>NW_026855186.1:0-522764 GCF_026571515.1 Ruditapes philippinarum | reverse complement strand
TTTCCAGCTACAGGGATCTCGAGTATTTTAAGTTATTTTTACAATGCTTTCTAAATTTTTGACAAAATAATCAAGTCAACTTCTTTTAACACAACATAATGTTAGATGACTATAATTTTAAGTGTTATACATACGTGTACTTGTTATTAGCAACTGCATTGTTTTGTGTGTGTGCTGTTTTTCTTTTAATTTCTTTTTAATTCATTTCTTTAACAAGTTTCTGTTATCACTTACTGTTTTAATGTTTAAGTAATTTAATTTTCAAAACTAAGAGTCTGAATTCAGCAATTATCTTAAATTTCTCCATTTTTAAGGTTTGTTCTTCATTATGAAATATTTTTATAAATAATTAACAAATTTGCCGATATTTCTGAATTTAAGTTATATCGTATTGTTTAATTCGGTTCAAATGTGCATGGACGGTGGCCTACATTACCACTGTCCACCACGAACATACTCAGTTATACCAAATAATATTATTAACAAGATCAACAAGGAATGGCGACGTTCAATGAACGCAACCTCACACGAACCAGCAACAAGAACTAAGCCATCGAGTTCTTTTGCCTCGTTAAACCTGAAATGTTCACTTAAATATGGTTATAATCTTACTAATTTTAACTTGCATTATTTCAGATGAGCAGAGATGGATAAGTGGCATACCGTTACAAGTATTATTACCACAGACATCACAATATATCACCTATGAGGGTTCTTTAACACAACCACAATGTCAAGAAACTGTAACATGGGTTATTTTTAACAAACCAATATATATTACTGAACGTCAAGTGAGTTATCTATATGGTTTTAAAAAATTAAAAGTTCATTGTTATGGAACTAAGTATTGGTATGTTTCTAAAATCAAAATTTTATCGGTATGTTTCTAAAATCAAAATTTCACAATAACCAAGATGAAATATTAAAATCTGGAAATAACTTTGATCCCTCGGAAGCAAATTTCTTGCATAGCAGACTGGCGTTCCCGTGAGTATGCCGGAAATTTCATTTGGCATGGGGGTGCCAGATGAGTTGCGTGCCAAACAACAACGTCATTTTAGCGCACTTTATAAATGAACCGCGTTAAAATGACGTCGTTGTTATTTAAGTTGTAAGTTCATACGCTGTTGTAAGAAAAAAGTTATGAATGAAATGACTTTAATTTCCATGAACATATATCATATTGAGGTTAACCATTTTAAATATGAAATCATATGGCAGAATATGCAAGAAAAAATATCTGACATATGTTTGCGGTTCGGACCGGAATATCCGCCCCTGGGGAACCCGCCCAGAGGGGCGTTCCCCTCGGGACGAATATTCCTGTCCAAACCGCAACAATTAACAGATATTATTAATCACAACGAAATTACATGAAAATTGAAGACTTTGTTTGAGTGAGTCTGTCAATGAGCGATTATGAAAAAGTGCAACACACCTCACACCCCTAGCACCGGCTTCACTGGAAAGTGCAAGTTACCGTCCACGCCCCCTAGCACCGGCTTAAGCAGAATTCATCATTTAAACACAAAAATGGTGAATTTTGAATTAAGAAACATCCGCAGATGTGTTCATACGGCGGTTATCATGGAACCTTCAATGTGACACAGTAGTGTCATTCCATGAAAAGCGGCGTATGGTCCCCAAGTAAAAGAATGCGTGTGCCCTAAACGAGAAAATCAATGGGCGGAACTGAATAAAATGAAATTTCGAAAGGTTATCTGAGTATGCTTTAGTCGGTGCTATGGGGACTTGGACGGTAACTTGCACTTTCCAGTACCGTTCATAAACAGGCTCAAACAAATATTTTCAGTTTTGTAGTTTTGGTCGTTTTTTAGGGATTCCGTTTTTCTCTTTTTTAGTATGGAACATTTTTATCTGTTTCACCTGAAATATATATAATAATAAATATGCAACAATGTATTTTAATATAAATTCGTTAAAAGAGTACAACATTGACAAAGAGACTTTTACTTTTTCATGTTATATCTATAAAATCATTATAATTAAACTATCGTATACCTCAAAGGAAGCTGAACCTTATGTTACTTGACAACTTTAATGTGTATATTTTATAACTGTATGACCCAATACACGAATAAGTATTGTTTTTATGTTCCAGCTTCTTCTTCTGCGCAATATAAATAAAGAGAGCGGAAAACATTTACTGCTTTTTGGAAATATCCGTCCGTCACAACCTGTAAACAACCGATTGGTGCGAACTAATATAAGCTACAAGCCTAGGGTAAACTACTTTTCTTTTTAATATGTATCTTCTTTTATAAAGTGCAATGGTTATTCAACACAAACTACTTAATAAAAGACCATAACGTTTTGAAAAAAAACTTTTTCTAAATATTGTTTTCTTAAAATAAGATAAAGTGACTGTTAATGGTTAGATATCTGCCTAATCAGCAAAGTGTTTTATTAATTGATTGTTTGCATCACTTATATATTAAAATCAGGCTCCTTTGAAAACAACATCAAAATGTGGTCGCATTTTTATAAAAGTGTTGTGTTTTTTGTTGGTATTTTTTTTTGGAGGGGGGATGAGGTTTTTATTATTATTATTATTATTATTATTATTATTATTATTATTATTATTATCATCATCATCATCATATGAAAAGGTATTATTAATCATAATGTCAAACCAGAAGATATTTTTCAATTTTCCAGACTAAAGCGTGTTCTATGGCAAAAGAAGTATTCTATGAAGGTAAATATATATCAGTATTAATTATGCAGCGTAGTTAATGTTTTATTAATTTTATATCTAGGTTTGACAACAAGATTGTAAGCCTAAATTACATTTATTTAGATACCATATTGCCTCATCTTAGTTAGTGATGATTAAAGTATACTTATCTTATTTCCTTTAAGTTAAGATAAACAAGTTAGTTCAATTACATAAGCGGTATGTTCCTTTTTTTCCGACTGTCACAATAAGAATTGCTCGTCCTTATAGCCCTACTTCCTTTATCTTAAAAGAAAGAATATTCATGTCACCAAACAATATACATGTATTTTAGCACAACAATATGTGTTAATTTTATTTTTTTATTTTTCGGTATGATATGACTTTGTCCTTAAAATAGCTTTAATCTTCCCCCGCCTACCACGTTTCCAATGCTACAGTGTTGTGCTACCTTTAAGGTATTTTAATACTGCTCAATTATAACTATTTCATAGTAAACTAAATTGTCATTTTTATAAATGTATTCTTGTTTTCATATTGATCATTTAATTCTTTTCAGTAAATACAATAAAACCCAGGAAGGGAAGATGAAACTATTTGTGTTGGAAAAGAGCCGCCATCTTAAATGTGATATGTAGGATACAGATTCGCTTTTCGACTGAAAACCGGATACTAGAATTGGAATAAATTCTCGAACTGTTAGCGAGAAATCAGTTGTTGACGGTTATCTTGCTGAAAGTGGCCAAAGACGCTGAATGCGATGCTTCTGAAACTTGCCAGCAATAATGGAGGAGTTACCTCTCTTCATGAATAAAGTTTGAATAACTTAAAGTAAACCTTAAATAAAGCATAAAGGTTGTCTGCGCCATAAAATTTTGTTAGCTTAAATGGTTCTTGATTAAATGAATACAATTAAATATATCATCTGCCAAAATCTTGGAAACCATTTAACCCTAGACATAATGCAACATGTTCGATTAACTTTATGATGATTTATGTAAATGAGATTGCATGTTATGAATACATTGTATAGCATTATATTTATAAAAACAGTTCATATTAGCTTATATAAATATATTCATACCTTTAAAGCAATAGTGTTCAGTATTAAGATGAATGTGTTTTTTACACTTTAGAAATATATTAAAATGTCTATATTAATGTTTTCATATACATTGTAGGACTAATGTAGTCTTGAAAGGAAATATGTTCATTATATAAAACATAAAAGTTATTTTGTTGTTGTTGTTGTTGTTGTTTTTAAATGCATTTAACATTGTATGTTTACCATAGTTAATTCTGTTCAGTTGAAGTAAAAACATTATTGATTTAAGTCTGCTTATAAAGAAAGCTTGTACCGTATTTAAACCACTCCTGAGTCTGCTTCCTGCACACAACAGTACTGGTGTAATATCAGAGCATGGTAGTCGGCCCGTTATGGCTCGAACTCACTATCCTTTGGTTAGAGAAGAGGAACATATACCTTATCCACGAGTTAAATGTGTTATCCGTTAAGACACAAAATAGTTTAAAATTTGCTTTAAAAAACGCAACGGCAATCTAACGCAAAAATATTTCTTTGAGCAAGACAGAGTGTTTTACATGAAACACATGCTTCGATCACTCAACTAAACATTGCGCTCATATTAACTTGTAGATCTGTGCTCTTGTGTATTCCTACGCGTACATATTCTGTTTCATAAAGGAACAAAATCAGAAACACCTTCTTCTTTCTGTCACAATAACTGGATACGCCCCTCGTACAAATCGGATACCCTCGTGTCTTGATTCTCTCTTTTATTTACGAATATCAAAATGACTTCCATTACAACCTGAATATATTTTTATTAATTTCAAAGGTATTTGTGTATAATAAAATTAAAATTATGTCATCTAATTATGTCAACTACTCATTTCCTTTTATTATAGAACACAATACGTTAAGGTCCATTAAGCCTAAAATCCTATCATTTTTATTTTTCAAAAGCTGTTTAATTTTGGTGCCCTGTTGCAATTTCCAAACAGTTACTAATTGGCCATTTCGCCGAGCCATATTTAACCTTATTGTTAATCAGTATACTTGTGGTGATTTAGCATTTTGTATGGAAGTCATATTGCTTACATTTTTTTATACCTTTATCAAAAAAAGTTCACATTCTTAAGTATTGTCCTCAGGTGATAAGTAGCTCACATGCTCTAAGTCTATTATTACAAGATAATAGAACTCATGTTTGCCTTTTCCACAGAAATGAAAAGTATTGATTATTATGCATAATGTTATTTTAACACATATATACTTAAAAATGCTCGATTGTGTTTCTTCTGTTAATTTGCATCGTTTAATATCTCTAACAGAACAAGTCACAATACCAATTTGATATAGATGACTATAAATATAATACCGAAATAAATGTTCTGATCAATATTGCAGCTATTCTTAAATTTGTATCTACAACAATATGTATATTTCATTTAGCTCTTTAAACAAAATCAACATTGAAAACACATAACGCCTTACAAGAGAACATTAAAACCTGATTGATACCAGTGTTGGCACCATTTGTTTACTCAGACTGGAATTGCAAATTAGCTCTTTATTACAAATGACTACATGAAGTTGTCGAAGATTGTTCAAAGTAAACATGAGCTGCCTTTTTTTAATCTTAGCATCAGATAAATTGTTTGCAGAAGCTTATACATTTATTATTTTTATCCACAGATAGGAGAAAAACATGGTTAGTCATTTTTTATTTGTCAATACAGGATAAAAAGAAGAGATGTTCTTTATTATCACAATATTACTCATATAACTAGAATCGCATTCAATCGCAAACCTAGTCAGAGTCCTAGACAGCAAACTATATCAAATTTTGATTTGCAAGCGATATTTTATTTTCATTTCAATAAATAACCTTATAAATGCACTTATTTTAAAATTTTGAAGAAAATAAAATAAGACTGGTTAAATTAATTGATGGAGCAACTTTTTCACTTTCAACGAAAAACGAGCAGTACAATTGTTTTAAAATACAAAACTTGATAGTTAGTTCCTCATCATTTACACACTAAAAGAAAATCTTAATGCCCTATATAGTTTTTGAATGTTTTACACACAAGACAATGGAATCATTCCTCTTTAAGACGAAAGGAAATTCTGCAAGTTAACTATTTAAGCAATAAACACAAACAATGTTGTAATATTATAACTTATATGCCAATTTTGATAACCTGTGATATGGATTACACGGCAATTGCTTACGTTCTTGGGAATGTGCATTTTTATAGAAAAATTTAAATGCATGCACGTTACTTTTGAGGACTAAGCTATAAAACTTCTTTGAGACAACATTCCTTTAATGTAAAATGGGTAAATATCAGGTACTGTTTTGTACCAATTGAGATTACATTTATTTTCGAATTAACATCTTGGTTTACATGTAATAAATACCATTTTAGGTTGTCAAATGTTTCCCCTACCCAAGTATTTAACAACTGTAAAGAAGTGGATTTATCAGCTCGTTGCAAGTTCTCTGATAAACAGTCATTTACTATGATCATAAATCTGAATGTTACTTAAATCCGTTGTCATTATAATTGTTAGTTTTACATTTTTCGTGTTGATTATGTATAAACGCATCTGAGACAGTTTATTATACTTTAACATCAAAATTCTCATAAGCGCCAATACATTCATACCAAAAGTTAATTTTTGAACAATGATACTTTCTAGTACATGTACATATGACTAGTAATCCATTAATAATACTAGTAATACCTTTTCATATTTTGCACCTCAGTTTGGTAAATTTTTTATCTTCCTTTATCTTGTAAATGAAAGGTTTGTTATTATTGGATAGGAAAGGAAACTGAAAAACGAGATATATCAAATTACAGATATACAAGTCATACAGAAGTGATTTTGGGCACCGCATTAGAAAAAACACTACAGGGATGTTTACACCGGTAAATGGTGAACCATTCCAAACGTTGTCTTTATTAGCAGAATGCGTTAAAGGAAGGCAGAGAAACAAGTCAATCACGTACAAGGGTCCGGCAAAACTAGACAGAAAACTAAAATTAAAATATTCAAGTCCCGATGAGTTTGATTAAATGTCAATCATAGAGTCTCCCACTTGACCATTTACATGCAATCAAAAGCGGCACACGTAGCCTCCGACTATTAATTAGTTTAATACTGAGCTTGCGGAATGTTTTAATATAGTTGAGTCATAACCCCATTTAAAAAATGCATTTGTCATCCGTTACTGCAATGACATGATTTAAATGGTCTTCAAAAATGCAAGAATAACATATTAACATACTGTTTGTTTAATTATCTTTTTATAATTGATGTATTGACATTCTAGAGAACCTTATGTTGCATAATTGATAAATGGGAATATAGATGAAGAATGAAAAGATAATGTATATAAAACGACGTCACAAATTAGTACATCTTAATAAATCTATCTTATGTTTGGAACACTTAAAAATGCGGTTTAAATTTCAGACATAATAAAAAAAATGAAAACATTGTTTTCATTGTGATGAATAAATGTCGTGATTGAATTGGCGTTTCTGAGAGCTTAATCATCTGAACTTTCAACATGACAAAATATGTTTAAAAAATTTATTTTTATGTCACTTGGTCAAAGATAAAATTCAAATTTATCTTTAGTTAACAGAATGACTACATTTTGTAAATATGTAAAACAAATCCCGAAGTATGTGAGGTTTAGAAAATGTTTGTTTCTTTTGTTCGATTGGGTTTTACGTATAACATATAGATTTTAAATGTGTACATTTTAATAGCATTTTCATTCATTGTTAACTCACATAAGTTTTCATTATAGTTAATGCAAATTTATACAAGATATGAAAACAAAAATGTCAAACTTTTTTTATGTGTTTGAATCCTTGGAAATAATTATGCTCAATGTCTCAAATGATTTAGTTTCTAGTAATAAAGTTGGAAAAAAGAGGAATATGTTCAAAAATATAGACCGACAGTCTTCTTTATCGATAAGGGGCATTGTTTTATTAATATCAATAAAAATGAGAAAATTATTTACGTCAATCTGTGCAAGACAAATGATTTAATTTTCATAGCAAATCATTAAATGGCTCGTCAAAGTGGTGCATAATTGTTTTATTCAGGACCCAGGACCAATGTCAAGGATATAAAAGAAGATAATAGTGATAAGCAGCTGTTAATAATCTTTAACAATGCAAAACGCTGGCGTACACGTTCGTGTGGCATAAATTATATTAAGATGGTAAATTGTAAGTTTTGTTTTTATTTTAGTGATTCTAAACTACGCGGGACCGCGTCGAATAAGCTGCAACAAATAAAGTTTGTTGATTAGGGTTTCAACTATATATATATACATGTCTATGTCTGAAAAGAGAAATGGGATAATTGCTATGCATAAATTTAAGTCAATTGTAAATTCCGCATTTTAACCTGTATTTGCCATGTTTGTCGAATTAAATATTGTTGATTTGTGTTGTTTATACTGGTATACTTGTGTTTGTAAACAAACGGTATGATAAGGCAACATAATTAAAACTACCGTCATCTACATCAGCAGATATATATTTTGCAAAAACCTCCTGATTTTTTCAGAAAACTGGTTTTAGTAATTGATGGAAAAAACATTGACTTTCAACGCAATTGATTAAAATGCTGATATTAACTTGACCAAGACATTAATTTTAAGTTATACAGTACATTTACATTTTTTGTGTTAATGTTTCTTTTTTTCTTGTAAAATTGAAATCAAATAAAAGTTCGTCAATATCTCAAATTTGTTACAATAAATCCATTACTGGTTTTTATTATCAATAAATTGTTTATATTTGCTTTTACATCAAAGTCTCCTATTTTTATAAGACAAAAAACTATTAATTTGCTGTAAATACAAGTCAAACATCAATGCGTTTTCAAAAGTTGGAAACAAATCTTCAGTACTAGATTAAAGTATCATGAAACATAGACGCAAATTAAAACTATCTGGAATAGCACTTTCACTTCTTTTTAATTGACAATGAAAAAAATCTATGCCCTCCTTAAAGATAAATTACATTTTTGTCCTTGAATTTCACCGTCATTTGATAAAATCAATGGTAGATCTTCACTAATTGGCTTACGTATAACACCATAGCTGGTAACTCATATTCAGGAGAAAATGAGTCAGGAGTTAGTGCATGAGAAAAATCTTGCCTTTTATGTCCTATACAGCACTGTACGAATTTAACTATTTTTATCCCCGATTACCGTTGATGTCATGTAAGTTCAATAGAATACAGTGTTAAATAAGTACATTAGGATACAGTATATATAATAAATTTGTGAAAATAATTTATAAAATTAAAAGTAAATGAAAAAAGCATGAAATATTCACTCTTCTTGTTCGTACTTTTATTAGTTTCACATTGACTGAAGGGTCACATTATAATTCTGGCATTTCACGTTCAAAGGTTATTAGACAAACAGGCCACAATAACAGAATACTTAACTTAATATTACAAACCATTATTGCATTAACAGAAATAAAACCTATGCTATGAACATTGAATATTTATATATATTACAAACACCTCATAATACATGTATGATATGTCAACGCCAACAAAAAGTAGTTTTAAAAAATTTCATTTTCATGACGTTGTTGTTGCTTGCTTTTACTTCGCACCAGCACACTGTAGATCGTATGGCGACTTTCCAACTTTACTGGTGGAGGAAGATCTCAAGTGCCCCTCCATGCATTATTTCAGGCAGGAACATGGACCTGAGTACAACCACCGATATTTCGTAAGCTAGATGGATAGCTTCCTCGCGTGAAAGATACCACCAAAGTCCCTGTCGGGATTCTAACTCACGGCGGTGAGGGGCCAATGATTTGAAGTTAACGATATTGACCACTTGGCCACGAACGCCTATCGTTTTCATGATCTGGAATTTCATGTAATACCATGATACGGTGTCGTTTGATTTCAAGCTTACAAAATTTTAATGATGTTCAACGCTTTTAAAATATTCCCTGTGGATGTAAGTCCTTTGTTAAACCTTTGAAGTACATAATAGATTAATTTGGTTTAATGTTTATCATTTCATCATAACTCAGATAAATCTTCTTACAAACAGGATGAGTAATTAAGTTTACAGCTTATCAAAAAAGTGGAACGGTAGCAGTAGTATCACAATTATATTTCGTTTAACGTTTGTCAGATACTAAAGAATTAGTTACAAATCATCAGTTTTTAAACTTTTGTTGATTGTGATGTAGAGAATATAAAATGTCCATCCTGTTTAATTTTCTCCGATTCGTTAATGGTAATCAATATTCAAAAGTAAGTTAGATTTTAGCACCAAGAATTAGTAAGAATGTGCTAACCCGTTTTCTGTGGCCAGGGTAGTTGTTTGTGTTCCTGTAATTGGTTTGTTTGTTTGTTTGTTTGTTTGTTTGTTTTGTTGGGGTTTGTTTTTACTTATTTATTGTTGTTTTGTTTATTCATTGTTGTTGTTGTTTTTTTCCTTTAGATTACACAATAAGCTTTTAAAGCTTCTTCAAAGTAATAGAATCTTTGAAATACATGTGAATAATTCAAATGGATTGATTATTATTTAAATAATATGCCAGTGAGTTCATGGTTCCAACACACATGATCAAAATTGAGCCAACGGTATTTTTTTTCGGGTGATGAGGTTTACCTTTGTTTTACGTTGCAATGCAATTATTAAATAAAAGTCTAACAAAGTTATGTACATAATGTCAGCATTTCAAAATAAGAATCTTAAGACTGCTAAGAACGCAGTGTTTTTGTGTTTCCTGTACGGACGGTTGCAAATTCGAATATTATGGTAAAATGTATATATTAATAGTTTTGCACTTCAATAACGTTTTTCAATGTTAGAGGTTTCTTGTTTCGAATCGCGCATGATTTAAAGAACATTTTTCATTTGTGTGGCTCCTAAATTCAGTCTGTAATTCCCATTTACGAACTGTTGCAACGTTGATTTTTTTTTAAATCTGTATGTCAATAGACTAAAAGATCAATACCTACAAAATTGGAGTGCCAAATGTATGCTTGATAAGAAATTGACATATAATTCATCATATAAAACAAAATTTACAGTTGAATATTATGTACATGTACTGGATATTGTCAAATTTTGAAAATGTTTTGCTTCTTTCAGATGTTTTGTTCACAATCTTCTTATTGAAACAGATATGTTGTTAATGTTTATGGGCCGGAGGCGTAAAGACTTATCAATAAAATCTTGAAATCTTAAAATCTCGAAATTTAGGTGAAAATTTAAGTATTAAAGTGTTTGCAATTCAATAACGTTTTTCAATGTAAAAGGATTCTCATTTCCATTTTATAAGGTCATGCATGTCGATATTCTGCCATTTATGATTTGATGTTAAATAACAAGAAATGTATCTGTCATAGGAATTGAAATAAAACTTATCAATATGATTTATACATTAAGACATCAAATAATTTTTCTTATAAGAACCTTAGCCAGAAACAAGCAATTGAACATTGGTTTCGTTTCTGAAAATCAAATTGACACATACAATGTATTAAATTTGTTCAGTATCTGCTTTAATTGGAAGGTTAAGTGAACCGATATGGTTCATCTAAATGAATAGTAAAGAAAGTTTTGAAATAGATATTTGGTGTTTTAATGTCAAGAGATAGGCATGCTTCACGAGAAGATAAGTAGAGAAGATAAGTATATCAACGCTAGAAGTTCTTTGAAGAGAATTATGTTTTGTTAATGAAACATTTAGCACTGTATTAAACATTCAAAAGATGATTACAAGAACACAAACACAGAAACAGACGTTTTTCGACCCATGAGTAAATTCAAATGTATTTTTTTCATGTGAGATGATCAAAAGGTAACACTGGTCATTAAGTGGATAATAAAGAGATGATTTACAAGTGAAGCATATGAGAGTGGGAAATACTGTCTATTTAAATACTTAGCAGTTAGGTCAATCTTATGATAATTCTAATTATTGATTAAACACGTGTTGGTGTGATATGTTAAGGCAGAATTGCATGGACTTTAGTACTGATTTAGTTTTTTGTTAGGTCGTGTGAATGCATTCTAAATAAGAATAACAATAACAATGATGCATTGTGTTGTACATGTATTTTTAGATATTGCTGCGTGAATTTGGAGCACTATCTAATAGTGAGGATATTAATTATAAGTTTGTTTTTCCAAGATATTTCGGAACGAGAGATTGGCTACAACAATAAGTGTGTGTTACTTATATATTATAATGTCGTTACAATATTATTGTATTAGCGATGAAACTGTCATGTGTTTTAGATTATCATTATTGTTATTGTGCAAGATACTCTCCCAATAATAGTGTAATACTTCAAATTATAACCCAAAATTATTGATTTTAAGATTTACTTCAAAACAAATTCTAAATATAAAGTGTGCGCTTATGTAGAAAAATAATTATTATAAAAATTAAACATTTTATATTTAGTTATAGTTAAAAATAAGTATTATCATACAATGAGTAATCGAAAATCCCAATCATCATCATCATCATTGTCACAAATAATTATCATCACTCAAAAACATAACCATTATTACTAATTATCATAATATTCAACAACACCTTACTTATCACTTATACGAAATCATATGGCGCACATATAACTAAATGCTGTACATTTAAGGTGTTACACATAATAAACTCAAATAACATAAATTATTAATATAAATCCTCAAGGACAATGTCATTTTATAATGAAACATTTATTTAATTATCATTTGAGCATAACGTTTACAAATGTCCAACACAATCAACATTATCCTAGTCATCATCATTATCATCATCATAATAATGATAATAATCATCATCATCATCATCACCTTGAATTAAACTTTCACAATTTCTATCATATAGAATCAAAATATATTTTAAGTATACAGTATGTAGTACATGCACAACTTCAAGTACTAGGCACTTAATGGCGTTATGAGTGTATTAAAATATATACTAGTAGTCATTATTGAAATTGTCATGGTCACATGTCACAGTCATATGAAAATATTAATTTATACATTGGTTCAAAACAATACACAGCATGATGTTTATAGTGAGAGATTAAAACACGGCAAAGTAGGGCCGGAAGATGATAATCGGCCCGCAAAATAAATAATGGCCCCGAGGGCTTCAGCCCGAGGGCATTATTCATTTCAGGGCCGATTATCACCTTCCGGCCCTACTCTGACGTGTATTAATGTCTTTAATACACTTTGTAGATCTAATAGTAGCATTTAAAAAACAACAACAAATAGAGTCTTTGTCAAAGTTCTTTCGTTGAAATTCTTGTCTACACTGCTACTGTTTTGTACAGAGATGTTTACTGTTTGTGTGTTTAAAGCAGAAGAATCTAGAAGTAAGTTTTATTTTCATTTTTTTTCTGAATGAATTTGTCGTATTATTTCTTCAAATTTCAATAGTAACAAAAATGTGTTTGTACTAAATACGCTTAAGTTCTCACAATAAAAATAAAGCGATTCGTGCTGACAAACTACTTTCACTTTTACAGTTACCTGTTTGATGACGTAAAATATGACGTCATTGTTTCAGTTTGTGCACGTGCACATGTTCTGCGGGCTGATAACTAGTTATCGGCCCCGGGCCGCAAACTCATAATAGGTCACGTGACACCCATAATCAGTTGAAATCATAGGCAATTTTGTTACTATATATAGTAACAAGTGTATTAGTATTCCATATCAGCCACCATTATCATCATAAATGTTATCATTAATAAGTCGCGATCGTCAACTCTCCACTCTGCTTTTTATGACATCGCATGCATTTTAATTAATATATGTTCGATGCCCAACTGGATGCCTATCCGGTAGTCCAGTATGACTGGATACTGTCGGGTGCTGCATTCCGAGAACATCTATCTCCGTTGTTGTAATGTAGATATGAAATGTTTAAAGTTCGCTCCAGTATCAATCTATATAAACCATGTTTACTTCTTTATGTAAAGTAAGTGACCTCAAAAGGCGAACAAAATTTGGATCCTAAGTGCATAATTTATGTTATGTATGCAACATATTACATGTATATAGTTTGTATCTGACCAGTTGGTATTTCCAATATTATCATTGTTCTATTTTTAGAACATAAACTACATGTATGTACTAGAACGTTCTTAACTGTTGTAGAAAACTCATGCATTATATTTAGATAGAAATTTCTGGAATGATCTTTATTGGTGAAGTTGCTAGATTATGATTACTGTAGTAAATGGAAGACTATTCTAGAAACTTCTTAGTTAATATATATAAGGAGACATTTTTCATTACTTTTACCTTTTAAGTCATCAGTGATCTATTAAGTCATCAGTTACCTTTTAAGAAATCAATATATTTGGAGTATTATTCAACTTGGATATTAAGTGAATTATTGGAGCTTGGATTTTAAAATAAATTATTCTTGTGGATTTTATTGTGGGAATTTATTCTAAAGTGTTCTTGGATTTAACTTGGATTTAACTGTGCTATTCAAAAAGGATCATTCCAGGATCAGACTAGACATTTAAGATTTCATTTTTATTTGGACTTCAGGTATTTGTAAACATAATTTGTTATTTTATTTTTCTTTAATAATTTTTCTGTAATAAATTTGTTATTGTTACAAGTTTGTTGCTGGCTTTTCTTTCTCGTTACGCCTCGTAACATTTAAATGATTTATGCTAACATCAAATAGGATAAGAACGTGCCAGTACGTTTTTTGTATTTTATTGCATCTTTGAGGCATCTGGAATTATCAAAATACATTTACAGTTCAGGTTAAAATCATCTTACTATTGAAAATTATAAATAATTATATTAGTTATTACTTTTATTTTGACGTTTCTGATAACAAATTAACAATATTGTTTACGAACCCATTGTCATAAATGAGCGCCTATAAAACATACATATTGTTTTCATAATTTCTAAGTCCAAACCATGGTCATTAATGTTCTCATTTTCGAATATAAATGATACCTTATGTGTGTTTCAGTCTTCTGTAATGATTGTAAACCCTTAATTCTGTTTGTTACGGGCAACAGAGTTTTTTATTGTCTTTGACTATATCGCAAGGTATGTTTAAGATGCAACATGGCAAATTGAGAGGAATATTAACAAAATGTTTAAACATATAAAAAGATAATTAATAATATGCATATAATGTTACAATATTTATCCTGGTTATCATGGTGATGATTTAAACAATTATTTGCAGATCTCTACAAATCATTTTTCATTTTCTAGAAACAAATTGCTCTAACTTTCACAAGATATGTTAACTGGGTTCATTATATTCAACAGCTTTAGAGTGATAGGAAAATGTAAGCTCTTTGAATGAAATGCTGCTCAAATACAAAGAAATTCCATTTCACAATCATTGCATCTTCAATAAGAATATCGTTCTATTACAAAAATACATTTGTAAGTATATTTTACATCGAGTTATTTTTAAAAGTACGGCTCCACAAAATATCGATAGTCTCCATAAAATACTGTTAAATCCGTTTTGAAATACATAATCCTTTGAAGCAAAGAGTAACAGAATGAATGATATATTTAATATGATCTATTATCACTAGAATTGTGTTGACATATTTTGGCGGTATTTACCGCTTTAGGGCTTTTATCAACAGAATAAGAAAATATTAAACAATTATTATACACATTAAATACAGTGTCGCAGACTGAGAAACATGATACTAGCCGGTAGCTTCTTATTTAAGAAATATATATCAATTTGTAAGTTCATTGTTGTAGAATAATTCAAGGTTCGAATTAGAATTAGCAAGAATATACTCACTCGAGGCGATAGGATTTACAAAGCATTCAATTCGGGCGGTGTGACTTAGTTTTTGAACCCAGGTGACCCTTATTCGAACTTGACCTAGAAATCATCAAAACAAACTTTCAGACCAATTTCCAGGATATTTGGATCATAACAGACGCCACTACAGTGTTAACAAGATTTTTCTATTTTTAGCTCCTTTGACCTAGTTTTTCACCCGAGATGACCCATGTTCAAACTCATCCGAGCAATAACGTAGACAAGCATTCTGACCAGGTTTGATGATAATTGAGTCAAAAATGTGACCACAAGAGTGTTAACAAAGTTTTTCCATATTTGGGCGGTGTGTCCTAGTTTTTGACCTCAGGTGACCCATATTTGAACTTGACCTAGAAATCATCAAAACAAACTTTCAGAGCAATTTCCAGGATATTTGGATACAAGAGTGTTGACAAGATTTTTCTATTTTTAGCTCCTGTGACCTAGTTTTTCATTGGAGATGACCCATGTTTGAACTCATCCGAGCATTTACCTAGAAAAGAGCATCCTAACCAAGTTTGATGATAAATGAGTCAAAAAATGTGACCACTAGAGTGTTAACAAGGTTTTTTTTCTATTTGTAGCTCCTGTGACCTAGTTTTTCATCCAAGATGACCCATGTTCAAAGTCATCCAAGCTATTACCTAGACAAGCATCCTGACAAAGTTTGATGATGATTGAGGCAAAATGTGACCGCTAGAGTGTTAACGAACAAGTGTGGTCGGACGACGGACGACATACGACGGACAACAGACGGCGGACGGCGGACGACGGACGAAGTTTAATGATGATTGAGGCAAAAATGTGACCGCTAGAGTGTTAACAAGGTTTTACTATTTTCAGCCCCTGTGACCTAGTTTTTCATCCGAGATGACCCATGTTCGAACTCATCTGAGCTATTACCTTGATAAGCATCCTGACTAAGTTTGATGATGATTGAGGCAAAAATGTGACCGCTAGAGTGTTAACAAGGGATATCTATTTTTAGCTTCTGTGACCTAGTTTTTCATCTGAGATGACCCATGTTCGAACTCATCCGAGCTATTACCTAGATAAGCATCCTGACTAAGTTTAATGATGATTGAGGCAAAAATGTGACCGCTAGAGTGTTAACCAACAAGTGTGGACGGACGACAGACGAAGGACAACAGACGATGGACGACGGACATTCAACGATCCTAAAAGCTCACCCTGAGCTAGCTCAGGTGTGCTAATAACCCTGAATGCGAAGAAATATGTTATAAAAGTAGGAAAATGTCAACAAAAACTTCCATTCAAAATATCAAATAACTGTTACTGTACTAATTGCCGGAAAACAACAGAAACAAAAGATGATCAAAGTAATTGGCCAATGAGTAACATTTTTTAAACAAAGCTTTTGAAAAATAATAAACATAAAAGAATTTTAAGGATATAATTGGCCTCAAAATACTACTCCATACACATGTATCTTACTATTTTACATCCACAATGTTTCTTTTTGTAAGTGATGTGTTTACATTTAGTTTAGAAATACATGTTTTTGAAGCTGAAATTATTATTAACTTTGTTCAATATAAAAAGAAGCCGGTATAAAGTAAGATGAATTCATTGCCACCTGCTTTATCCATTTCAGATACTTAAATAACAGCAACACTTCTAAAAAATATTTGAAAAACACTATTCAATCATGTACTTGTAAAGCGCTCTCTGGCAGCAATTTCTCAGGAATCAAAAGATTGCTATAAACTAACACTTTAAATAGAATGTTTTTTATTTATGTGTTTCCTTTAAAGTCAGTCTTTAGCACTGTATTACAGACTCTAGCAAGTTTGAAGATCTGGTAAATGTTTTTGCAGTTCAATAACGTGTTTCAATGTTAAAGGTTTCTCATTCTCTTATTTATTAGATCATGCGCGTCAATGCTCTGTCATATATGATTTGATTTCAAATAACAGAAATAAATCTGTCAGGGGATTTGAAAAATAGGCTATCAATATGATTAATATATAAAACCATCGACTTAAAAAACTTGTTTGTAATTTTCCCTGAAAAATTGTGAGTGATATATGCTGAAGACTGACTAGATGTTTTGCTGAATGTGTTCTAAAATAAAGCCAATGTGGACTGATTCCTCACCTAAGTACAAATTATACAAAATACGTATTATTGGTAAAAATGTCATTTACGCTATGCTTCAAACCAAATAAGATTGGAAAACAATATTACTGGGGTTTTGTTTAAGCAAGTATATGCAAAATAACGACCTAAAGGAAAAGCATGTTTAAAACAATGAAAAATACTTCAAACCAAATGTTAAAGGTCTTGTAGGATCTGAAGATTTCGTTTCGAGGCATAATTATTAGACAGAAACTTGATATCACTGTTGTATTTAACCATCCATAAATGTATGTAAATTCTAAACAAAATTCTACCTAATGTTTTTGTTGGCGAATGCTGTAGACGACGGACAGTCAGTCATTTACAATAACTCAGCTCTTGGTATGTTGAGCTCATGTAAACTACAAAGCATAACATTAACAAAAAAAAATACATGTATCTTTCCCAAAGGAAAAATAATAAAAATAAAAGGAAAGGAAAGGTCTGAAAAGTGATGTGAAGAAATGTTGCTATTTTATTTTTGTTTGGTTTGTTCAATCTCATGAAAAGATTGAATGTAAACTGAGATTTTATTACAACTTAAAATCATAAGTATCGGTATTCTATGCATAACCGTTCGATTTGATTTTGGTTAGTCATATAATTAAGACAGAAGCCACGCTATTTGTTCACATTTTATATGACTGAATAAGTCACAATGCTTTCCATATTAATATTTTGTCTGATAGCCAGCGTTTAACTTTTATTGACTTGAACTTGTTATAGTGAAATAGTTTTGCAGCACTATAATTTATGAATTCTGTTTATCTGATGTTTCTAAAAATTTCGTAAATGCATATAACATTTTACATATAAAAGACGACTGGCATGATTTCAAATTCTATTTAGATAATGATTGATAAAAAAAGAATAGACAACTTATATTTACAAATAAAGGGGTTCATAAATCAAATGAATGTCTTAATCAACAAAACTAAAAGTAATGCATTTTCTCATTTTAGGAGTATGTCTTCGAATGTACATGAATTGATCGGAAATAGTGCAAGGCATTGTCATACAAATTATTGAATGCAACAACAATTTATTTGCTATGATTACACACATTAATACTTGTAATGCAATGAAGCAAGGCATTGCTTTATTAAATTATGAGAAGGGCTATCATCTTTTCAAATATTTTTGTTCAACTGTATGCTTCAGCCAATAAATTGTGTACAAAAAGTGACGTCATATACAAGCCGAAATAAAATAAAGGACAAACCAGTCCGTTAACATGGACGACTTCAATCCGAAAGAGAAGTACCATTTTATCGTTTAACTTATATAAATTACTTTTATTGACGGCGATTTGGCATGATAACATTCAGACTGCCGAATGGTTTAGAGTCAGGTGTTAGAAAATAAATAAGACATTGATAGGAGTTAAAATGCAAACACAAAATAATTTTATCTATGGTGAACTAGGGAGAAAATCTTTCTATTTTAAAACAAAATAGAGAGATAGTTATGTTATTCAAATTTGGTTAAAAATTGTGCAGTCAGGTAGAGATGTCTACATTTACGTACAAACGCATTTTTATAGGCTAAATCTATAGAGTATTTGTTACAATATCGAGGTTATAATGACGTTTAGATTGAAAATGGTGTGTTTAAGGCTTATTAACAGATAGATGTATATAAGATTGGTATACAGAGAGAGACTCGTCAAAAGCATGTTTTATTTTGTGACTTTGGCTTGAAATCATATCTGTCAGTGTTAGATATTGAAAAGTAGAGGAAATCTTTGACACATTTTAGAATGCCTTCATATAGATTAAACATAGAAACTGGTTGATTGTATAAACATGGCGAAATTCCTTATAATGAATGAAACTGTAAATTCTGTTCTAAATTAGTTGACGAACTTCATGTGCTTTAAGAATGTACCTGTACAATGATTTGAGAAAACAACTTAGAAAGAAATATTTTGTAAAAGGCCTTTGAATTGCAAATATCCCAAACTTAAAAGTTTATAAGAAAAATACCAATGTTTATCATCATGATGTTTGAATTTAGAATACATGTTGATTATTCATAATTTATATCTGAATATATGTTACATATGAAAGAAAGTTATGATATATTGTAGTATATATGCACCATGACCTTGACATATAGTTTCTGGCTATTTAGAGGAAATTTGCTTGCTACATCCTTACTCAATTATTCATTTTCTTTAATGTAAACAGAAATATTTGTAAATATGATAAAATAGCCATTTTCATGGTTTGGAAAAAAGCAATTTGTCGCTTTATTGTATTACAAATATTTATATATGTGATATCATAGCACATAAATTGTTGTTGCGCATTTTTCATTGCTTTCTTTGATATTGAATTGCAACATTTTCGATGGATTTATGTACATTGAGAGACATACCGCTAAAATGAGGAAATGCATTTCCTTTAATTTGTGTTGATTAAACATTATTTGATTTATTAACCCCGTTATTTGTGAAAATAAATTGTTTATTTTTTGTTGATATCAGTATCTAAATAAAAATCAAACTAGTATCATGCCAATCGTCTCCGGTATCTCAAAATGTTATAAAGAAATGTTGAGCACGTCAGACGGACAGAAATAAAATTGCATTGCAGCAGAACGTTTTCACTGTAACAAATTAAATTCAGTACGATTTAAAAAGCGGATATGAGACAAAATATTGATATGGAAAACAGTTACATAAATTCATTTAAAATGTGGACAAAAAGATTGCCTTCTTTGTTTATTACATGACTAATCAAACTCAAATTGAAAGGAAATAAATAGAATGCCAGTTCTATTTATTTTAAAATGTGTTTTATATATGTCTGTTGTTTGTTTCCGAAGTTTTTCTCAGATTGAATGCAGATAAAAACAAAGACGCAATAAAGTGAAATTGTCATTTAATGTTACATGTATTTAAATGACTAAATGTGAAACAATATAACATTTCAAATAAATGCAATTGTTATAAATGCAATTATGCAACAATGCAAACAATATAAACTATAATACATGTATAAGAACAGAAATAAAATGTTGATCAAAGAGGGCAATCTTTTTGTCCACCCTTTAAATAAAGTAAAAAACGCCACACATTGCAAACAACTGTGTGGTTTGCAATAACCGCCAACATATATTGTATTTCATTATACATCCAATAGTTAGCAGTCCTTACGATAAGAACAATCAATTCGAATATACCATCAACATTTCCGAACAAAACATTTCTAACAATAACTCTCCCACAATAAACATGATCATTCCGAAACGAAATCTGGGAAATCTGTCACATCCTACAAAACCCAGATCTTAAATATTTGGTTTGACCCAGGTTGGAAAAATAAACTTCTCCATAAGGTCGTCACTTTTTGTACATATACTTGTTTAAACACAAACACTCCCGCAATTACTTAATGTGTTATCTGGTTTTTAACATTGCCTTCAAATCATTCTTACCATTCATAAATACTGTGTATGCTGTGTAGTAAGGTGAACAATATATGTTAACATTTGCATTATTTAGGACAATGCACCGAAACCTTTTCAACAGGATATATAGTGTCGATCATTATTTGAGAAAAAAATCACCCGTTATTTTTCAGAGAATTTATATATATTTTTTAGTATATTAATGCTTCCGAGGGATTACTTTGTTTCCAGATTTTTATACTTCACAGCAGCAGGTGTCAAGTGCTGTGTGGCAGCTTTAAAAAGTCGCCCCGTACTTCATTTTAGTGCTGTTGTATTTTTTTGGTCCTTCGGGATCATTGATGCCAGCACTATTAAGTGTTGAGAATTGAGTACCGCTCAAGCCGGTGCTAGGGGGCGTGAGGGATCTTGCACTAATTCATAATCCCTCATGTATAGACTCAAGCAAACCGAGACTGCGATTCTCTTGTATTTTATTGTGATTAATGCTTCCGATGGATCACTTTGTTTCCAGATATTTATACTTCACAACAGCAGGTGTCAAGTGATGTGTGGCAGCTGTTAAAAGTTGCCCCGTACCTTCAGTGTTGTTATATTTTTCTGGTCCTTCGGGATCATTGATGCCAGCACTATTAAGTGTTGAGAACTGAATACCGCTCAAGCCGACGCTAGGGGGCATGAGGGATGTTGCACTTATTCATTATCCCTCATGTACAGACTCAATCAAACCGAGTCTGCAATTCTCTTGTAATTTTGTTGTGATTAATGCTTCCGAGGGATCACTTTGTTTCCAGATTTTAATATATAAATCATATCTTTCAAATTCCTCGATATATTTAATTCTGTTATTTGAAATCAAATCATATATGACAGAGCATCGACGCGCATGATCTAATAAATAAGGGAATGAGAAACCTATTACATTGCAACATCTTATTGAATTGCGACAACATTAATACATAAATTTAAACCAAATCATCAAACTTGCTTTATTCTGTAAAACGGTGCTACAGACTGACTTTAAAGGAAATTCGAAAATGAAAAAGCTTCTATTCAATATATTCGTTTAAAGCAACCTTATGATTCATTTTGAGAATTGCCGTCAGAGGGTGGTTAACAAGTACATGATTGAATAGCATTTTTTCAACAATTGCGTTGAGTGTTGTAGTAATTCAATGAAATGAAATTGATGAGATAGTAACTATCAAAACACTTACATTTGTATTTTCTATACTGGCTTTATAAAATGTATTGAAATATCCATACATATTACTTAACAAACTATTTAGATGCAAGTTAAAGTACAATTAATTGCCATACTGGGCGATTCTTCTAACTGCAATGATTTGTTAAAAGAAGACAGGACTGTGTAACATGAATACCTACAGCAAAGGCAGAAAGTGTAAAATATAATGATAAATGCATGAATACATTTGTTCAAATTGGTCTTTTAGTGTTACACTATGAAATTTGTATGTATGCCTGTCACAACTACCTATTTTGCTATTAATGACACAGATTAAAAACAAAGTTGTTTGAAGGGTACTCAAACTATACATTATCTTTGTTATTATAGAAATTATATTAGTATTTATGTGCATATTCGGTACCTGACATAGTTGATATTTTTATTTCTTAAAAATGAAAGCTTGATCAATTTCATTGTATCTGAAAAGATCAGAAAGTAATTGTTATATAGAACAATATATTTCATCACCCATATGATGGCAAGAATCAAACGTGTAACATTATCTGCATGGTATTAATTTACTTTGTATGGGTAAATAACATTTTTTTTATAATTCTTCTCAATTTGCCTTGTTGTGTTGGAACCATTGTGCGATGTATTGATAAACACTAAACAAAATTAAAAAGAATTCAAACTTTTGTCTTTTTATTATCAAAGGGATACAACTGCAATATATTTTTGACGTACATAAATCGTAACGGTTATTTCCCATATATTGTGCAGAAGAATGAGCGTGAAAGCCTTATATTGGTACAGATTCGTGGTCAATATTAACTTTTTTATAGACATGTGATCAATTGTAGAAACAAATCATAATGTAGAAACTAAGCATGAAAATAACTTCATTCATTTCATAAAATGGAAGAGGTAATAGTTCGTAAAAATGTGCTTTGGATTGGACAACTGTCTCAACCTTCTCTTTCTCATGTCCGACATTTTAGCTTTTGAGATAAGATAAGAAAATTAGGAACATAGAGATATGTTTAAAAATTCATGTAAAATTATATTTACAACATATGCTTACAGGAGGAGTTATAGTATATAGAGTTGTTGTTAATTACATTTCGCTTTAACTTACGGATATAAAGGTACATGTATATTAAAAAGTATCAATATGTCAATGGGCAATAACTTTTTTATTTCTTTACTTCAAAAAAAACTTTTACATTTACTTCTCAAAAATTTTTCTAATTTTTGTTGTACATGTACTTTGATAGTTTCCAAAATTACTCGATGGCAAATTACCTGTAACACTTTTTTTTATCTGTTGCTTTTTGACAATTGGTACAGTTTTACTGATTTATTATGTTGTAAAGATGTCACAATATCTTTGTTTGCATTTTATTCATTTAAAACAAAACAAATTATTTCACAGCAATCGCTCATTTCTTCACCTTTCAAGCCTCTAATATACTCTTATATATCTTCATTTAAAAGATGTAAAATTCATGTTTGCCGTTTCTACAGAAGTTAAAATCTATTCGTTAGTGTGACACATTGTGCCTTGAAGAGCGAAGGCGCATACACGAAATCAGTGCTAAACGGAAATGAGTAGATTCTTTTTCTTACGGTTTGTTTCAACCCCAAGACCAGCTACAAGGGGGTCATACCATGCTCGCGCATCCTCAAAATTCTGATACCGCGAACACTTTTTCAACCGGTATTTTGAACAAAAACGAGTCATGTAAAGCAATCAGAATAGATTTGATTTTTATTTCTTTTGCAAAGAAGATATCCTGACTTCTAGTTTTAATATTCCAAATGCATTGGCACAAGTCTTCCCTTTCGTGTCAGTATTTCGCGTCTTGAATGCGATTTTGATTCTGGATACTGCATACACCCGGCGTTGAAATGTAACAGAAATTGAGAAATTGTCAATTAAACTGACAGTTGCACACAGCTGGAAGTTATTTTATTGTAGAACCTGTTTCATAAATATATTTTCAATCTTTGTCATTTTTCCTTTGTACGAAAAAATGTCTTTAAACGTACTAAATACAGGAAATAGACATTATGATACTGCGTACACTCTCAAGAAATCAAGCTTCACACTGCGTACACATTTATGTGTTATTTATTCTGCCTACACTTTCTTCGAAACATTAAAAGTTCACAAAAGGATCAAACGGATAACACTGGCGAACAAAAAAAATAAAATAATAAAAAGATAATTAAAATAAAAAAATAAGATTAAAATCGTATGATAAAGTATGTTCCTTTAAAATGTTTAAAATGAACATCCTTAAAAAGGTTTGAGTTTAATATTTTTCATTAATGAAAAACATTAAACTCAAACCTTTGTTAAGATGTACATTTGAAACATTTTAAGATCTTATTCTATTTCATTTTTTTTATTTTATTGCTTTGTTCGCAAGTGTTATTTATTTGATTCCATTATGAACTTAGACTGCTTCGAACAAAGTTTAGGCAGAATCAACAACACATAAATGTGTACGCAGTATCTTGATTTTTTGACAGTGTACGCAGTATCATAATGTCTATTTCCTGTCAATAGTACGTTTTAAGACATTTTTCGCACAAAAGAAAACTATCAAAGATTGAAAATATATTTATGAAACAGGTTCTCCAATAAAATAACTTCCAGCTGTGTGAACCCTTAAGTATAATCGACAATTTCACAATTTCTGTAACATTTCAACGCCGGGTGTACGCAGTATCCAGAATCAAAATCGCATTCAACGCGAAATACTGACAAGAAAGAGAAGACTTGTTTCAAGGCATTTGAAACATTAAGACTAGAAGTAAGGATATCTTCTTTGCAAAAGAAATTAAATTCAAATCTATTCTGATTGCTTTATTTGACCCGTTTTAAATATAAATAAAAAAATAAAATATTTATCATTTAATGTTTAACCTGTCCGTGCTCTGTCTTTGCCCTGTCCTGTTTTTGTTTTGGGTCCGCCTGGGCTCCTTGCCATTGGTTCTGGTTGCTGGGTCATATGGGGGTTGCGTTCATTGAACGCCGCCTTTCCTTGTTGATCTTGCTTATCATATTTGTTAAAATACCGGTTGAAAAAGTGTTCGCGGTATCAGAATTTTGAGGATGCGCGCGAATGGTATGACCCCCTTGAATAAGATCTTTTAGCAAAAATAAAAAATATAAAATGAAATGTAAAATAATCAAGCGAAAGCATTTAATTTATTGATCATGTGCATGTTAAATATTTTTAGGAATTAATGGAAGTACCTGGGAAACTAAGTGCTAAAGACTCGACATTAGTATGTCTCCCGTGTGACAGTGATGGTTTGAAGGAACCTGCTTATGGCTTCTGCCAGGATTGCCAAGAACATCTCTGTGAAACATGCTACAAACATCACAGACGGCCACGCCCAATGAGAAATCATGTCCTTATTGACAAAGAATCCATGCCAAAGACCCGGGTAATGGAACCTACAAAATTGGACGTAACGGAGGATTTTTGCGAGTTCCACCCAGATAAACCATTAGAATTCTATTGCAACGATCACAAATATGTGGCATGTTATATTTGTGTTACTTTGGTACATAAACAGTGTAAAGTGGACTTTATTCCCGATGTGTCCGGAAATGTGGCCGATGAGATGACCGATATGTTAGAACAAATAGAATCGTTGGTAAGAAACTGTAAATCAAATATCAAATATACCGGCCAAGCTTTACAAAATCTAGACCAGAGTCATGCAAAAGTTGTTGAAGATATTAAATTCTTCAGGAAAGAGATAAATGAATGTTTAGATAAAATGGAAACCAAAATATTACAGGAAGCTGAGACATTTGTACAGGCTGCTAAATGTAAACAAGAAACCGTTCAGACTGCTAACTTAGAAATAACTGAAGAACTTGAATGTTTGCAATCCTTGTTAAGCACATTAAGAAAAGAAAATAACCAAAACAAGCTTTTTATTGAGATGATAAAAGCCAGTAAACGGCTCCCGATCATGAGAGATAAGGAAAAGCAAGTTTTGCAGGCAAATAAAACAGACGATTGTTTACAGTTTACCCGAAACACGTGCTTCATTCATGAACTTAAAACGAGAAATGAATATGGACACTTGTCCACACAAGTAAAACCTTCCCCAGCTAGAGCAACAAATTTAGCATTCAGCCGTACAATAAACGTGAATTCCAAATTCGATAGGACAGAATGTAACATTACTGGTATAGTTAAGATTGCTCCTGAGAGAATGATTCTTGTTGACAATATTAATAACAATATCATACTACTTGATACAGAAAAAGATGTGGTTGTGACAGAGATAAAAATGTCATCATTGCCTTGTGATGTTATAACTCTTCCAGCAAATAAGCTTGCTGTATCTTTGATAAATGAAATGTGCATTCAGATTTTATCTTACACTGGCACAGAACTTTCATTTGGTCAACGTATTGATGTTAAAGGACGTTGCAATGGAATAGCTTATTGCAGTGATAAGTTTGTTGTAGCTTTCTGGAAAGCCAGGAAAATACTAATTTTCAACTTATCTGGAGAAGTTATCAATGTTATTGATTCTCCTGCTTTATTTCATGGACCATCGAGAGTTATCATCAGCAATGATGAGAGGTTCCTTTATATTTCTGATACTGATTGGAGCCAAAATAACAAAGTTGTAAAAATGGATTGGGAAGGGAATCTTATGCACGTGTTTGAAGAGCCAGGACATGCATCTCCTTTCGGGATACAACAATTAGAAGATGAAACGATACTTGTTTGTTACAAGGACAGTAAAAATATCCTGAGGCTGTCGGGCATTTTAAACAAATGTGAGATTGTAGGGCTCGATGAAATAAGGCTTAAGAATCCAAAAGCTATAACTTATTGCGATAAAGAACAGAAACTGTATGTCAGTTGTTCAGTGGGCAGAGGGAAATGGAATGCTGATATTGTTAAAGTGTTCAATGTGAAGTGGATCTAAATCTTTCAATGAAACCTTACCTACAGAATTGGTGTTTAATTTTGATAGGGAAAATATGACGGTTGATACTTCGAAATAAGATTTTGTGATATATATGATGTACACTGTGATTAAACAAGAAATAAAATATTCAATCAATGCCTACTCTTAGATTTTGCCTAACAGTTTGGCTATTGTTCGATATGCTTTGGAAATGCATTGAGCTTGTATATGAGTATCACTTATGTTTTTAATCGGCACGAATACAAGATATTATACAATTATACAATTACATACACACTTATGTATTTTAAAGGTCCAAAACAGTCAAATATCGTTATCTCGACATCGCTTTTCTCGATATTTCGTTATCTCGATGAAATGTTGTAAGTCCTGATTTTCTTCCTTCTTCATCTATATTGGATATTTTTATTTCGATATTTTCAGTATCTCGGTGTAAAATTTCAGCCCCAACAGTTTTTTTCACTTTATTATCCTTTGTTTATCTGGACTAATATTTTTCGTGTTTTTTTTTTCGTTCCCTTCAGACGTGTGAAAATAACAAACTAGACGATAATTACTGTTTGCTGTTATAAAAGTTTAATCTAATTATCGTGTTGATTGACTAAATGTCCAAAATGAGTGAATTTTACATTGTTTATAACTATTCGCACACTGTGTTAATTCATTATGACTTTAGATGTAAATGAAATAGTGAAAGTATAGAAACGTTATCGTTGCAATATTGTTTCATTACATCAAAAAATCAAGACAGTGTCGGACACAAAGAATGAAGATAGATCAAAGTCGAAATATCATTTTTGTTTCTGTTTTTCTTTCTTTTTATTTCTCTTTTTTTCTTCTTCTTCTTTTGTGGGGAGGGTACTTAAAATTAATGTAACCTTTATCTTTCTACGATATGGTTATGATTTTATACATGTATATGGTTTTACAGTGCAAAGTGGAATCAATGTTCTTCTAAATGTTCTTTGAAAATATGCCTATATCTGATTAATGTACAAGTGACATAAATTGAAGAGGTAACATGCACTGTGTTTAGCCACTACTGTACTTTTTTTTTTTAATTGTACTTTAAACATTGAAATTTAATCGTTATATTATCTTACTGAGTGTTTTAGTATAAAAGGTACACTTAAATTACGTTTAGATTGTGTCAGACTATTTTTAAGGAATATATATCAAAAAAGACATGTATGAATATTCTGTTAGTTTGCCTCTTGTTGTTTTAAAGCGTAGGCGGAGGCTCAATCATTCGCTTCTAGCTTTTAATTCTCAATTTAGTTTGTTGGAGTGACACAGATATACATTATGGTTTTGTTATCTTAAATTTCATTCTTACACGGCGTGATAAGCTGTCGTTTAAATCTAGTAACATTTTAGATCAAAACATGATTGGTATTATACTGTTTTACATTTATCAAGTTTTTAAAAAAAAACGGTCATTTTATGTTCAGAAATAACGGGATTCATGAAACAAACAAAACTGACTTGTCTTTCAATCCAAATAAATTTATGTGTAATGTTGCAACTAAATGCCATACATAGCAAAATAATAACATATGTTTTGATACAAGATGAATCATTTGCCTAGATTGTAGCAGAAATTAGAGTTTAACAAACAGTACACCTTATGGTATTGAATGCAAATAAAAAGTACCGTCATGTTATTGTTTTCATTATAGGTGAAGTTTAAATTATACTTCTTAATCAAATTAAGCATACACTTTATACAAGCACTTTTCTAATTTAAAGGACCAGCCTTTTAAAACATCTCATAAAACGAAATCATATTCTATATATTCCACTTGTTGCATTCAAATTGATGTTTTGTTCATGTAACCGGAACATTATAAATATCAAACGATTAAAATCTTATAATAATTCAAATAAAACACTTTAAGAATAAAAATAAATTATTCTTCCATACAATAATTGAATTGTGTATTTTTTTATTCTAAACCTTTCACATATGTTATACTTTCAACACTGAACTTTCAATGCATACCTTTAACTCGAAAAAAAAAATAAATTCGACAAAATTCGGTTCAATCAGTTTTGAAAATCATTCACTGCTTAAAAGATAATCTTCAATTATATATGTCACACATTGCCTCAAATATTACAATTTCTATCAAAACGTTTATTGAAATAAAAACAAAACAAACTCACAATATTGCTATTGAAAAAAAAGAATTTATGATACAATTATACACTGCATAATATCATTTTAAGGGAAAAGATATAAACATCTCAATATAAATAATATTCCATAATTATTCGGCCTAATCATTCAGTCGAAGGTTAAATTGTAACAGAACAAATAAAATAGAAATCATAAAAGTCGCCCAACACGTTAAAATTGAAAACTTTGCAAGCTCGACGTTTGACTTTGAATCTGGTGTTGTTTATGCAACAGATATTAAGTTTCCTTTTTTCTTCTTCATATTTTTCCTTTTGTTCTTATTTGTTTTCTGTTTTTGTTGTGGCTTTGTTGTTGTTGTTGTTGTTGTTGTTCATTAATTATTTTATTTATTTATTTTCCTTGATTCTTGTTCTTCTTTGGAAGTATCTTCCCTTTTTATAAGTATTCATAATGTTATTATCCGACATTACTAAACTCTTTAATCCATGTAAATGCACATTCAATCTTTATTCCAAAACTTTGTACATGGTCAGAATTTATTCTCTTATGCAATATTTCCTTTAAGTTAGCCGAGATGATCTTGAGGCGGTACCGCTGGCGGATATGGTAACATCGGTCCTATGTCTGGTGGGAGCAACTCAAGATGAGATGGTTTAGGATCAAAACCACCACCAGAAATAATATTATATCCATTGGTGCTCTGTTGGGTTGGGTTGATCCCATTACATATAGCTTTCGGTTGGACGATATAACTGGTTTTTATTTGTTTGGGTCGTCAGACCAAACAAATAATGGTAGCGAAATTTCAGAGTCTAATGTTCTTAATTGCAAATGCCGAAAGTAGTCCACTTTTTTGAAGCGGTTACTTCCCTTTTGTATGTACACTAAAGCCGAAAAATTCAGGGGAGATCACTGCGTAAAGATGGTCAAAGACAGGCGCATCAATTTTCAAGCAAAGTAATTCCCGAATGGTCGAAGATTTCTAATATTGTTTTCTGGTATTTTCTGATCGAAAATAACTAAATACAAAGCGGACATTCAATCTCTGACACAGAAGTTTATGACAAACCTAACAACAAGTAGTTCTCAAAACAGCTTTAAAACTAGCGATTTAAAAGAAAGAAATATTTTATTTTGTTACAAGTATCCAACAAATTACAACGCATTTAAAGTTAAACAATAGCGTTGGCTTATAGAATTGTCAATAAATGCACAATCACAAATTACGCGGATGAATATGATTTTATCAATGAAAATACTATTTTTAGCCATGTAGATTACCGAATACTACACAAACCGAGTAGTGGAATATATAGATTCTACATGTCGGACTGTTTGGGCGAGAGGATTTTCGCTAAAATATTTACTTCAATTTTAAACAACAGGTTTACCCTGAACAAAATACCTCGAAATTAATAAGGATTACAAACCTGAATGCAATGGAAGTTCTAAATTTAGAATGACTTGATATTATTCAGTCATACTGTGTATAACTTCTCCCGTGGTACAGTGGTAACGCGCTCGCTTAGTGAGTGAGAGGTCTCGAGTTCGAATCCCAGGCGAAGAAATTTTTTTTTTGGTTAAATTCTTTTTTTAATTGTTTTTGTTAAGGAAGTAGCCATGATTTACAAGGATAAAGTGTGGGCTGTCGTAAAAAAAGTACATAAATGATTTTTTGATGCAACTCTAGTTTATGCAGAATTCCGTATGTGCCTTACAAAATGAATTATAATACATAAAAAATAAACTTATACAGGAAAATGCATACAGATATACAGTACGATTTAGATTGCAAAGATCAGAAAATACCAAAGAACATGAAGCCCTTTGATTCTTTATAAATATACATGCTTATAGTAAGCTTCAGGATTATTTACATCTGTGTTAAACAACAGTTAAAAGTCGTTACAAGCCCTAATTTAGAATAATATGGTTTTCTTCAAGCCGTTCACATATAAATTTAACCGTGGCTGAAGGGTTTTCGGGCTCGCTTAGGAAGCGAGAGGTCTGGAGTTCAAATCCCAGTAAAGGTAACTTATTTTTTAAATTGTTAAAGTCAAAATAAACATTGGATTGAATATCAGTGTTGCAATTAGTCTTATAGCCAATTTACTACAATTAAAACGCTGGAAAGCATTGGTGGCACTAAACATATAATCTCACAACCTGCACCTTTCTTACATTCTGAGACCCAAACAAATTCAGCGCCTTCTGTGCTTTGATTAAGTATGTATCCTTGACAACACCAGTAGTATTTACCAAGTTGTACTGGAAAGAGGCGTTTACAACATCCATTATTTCCTTTTAACACGTCTTGTATGATCAAGATACGATAACTAAAAAGAAAATTACACTTCAACACCAGGGATGTTAATACTACTTTATTATCTACTTTATGGGTTCACTTTGCGCATTATTTTCATCTTTAACTGTATTCGGTTACATCACATGTAGAGAAGTAGAGGAAATATGAAAATTTTTTTCCTTTAAAATTTTTAATAAACCCGTTTAAAAAGGAAATCAATCATCCCATAAAAAAAACCCTCCAGTGTAACAAAAAAAATAAACAAAAGGATTTTTTATGCTTTCAGTTTAAAAAAAGAAAATTAAAAGGGGAATTTGAAAATTTAAAACCACCCAAAGAAAGATCAATGGGTTTAGAGTGTTGGACCGTGAATCGGGCACCCTGTTTCGACTCCCGGACGGCGAAAGTCACTCGTTTTGATTGAGCTTGAAATCCTTTCTTCAGTCATTCGCACTGTACTGTATCTCCAGACGTAATGTAATCCTTGTGAAAGTGAAGGCACTGGTAATGAATGAAAGCCTGTCATGACTGAACTGTGTTCTGGTGTGGCATACTGCCGTGATCTGGAGGGTAAACTACCAACACCATCACTGTCATCATGTTAAAGATTTAACATTTGTTGTACCGGGTTATGAAACATGTTTTTTTTTACTTTGATATCATTATAAACTCTTTGAGATTGAAATTTTAACGCAAGTCCAAGAGATATTTCTATAATATTTATTTCTGGGAGGGGCATAATCTAATATAGAAGATAAGAATCCCTAAAGTCCATAACGTCAAAATTGAAAATGTTGCAGGCTCGCTTTGATTGAGCCTGTTCATGGATGTACTGTCAAGTGCAGGCTACCGTTCACGCCCCGTAGCACCAGAATTCAACATTTAAATATGAAATAGCAAAAAAATTGAATTTTGAAACATCCGCAGATGTGATCATACGACGGTTATCAATGTTGCCCAATTCATTTGCTTTTTGATATATACTCATCACTTGTATGATAATTGACATGTATTTGATGCTTTTTACGCGGTTTTGTGAGAAAATCATAATCATACGGGCAGCGGCTTATGTTAGAAGAGCAACGTTATAATAACGTGCGTCTGTGAGCAGGCACAATCAAGCCGAACCTTCGCCATTTCATTTTGAACATGATTTGCGATCTTCAATGTAACCACATTTCATTACCATCAATTTTGAAACTGCATAAAGGAATATTAACAATGAAATCGATTAACAATGAAATGGAGATTGCAGTATATTTTACCATTAGTAGCGATCATACCAGAAGACATTGTTTTAATGCTTAAACATACCTTTTAACATAATATACAATATACATGATAAAATATCTTTCAATAAAACAAAGGAGTACAATTGTTTGAAAAGTATATACTACTTTTTCGAATAAATTCTAAAATATATCCCAATAACTGATTTACTGTATACATGTCAATACGATAAACAAGATCATCAATAAAAGACGGTGTTCAATGTACGCAACCCCCACACGACCCAGCAACAAGAAACAGTGACAAGGAGCCCAGGAAGATCCTAAACAAAAACAGGACAGGGCGCAAGAGAGGGCACAGACAGGCTTATCACTAAAATGATACATAAGAAGAAACAATAGTAACCGACAAGGAAATCAAACTCAGAGAAAACAAATAAATGATTGATTAATAGGCCCACTAAGTAAAATGAAACGCAGTAGGAAAATCGGGGAAGGGGGCTAAATAAAGAAATAAAACTAGGGGCAAAAGGGAAGATACTTACCGTAGACGAGAAAACAACAAGGGACACAAACAAAAGTGTCACTAAAACAGTATGAAACAACAAGACATACATCTGAGGAACACAGAGGGGCGCAGCCTTGGAATGGTCAGCAGCATAAGTACTACTGGGGAGTTTAAGCTACTACTACTAATTAATGGTGCACCAAACCTCACTCTTAGCCCCACCATGTTCCTATAAACGAGTCAGTGTAAATAAATGAATCCCCACCAAGTGAAATTCTACAAGGGCTCGACGAAGCAAGGCAGAAGACGAACAATAAGGCAATTCAGACCCAAAGGGCTTTAAGAACTGTCCATCATAGAGTCTCCCACTTGGTCCTTCAGATGTAATCAAAAGAGGAAAGCGTAGTGTCCAACTGTGTCCAACTGTCAAGTCATGATTTGTGCCAACCACTTAACATATCACAAGTGCTGGTAAACTTATATGCATATGTCATGGGACAGTGTACACTGTTAAGGGGAGATCTGAAAGCGGCCGGATAGCTGAGTCGGTAGAGCTGCGGAACGGTGTCGACAAATGACCCTGTGACGTCTCATTAAAGTTCTGAATGTCTTTGGCACCGAGTTAAAGCATTAAGATACCTCTCAAGTGTGTGCTTGTTCACAAGTACCACCAGTATTGGCATAAAAGAGGTTATATTTAAACTAAAGACACCGTTTATAACTTTTATACTAAGTGATATTTCAATATATGTTTAACTTGTAACAAACAAGAGAATTATGTCAGAACCAAAGAAATAGCACAACTTATCCGTGAACGGGACAAGTTGTGACAGTAGCTCAACCTACCCCACAGGTTGTGGCTCAACCTGCTCTCACTTGACCTTGTAACCTTATCAGAAAACATGTTCCTTAAATGGCGGATGATCAAAGAAAATAGAAAACTAGAACCATAGAAAATAGAACTGTGTTAAAAAATACCTTAAATTCTATTGAAAAATGCCTATTTTAAATGATGTACAAAAAAGTAATTTTAAACAACATGAGAGAGTTACTCAGATCTTCAAAAATTAAACACTTATCCTTAAAATGATTATGTTCGACAATATAACCTTCACGACTTCAAATTGTAGCATTTAGAGTTTCGCGCGTCTAAAACTTTACTTCGCTCATGAAACGTCACATCTTTATATATATAGACGCAACGAGGGGTGGTTCATTCAACACGTGGCTAATTCAACCCCGATCTCCACATTGACCAGACAACAATTTAAAGCAGAAAATAGTTCAATACTGTATAGCGAAATTGTTAAAATATGAAATTGTGGATTTAAAAAAATGGAAGACTGATGGACGATTTACAATAGATCTAACATGGAGCTAAATATAAATTGTTTATATCTCTGTGACAATACTATTATGAATATACTAAAAAAAGTGAAAAGGTATTTTTTGAAGTAGATCTATATGTCATATTATTTTGCTTTGGCAATATTCGAACTTAATTAAAAAGTGGATAGACAAATTATTACTTTGTAGCGATACTAATCCAGTGGACCTTTTTAAAACGTGGCGCAATTAATTTAACCACGGATCTATATTACATATATTATTTATATTGTGATTTAACTGACCATTTACCTTCTGTTGCCGCATGTAGCCTATAACTGATCTACTTAATGTTTTTATGTATAATAACGACTTCTTTATATGCCTTTATATAGACCCATTTTGGTTCTGTTCTTAGTTGGTTTTAGAGATTTTGATTAGTCCATACCCCCGTTACCTCGGATCATGTTTCAGCCGGAAATCCTTCTTATCAAAGTTCAAGGTTCAAGCAAACACGATGAAATTAGTAACCAAAGTGAAAGTCTATATGTTGAGCAATAGAATGTGTTTTGTTAATTCTATTTCAGAAAAAAGGGTTATAGTAAATTATTTTAAATCAGAAATAAAATTTGTTTTTATGACGATGATTACAAGGCGAAATCCGATATTCGCCTTCTGGTTATTTCTGTACCACTCATAAATTCAAAATGGCGGCGCCCAGTCAGAAGTTTTTCGTAGCACTGTGTTTATTTTTTGAATTTATTTGTTGGGCTCTATTGTGATTGTATCTTGATAAATAAATGGATTTATACACATTACGGAAATTTCCAAATGTTACCATTAAAACATGCAAATTCATTTTTCGTTGACAACCATTTGGACTTCTGATATGTCACCAATTCAATGTGTTCCAGCACAAACGGCTACCTGTTTTCAGCATGTTACCGCTTAGCTTGTACCATTTTTGCGGTTTTGTTGTTTTCACGAATTGTCATTAGAAACAAATACAGTAAGGGACATCACCAAACTTATCAAGTCCATTAACAACACCGATTCTGCCATAATTTGCTGATTCAAAACCCAGTTTTACCAGAAGAAATTTTCACTACCTGTGCAACTGACAGTGGTAAGATTTTTAAAGGCAAACAGTCTTTTTAACAAGACATTTCGGTACCTGTGCAAAAATTGGCACCAAGATGTTTCTGCCCTTTTTAATGTTACTTCGGCACATTTTTGACATATGAAAGGGAATTTTAATATTTAAAATCATTAAAAAAATAGTACTGGGATCCTTCATGTTTACCGGACAATCTGCATAAATTTATCAGTTTACCAGACAAAATCTATACTTGTCAAATAAGGCTTTATTTTTTGCTTCGATTAAAATATCACCCGGTCTGAATCGTACACACACTTTCTATTTCAAACTAAATAACAACAAAATCACTCTCATGTAAATATTGTTGAGTCAGTTCTTTATTTACTAGTTATTTCATGACCCGGTCATGCGGGGGAATAATATGTTCTGCGAATGCCCGAATATTAAGGCCCTTAATGGGTTATTTTAGATAGGTTTTACTATTATTTCTTCTCAATGTTATTGCAGAAGACAATCGTAACATATCTTAATGATAAAAAGTAATTTTAAATTTAGTTCAAACAGTATCTCATTCTTGTCTTTTACAAAGAAATGCAAAATTAAAAAACATATAAGGAAACGGGTAACGCCCATGGGAGGAAACTCTTCATGAAATGTAAATTAAATAGATTTTATTGCGTTTTTTGCAACATTGCCTTACAATGATGACCAAAAGGAAACTGTATTGACAAAAAAAAAAACAGAATTCCATTTGAATATTCAAAATGTTTCACACGTTTAAGGATTATGAAGAATCAATACGTTAATTGAGTTTAATATTGGTTAATTTTTCAATTAGACCCCTATATTGGCCTCTTTGTAACAAGCCATGGGGTGGCCATGTCCATTTTTAACTGAATACTGTTCTGGGATTTTCAATATCTTAACCTTTTGCCATTCAATAGTCGTAGTTTCCTTTTGCTGATTATTTAAAGATAATTTCAATTCACGACTTTTAAAAATTTTTTTGAAACACAATGTCCGGTAAATTTTTGAGTTGTCTACACGATTTTTTTTCCTCTTATAATGCCCTACTTTTAAAAGACAACATTTCTTACGGTCAAATGTTTAATTTCATGTTTTGATAAAGGAACGTTTACGTTGTATTAAGGGGACCCAAAATTATTTGGGGTTAAAAATTCCATTCCTTTTTTATTTTATTTTGAATTTAAAAAGTTACCAGCGATTAAAACATTGTTATTTTTGTCCGGTAATATGTAGGATCCCAGTAGTCTATACTTTATATTGATTAATTGATTAAGACACTTTAAAATTGATGGCACATGAACATGTTCATGTAAGACACTTTGATCCTTAATCAATCATTCATTATTTATCGATCTCTTAAGATATAACTACTTTTTTTTTCAAGGTGTAACAATTAATTAAGACACATTAATCTTTAATTAATAAGATAATTGACAAATTGCAAAAACTTTTTGATTAACAAAGTTACAGTTATTACAATTATACCTTAGAAATCATTATCTATTGACCTCCTAATTTAACAATTTAGATAAAAGGTCTTGGGGTAATTTGGGGCCAAATGTCTTGGGTGCCGAAATGACTCAAAATCTTTTTACAGCACACTGAGTGACTAACTTCATCTGCATTGCTTTAGTCAACTAATCTTCATTCACAAAGGCAATGATATAAGGTTCACTGATAAACAAACTGAAAACTAAGGGAAGTGCTCAGACTATTTTGAGGTCTTACTGACCTAATCCATTTCCTCCCAGCTACGTTGATTTGTAAACATGTCATATCATTCTCATGGGATAAACAATTGGTCTAGTCTGTATTTTTTAGACATTTGCGTTTTCCCTCTCCCATATGATTGTCTGAATGATAACCCTATAATCAAATAACCTGTCTTAGATTTTATTTCAAAATTGCCAGGGGTGCTGACACTGAAATTTAGTTTGATTTGCTATTACCAGGAAGGTGAGGATTATAAATAAATAGTACCTGTACATACAAATGTAGATGTGGTTATTATTATATCACTGCAAATCGGCTCTTACTCAGCAGTAATTAGTGTAGCCGCTTTTTCATGAAGAAACCAGTGCTGAAAGTGAAAATTGTGATTGGCATATTTTAATTAGCCAGGTCAGGTGTTTTTAAAAAGACTGATTACACTGTAGCAATGTGAGGATACATTCAAATTTATTACATAGATAATGCATGTGGAGCTCAGCTGGCAGAGGAAATGAGAACACAGTAACTTTTTGATATCCTTTTAACTCTAAGAAAAATGTCAATTATTAATTGCTGACTGTTTATATTTTCTAGAAAAAGTAAGCAAAACATTATTTTGTTTCATATGACAGGAATGAATTGCATTAACAATCCTAGGTATTGTTGAAAACTCATTGTTTTTAAGGTTACATGCCAGATTAAGTAATTGGACCCCATCCTTGTTTGTACATGACTGCTGGGGAAAAATAATGTTATGCTTAATTAAAGAGGTGACACTTTCTATATTTTTATCTGATATCGAGTTGTAAGAGCCGATTTGCAATTATATGGGTAAGAGTTCGATAAGACTCCCTACGGTCGTCTTAATACGAACTCTTACCCATACTTATCATAATTCATATATATATTTGCACGAGCAGTAGTAAGGCCCCCACGGTTACACGTTTAAACATATTCGTTTCAATTTTCATTTGTAAACGTTCGCGATATTTTTTACCGTTTAAACAAAATGACCTTATTGTCTTACAAAATATCTACATCAATGCCTGTAATCAGTAATTCTATCAATTCTAATTGATTTATTCCAAAGTGAAAAAACAGAAAATGGGTGTTTACAACCCTCCACACAGCATCACCGTGCAATAATCGCTTGTTACATAATACATTTTTGTAAACTTGATTTTCCTTTGATCTTTCAAAAGAGCGAAACGGAGACACAATGCAGAAAATATGTGCAGATTCCATTGCAATGAGCCCTGAACATTATTTATTTGTACATGCATTAAAAAGAAAGTAAGTCATCATTTGGCTACTAAAATACATGTACATGGTATTGAATAGTACATAAAAGTACCAAACGGTATCATTTTGGTTTTACACCGTGTAAACGTTTGCAAAAAAATTGTAAACGTGGGAGCCTTAACTAGTAGTGTGGAATGATTGAGAATTTGAGAGTAAAGAATTTTAAACTGAATTCTCTCAAAAAATAATTAATATAATCTTTCAAGATATTCTGAAACTTACAATGTATATAGGGGGTGTTTTTATCACAAATGTTCTTAATTATTCTTAAGATTATTCAGAATTTGAACTGATATAATTATATACATCATCACTGTAACCTTTACCACTAAATATTCAATTTTTTTCTCTTAGCTTAGAAAATAGTTGGATAACTGTTTTTATACTAAAACAATTTCCTATTTTAAAAAAGAAAAGAAACATGACTGTTTTATGACAGATATACAAGTCATGTATGTTTTACTGCTAGTACATTGTATATAATTATTTTGTATGTTCAGTTACAAATATTATTATAATATATATCATATTTTTTTGGGAAACATCATGCATTTTATTGTTTCCTATTGCACATTTCTTTATTTATATGTTATGTGTACCTTGTTATTACAGGTTCCCATAGCACTTGGTGTGTTTCTCAACTCGTACTATGATGTGAAATTTAATGTCATTGGTATAGTGTTTGCTGGTATAGGGGTGCTGGTCACTTCATTATATCAAGTGGTAAGTACCAATATGCTTAATTATACTTAATTATGCTTAAAGCCATGTCAGTGATTTTATTTTAATTTTTTTGGCAAATGTACATGAGGGCTTTGTAGTTTTCCCAGTGGACTTCTTTTCATAATTTTCTGAAGTAAATGTAATGGAAGTCTTCCTCAACCAGTAAAGCTGTAATGTATTGAGTCAAACAAGTGGGATATCTACAATGTTGGCGTACAGTGTAGTTTAAAATCTAAAAAAAAATCTTTAAATCAGTACCTGGGATAAACCATACCAATCACATCATTTTAATAACGATACACATGCTGTGAGGGATCATATTAGTAAATAGTTGTCCAATATAAGCATTGGTCAAAATTGGACTTGTAAGGGACTAACTTTCTGTTTATTGTCAGTAGTCTAAAGTGGTTTAACAGTTGTACTGGACGTCAGACTATATTAGGATTTTTAAATTTCAAAATAAATACTGATTGAAAATCAAACAGTGCAGACTCTTATCTGACAGAATGCATGTGCTGCCAGCACAAAATGCTTTTTTAGAAAAAAATATCTTATACATGTAATGAAATATTGATTGTACAGCAGTTGCAAGTTAAAGATTTTCTATCATAAAGATTCAATCACAATATAAGTGACATCTGTATCAAACAGCTTCCTTTGATTGTCCTGATACTGTAATATGACATTTTGTGTATGCATAAATTTTTCTACTGTTTCAATGTTAATATAATAGTGGTGCAGCAGTAGAGATAAATTGCTTGTTTGAAGTGTTGATAAACTTATATTATCTGCTTTGCATATTGTTTACAAAATCATTGTTTGAATTTTTGAAAAAAATACCTCCAATTTATCTATATGAAAGATCATGTTACCATAAGAGCAAATGGCGTGCAGGCATGAAATAATGTATTGACCAGGACGCCAGCTGTCTCGAATCAAAATCGATAAAATGATATCCGTTTAGCCCCAATCAGCAAATAGCAGTGTAAATACTTTGTTTCTGGGGAATGTTTTTTATTCTGTTTACATACAATATACACATGTGTGTTAACCCATTACCCCATGAGCATTTTGTGAAAAATGGCTGTTTTCATTGAAAAGTCTCTCCCGTTCCTACAAGTTCAAGTTTTGCTATAAAACTATAAAAAACTGCTTCAATACTAATCAAAGACTTGGCACAAATGTTGACTGGACCATTGCCTTTCTAACAAGCATGCTCAGTCTTAAATTTCCTGTTACCATGGCAACTAGGGGACATCTCAAAATTGCCCAAAAATCACTATTTTGCGTAGATTTTTTCCATCAAAATTGATTTCAAAGTGCTGCCACTTCTCAATGGATTGAGATAGAGTCAAAGGCTTTTCAGCATTGGTTACACGTTACCTTATGATCGACCTGGGCGGTCATTTTTAGCCTCTCGACAAGTCCAAAATTTTCTTGGCGATGAGGGGGGCTCTGCCCCCTTTCAAACCCCCCAAACAGAAGGGGGCACATCCCCCTTCTGGCAACCCCCTGATGTATCTTTTGGATGGGGGACAGTGCCGAAAAAGTGGTCAATTTTTAAAACAACATTTCTCAAACAAAAACAAGTGTTTGGGGGCCTAAATAAGGCAATTTTTCACCATTTGAGAAAGCAAAAAGGGGGGGGGGGTTGAAAAAGGCGTAGAAAGGCGTATATATCTGGTAATGGGTTAATAGAAATATTCCATGTTACAACTGTTCTGAGAATCCACCATAAAATAATGGAAACAACATAATTTTACCTTTTATACAAAAATTAGTAATAAAAAAAATAAAGTTGTGAAAAAATAGCTGGTTTTAGGGATACGCAGGCAAATTAAGGACAAAAATATTAAAACGATCATAAGCACTGAAATCACACTAAAATGACATTTTTTAAAGTCCCAGCATGATTTTCTGTATAAATTATATATACTTTTGGTTTGAAGCGTAAATATATCAAGATATGTTGAAGGAGTGACAGAATTTTTGGAGCTTAAGCATTAAATTAATGTAATCTGATCTCAGCATGTTTTGTATTTATTAATGATCTTTATAACAACAAAATATGAGCCGCGTCATGACAAAACCAACATAATGGGTTTGCGACCAGCATGGCTCCAGACCAGCCTGCGCATCCGCGCAGTCTGATCAGGATCCATGCTGGTCGCTTACAAACCCTATAAACAAGTAGAGAAACTGATAGCGAACAGCATGGATCCTGATCAGACTGCGCGGTATGCGCAGGCTGGTCTGGATCCATGCTGGTCGCAAACACATTTAATGTTGGTTTTGTCATGACGCGGCTCATATAGAGCTGTCATTGATAGAGATCATACATATCAATGTATTTTGTATGATATTGTTCTGTCGATCAGTGATCGATACACATTTGAAAAAATCAATAATTTTGATTAATTATTTAAATGTCTATAAATTAAGGAAAATCGACCAGTACATATACAAAAGCAGGTGAACATGTCTAACACCAAGCTGTTGTTACATAATGAAGACATTTCATAGCTTTGTGATAACAAACAAAAAATGATCAGAAAAAAAAAATCATGCAAAAGACATAATAATTCATACATTATATACAGGACACAACATACTTGTATGAACAGAACACATTTTAGTTTTACTAAAATAATTTAAACAGTTATGAAATTGAATTATTTATATATAAGAAATTAGGACTTTTATCGATACATTGTACTATATCAGTCTATTGTCAATATTTTTTATCCAGTATTGATGTATCGTCAATATGCTAATTGCTTTGCACTGAATCAATGATAGCTGTAACAAAATGCCAGGGTATCTCTGCTGCAGATAAATACAAAGTACTTCTTAACAATTATTCTAGATGAATGATGAAAAAATTGTCTTTGTTCTTATATAAAGCAATATTTTATGAACCTTTTTTTCTCTAAGGTATATGTATTATTTGATAGTTAAATATTGGCTGGTTTTGAGGTAATTTAATGCCACTTATTTTTAATCAAATCGTTTTAAAATGGCTTTGATATTATTTGAGAGCAAGAAAAAAATAGGAAAATGAAAAGTTTGAAGTTAAATAATATTTTCTTTTATGACTTTTTAATGTGATTTTTACTTTGTTATATTTTCAGTGGGTAGGAGAGAAACAACATTGAATTTCAAGTTTGAAACTTTTTTCCCACCATTGCACCTGTTTGTTTATTTTTCAAAGCCCCGAGCTGTCCCGGCCGTTATTTACTCATTGCTTCTCATTTTCCATTTGTAGAACCCATCGAGAATTTACCTAGTCTGTGGAAGACGTGGCCTCTAGAAGCTTCGGTATTTATAATATTTATATGATAATATTAGCCATGTCATGACAAAACCAACATAATGGGTTTGCGACCAGCATGGATCCAGACCAGCCTGCGCATCCGCGCAGTCTGATCAGGATCCATGCTGTTCGCTTACAGACCCTATAACAAGTAGAGAAACTGATAGCGAACAGCATGGATCCTGATCAGACTGCGCATGCTGGTCTGGATCCCTGCTGGTCGCAAACCCATTATGTTGGTTTTGTCATGACGCGGCTCATTTTTTCTGCCCTTTTATTATCACATGAAATACTCCGCAGTGAGTTTAATAAAGCCAAGTTTAATAAAGCCATTTGATAAAAACCTACATTGCACTACTACAATACAAACATGGTGTATAACAGGCTTATGTTTGTTTTACACTACAGGGTGTCCTTGAAAAATGACATTTTTTTACTGTAAACCATTCTTATTTTGGATATGTGATAAATAGAATATTAAATTTGTGTAGATCCAATATTAAATTCATTTAACTCATTGAAAAAAAACTATTATATAGGTTCAAATAATGTGATTTTATTCAACTCATTCAATTAATTTAGTATTTAACCTATTGTCCTCTATATGTTGATTCAGTGGTTGCTAGTTTTAAAACTTTTGACACTAACAGCTGTATGTTCAAATCCCATCTGGGATCTTGTATTGTTTCATGTGAAGAAGCTGTTTAGCTGCAATCAGCTACATTGCAGCTAACCAATCAGCTGTGGTTCTACTTACATATACCTGCTTGTGATTACTATAATTATGCATAGATAGGCATTTCAGGTTTTTGCTCCGCCAGTAAAGCTGGTAAACCACCATGTGACCAATGACCATTATATCAAAACACCCCAAGTCAACTCCCCCACCTCCACCCAACTGGCAAACAAAAAAAGTAAAAGTGTTTTGAAGTTCTAAAGTTAATATGTTACATCTAAAATATTTGTTAATATTAATACATACAGTGTTTTATGTGAATTATTGTGCAAATCAGTCAGTCAAAGTTAGGCTTTTTTCAGTGAGATATTATCTATATTGCTCACTGTAAACATATATATCTGTCACTGGTTACACCCACTGATTACATCAAATTGCATTTAATTAAAAGTAATCTTGCATTTCATGATGTTAGATGATTTCTTCCGGGTACGATATGACTTGATCCAATTCACTTAAAACAAAGTAACACAATCTACCATATGTGTCCCTATGGAGGCTCCTGCCCATATAGCTGTGCATTGGGTATTTTTAAGACTTTAAAGGCACATTATGCCCAAAAAAACAATAAATGTTTACACTTTTAGAAAAAGCAAACATGAACTTTTTTAATGTTTAAATAATGGTTTTATGGATTGTTAGATGCTTGTTACCTGAAGAATGTACCAGTAGCGATATATATATGAAACAATTTGTAGCAAAATGTACACAAAGTAGTATTTTGACTTCCATACAAAATATTTATTCACTAAAATTGTACTTATTGCCAATAACCAACAGATGAAAATAGATGGTTCATGTAATTGGCTAATGAGTAACACTTTGGGTACTATAAAAGTACACCGAAATTAAAAAGCTTTGGAGAAATTAAAATAAAAGCATTTCTGAGGCATAATGGGCCTTTAACAGGTTGAGAGTGATCACAATAGTCACACTATATATTTTGTTAAGTTTGTGAAAATTGAATATTCGATAATATTAAAAAATGGTAAAGCAGGCCAAACTTTTAGCCAATAACAGTAATGAGTTAATTAATCCTTAGCCAGAGATCATGAATAATCTTAAAAATATCAATTTTGTTGAGCAAATTTTTTTCCTGTCTGCAAGTAAAAAATTGTAAACATTTTAGGGTCATCTCAAAATAGCAGTGACAAGTCACTTGAAAAGGGTGGTAATTTTAATAAAGATCCATTATCTGAAAGTATAAATTTCTTTAGAAATATAATGTTTGATGACAAAGTCTAGAAATTGCAGGCAGAACTGGTGAAAAATTGCTCAGTTTTAACAAAATGACTTGATAATGGGGAAAAGTCTCGCTAAAATTATGACAATAAAGACATTAAAATTTTATGGTTCACATGTACATGTTGTATTTCAAAACCAGGTTGTTGTGTCAGGGTTACTACTTTAAGTTTATCAGAAATGCACTGACTGCCCCTGCTCAAGATAACAGAAGTAGAAAATGTGCATTAATTTGTTTTGACCCTTTTTTGAAAGTTAAATATCTTAAATGAACTTGCCTATCTTTCAGTCTGGACAAAAGCATTCATCATTTTTAGGGGAAATTTTCAACATTAGTATTGTCAGAATAACAGAAAACAGATGTGCGGGGGCAGATCTTTGTCTTCATTGGTTGCATGAGTGTAATCTGTTGCGGAGTTCATTACTGCATTGATTGAATAATTTTTTTCAGCAAAAGGCTTGCATTATATAATTTTATTCAACTTTAAATAAATTCAGTGTTGAACTTACACTGATTCAATATCCTCTGTATTTGAGCACATTTTGATGTATGTGCTCTATAAATTAGCATTTAACAAGCTGTTGATGCTAATACTAGAAACAAATTGGCATTTCCTCAGTACAGATCTTACGTACATCCACTTAGTTTTGGTTTTTAGCTCACCTGAGCATGCTCAGGGTGAGCTTTTAGGATCGATGATTGTCCGTCGTCCGTCCACATTTAGTTCGTTAACACTCTAGCGGTTGCATTTTTGCCTCAATCATCATCAAACTTGGTCAGGATGCTTATCTAGTTGATAGCTCAGATGAGTTTGCACATGGGTCATCTCGAATGAAAAACTAGGTCACAAGAGCTAAAAATAGAAAAACCTTGTTAACACTTTAGAGGTCACATTTTTGCCTCAATCATCATCAAACTTGGTCAGGATGCTTGTCTAGGTGATACCTCAGATGAGTTCGAACATGGGTCATCTCGAATGAAAAACTAGGTCACCAGAGCTAAAAATAGAAAAACCTTGTTAACACTAGCGGTCACATTTTTGCCTCTATCATCATCAAACTTGGTCAGGATGCTTGTCTAGGTGATAGCTTGGATGAGTTCGAACATGGGTTATCTCGGATGAAAAAGTAGGTCACCAGAGCTAAAAATAGAAAAACCTTGTTAACACTCTAGCGGTCACATTTTCGCCTCAATCATCATCAAACTTGGTCAGGATGCTTGTCTAGGTGATAGCTTGGATGAGTTCGAACATGGGTCATCTCGGATGAAAAACTAGGTCACAGGAGCTAAAAAAAGAAAAATCTTATTAACACTCTAGCGGTCACATTTTTGCCTCAATCATCATCAAACTTGGTCAGGATGCTTGTCTAGGTGATAGCTCGGATGAGTTTGAACATGGGTCATCTCGGATGAAAAACTAGGTCATCTGAGCTAAAAATAGAAAAACCTTGTTAACACTCTAGCGGTCACATTTTTGCCTCAATCATCATCAAACTTGGTCAGGATGCTTGGCTAGGTGATAGCTTGGATGAGTTCGAACATGGGTCATCTCAGATGAAAAACTAGGTCACAGGAGCTAAAAATAGAAAAATCTTGTTAACACTCTTGCGGTCACATTTTTGACACAAGTGTCATCAAACTTGATCAGGATGCTTGTCTAGGTAATTGCTCAGATTAAGTCGAACATGGGTCATCGGATGAAAAACTAGGTCACAGGAGCTAAAAATAGAAAATCTTGTTAACACTAGTGGCTTCTGTTTTGATCCAAATATCCTGTTCATTGGTCTGAAAGTTTGTTTTGATGATTTCTAAGTCAAGTTCGAACATGGGTCATCTCGGATAAAAAACTAGGTCACACCGCCCAAATATGGAAAAACCTTGTTAACACTAGTGGTCACATTTTTGACTCAATTATCATCAAACTTGGTCAGGATGCTTGTCTAGGTAATTGCTCAGATGAGTTCGAAATCGCATGTGAAACTAGATCACCGGAGCTAAAAATAGAAAAATCTTGTTAACACTCTAGTTACTACTGTTTTGATCCAAGTATCCTGGAAATTGGTCTGAAAGTTTGTTTTGATGATTTCTAGGTCAAGTTTGAATATGGGTCACCTGGGTAAAAAACTAGGTCACACTGCTCAAATATGGATAATCCTTGTTAACACTGTAGTGGTCACATTTTTGACTCACCTGTCATGAAACTTTGTCAGAATGCTTGTCTAGGTAATTGTTTGGATGAGTTTGATGGGTCAGGTGAGCGATCTAGGGCCATCATGGCCGTCTTGTTTCAGTTTTTATGTTGTGCCAACATTTTAAAGGTCATATGGACTTATAAGTGGAGGAAGACCTCAAGTGCCCTTCTGATCATTATTCCAGGCTGAGAAGGGTACATTCTGTTAGCTAGCTGGATAGCCTCTACACATGAAAAGTTCAAAGTCACTGGTGGGATTCCAACCCCACAGCAGTGAGGGGCAAGTGGTTTGAAGTCAGTGGCCTTAATCACTTGGCCACAGACGCCCATCTCTCTTTAGTGCAAGCAAAAGAAATGTAAAGGACCAGAAAAGTGCAGATTACTTTAATAAGCTAATAAACCCAAAAGTTATGTCAAATACACATAGTTAAATCAGTTAAAAGATTTTTTTTGAAATGTAGGTTTTGCTGTTTATGATGTTTTGATATTCTGGATTGATATGCCATGAAACAATTTATTTAAATTCATTAGTTTTATATTTTATCTCATATTAAATTGTATTTTTGGGAGACATAATTAAAAATTTTCCGGAGACATAATTATTGTATTTGGCTTCACTGTCTGTCCTTCCGCATTAAGCTTGTATAGCTTTCAAAGCTCAAACTAATAAAACTTCACAGGATTTATCAGTACTATTCCTAGTTGTGCATATTGCCGGCATGTTTCACTTTGCTGCACAAAATGGCCACCAGAGCAAAAAATCGAAAAAATCTTTGACAGGTCAAACTGCTGGTGGGATTTCCACGAAACTTCACAGGAGTGCTTGGTAGTAATTCTGCATATTGGTGGCAAGTTTCGCTTCTCTGTATAAAATGGCGACCAAAACTTATAAAAAGAAGAATCTTGTACATCTGTCACAGGTCAAACTGCTGGCGAGATTTACAAGCCGCTGTTCTATCCCTAGACAACATACAGGAGAGACACATGTTTTGTGACAATTACTGATTCCAGTTTTTGTTTGAATTTGAAAAGAATGATACCATAATACCTGTATGAAAAAAAAAAAATATATTTGTATACTTCCTTATGAGTGAATGATGCATGAAATCATTGATAAATGGATAAAACCCTACTTAATATAGCAACGTAATATTTTGTTCAGGAACATTTTATTTTGTTTATGTATTACATTTTTGTGTGTTAAGTTACAGAGATATTTTATGTTACAACTCATTTGAGAATCAACCATAGGATTGTGTAAATAACATCATTTTATTGTTTATCAATTTTATGAAATATAGATTTAAACAAGTCATGTACCCTTGAAATATTTAGGTTTCAAGAATTGTAACTTGTGGGTTTAACATAATTATTAAAATAGAAAAAAAAATGATATGAAAGTTTTGCACTCATATATATATCATGACAATGCTTTTGTGATACAAGTCAACTGAAATGTAATATACAGTATGTGAGAATGGAACAGCTGTGAGCAGGTGTTGCACATATTAATTAAATCAGAACATTTTAACAGTAATTAAGATATCAAATGTTCATTTTCAAATTTGTATTATACTTGGGGTTTTTTTGTGGGGGTTTTGTTTTGTTGGTTTTTTTTTTACCTTCCAAATAAGAAAGTTTATATTAGAATTAGAATTAAGGTATTTTGTCGTGAAAGCCAACGCCCAATTTGTCAAAGGGAGGTAATGCAAATAGGACTAAGTAAAATAGTCATACAGAGTTATCTGTCCATTATTGTTATAAGTCAAATTTGGTGGTGTATGTGTTAAGGCAGAAAAATTTGTATTAGATTTGTACAGGGATATAAATCTTCAGAAGTTTTAATTTCATTTATTTTGTAATGAATTTCAAATCTATATAATGCTTTATTCTTTGTTTTAGATTAAAGATGTTTTACATTTATTTTTCAGGTAATGATACTGCTGTCTGGTGTGGTAGCGTTCCTCGTGAATCTATCTATATACTGGATCATAGGCAACACGTCACCTGTAACGTATCCTTTCCTGAATTACGTCTCATAAAAATTATAAAATATAATATTATATAAACGCATTCCTCACTAAATATCTTAAATGGACTTGCCCATCTTTCAGTCTGGGACAAAACCAGATATATTTTTCTAGGGAAAATTTCAAAGTAAGTACTGATTGAAAAACAAACAGTGCAGACCATGATCAGGTGGCACTATATAATAGTTACACAATAACTGTATTGAAGAAGAGTAACTTCTGTATTATGCACAAAAGCTATTTTTAAAAAGTTGAAAAAAGTAGTAAATGATATATTTGTTTTTATAGCTATTGTAATCTTTAACACATTGTAAGATACAACATGGTTGGTCATCTCAAATTTTGTCTAACATTGATGGGAGGATATGTATTATTCCATGACAGTTTAAATGTCCGCCAAGTTCTCGGAATTATCACTACAATCTCAGGTAACGCTGTATTTTCTTTCTGACTTCATTGTTTAGAATAAAAGATATTATCTTGCCTATTCCACTAGTATAGAGCCAGGTCAGCCAGCATTATTGCTGCAATCTGACCTCAGTACAATCTGACCTCGGTACATTCTGACCTTGCTACAATCTGACCTCAGTGCAATCTGACCTTGGTGCAATCTGACCTTGGTGCAATCTGACATCGTTGTGCAATCTGACCTGGTTGTGCAATCTGACCTCGGTGCAATGTGACCTCTGTGCAATCTGACCTCAGTGCAATCTGACCTCAGTGTGCAATCTGACCTCAGTGTGCAATCTGACCTCAGTGTGCAATCTGACCTCGTGCAATCTGACCTCTGTGCAATCTGACCTCCGTGTGCAATCTAACCACGGCGTGCAATCTGACCTCGATGTGCAATCTGACTTCTGTTCAATCTATGTTACTGATTGGTCAGAATTATGATAGGGTTGAACACCACTAAATTGTTCTTGTAATGACATAATTATACTGGTGCACTGTTGTGTTCAGCTGTTGAAATGATGGCCATTTTAGTTTGTTTTATATCTGCTGGTATAAACTTTAACATAAGAAAGGGTCCTTCTTGCTATTACATAGAAACTTCCATTATAAATAACAGAATAATGTTTAGCAGTCACATTAATTTCTTTGATTATATTAGCAAAAGATTTCAACTAGTTACTAAAGTTACTTTGTTTTGAAATGAATAGGTTCTTTTCAAGATTGACACTTATTGAAATAATTAATGCTGTATCAACATGCACTAGTGAATTAAGAGATGTGGCCTAAGTGGCATCTGCTTCTTAACTCAGGGATCTGGGGTTCGAGCCTTAACCTGGCTCCATGTTTCCTCATATGACACCAGTACTGGTTTAAACATAAGTTTTTAAGCTAGATTGCGAAACAAGTTCTTGCAACTTATATTAATCACTTTTGAGTCCGCTTCCTGGAACCAACCAGTACTGGTGTCATATAAAGAAACATGGTTGTGACCTGAGTAGGGCTCAAACCCATGATCTCTGGGTAGAGAGGCAGACACCTTAACCACTAGGCCACCGCTTCTCTTTAACACCAGTACTGCACAGCAGGTTCTAGAAAACAACTTTGGTTGTGCTCAATATAAGTTGTAAGACCTTATTTATTAAAATCCTAGGAAGACAATTATGTTTAATGTAACATAAATCAGTAAGAAAATTGTACCATTTATTTCTGGTATTTTCCGGTTGTTTTTACAGGTACTGTGCTATGTGCAGGCATTGTCTTGTTCCTTTTAAGCAAGAAAAAGGTTATTTTTTCAGTAGTTTGTAGAAATCTTTCCATAACATACTAGTAGCCTGCATTTGATATGAGTTTTGGGTTATATTAAACTTTACTTTTACAGCCTTGTTGTGCTTATGAGTGGTTTTTGGTTCATACAGCATTAATGCTCTTATATATTAGTTATATTTCAGATTTGCTGTGCTTTATCAGTTGAGAGTTGTCTTATTTTTACAGAAGTGTTGTGATTTATGAGTGATTTTTACACAATTGGAATATTGTCCATGCTTTGATATGCTGTTGGTTAGTGCATGTGCATATAACTAATTGTCTTGGCTTCTTGAAATTTAAAATATTACATATATCTCAATTATTTTTTTAACAAATTAGCAACACTTGCTTCTCAATGCTGTTGGTTTTGAGCTGCACAAGCATTGTCAGCTTCTACATGTGAGAAAGCTATCCATCTTGCTTTTGTAACGCCAATGCCTGTTTGTGCCTACAATAGTGTACAGAGGTGCCCCTTAGGTATTCCTCCACCAGTAAAGCTGAAAAGTCGCCATATGATCTATACTGTGTTGGTGTTATGTACAACACAAAACAAATTAGCATACATACACCTATATTTTTACATATACCGTAAAATTCCTATTAAACGCCCCCGGGGGCTAAACATTTTCCAAAAGGTGGGCTATTATTACAATACAGTTTTTCCTAAATCCAAAAATCACTGTAAATCATTTAGTGTTAGCAAGTGTTGGTAATAACATTAAAAAGTGTTAAGGTTTTAAAGTTCATATTATACATATTTGTGTTTACTATAAAATACTATGGATTCTGAATGATTTGAATAAAATTATGGCTTTAATTATGAGTTCAGCACTGATAAGTACATTGTTTTCCTTATCAAAAGGCCTGGGGGGCCTTTATTTGCGGAGGGGCATTTATTAGGAATTTTACGGTACATGTACTGTAGTCAATGAGAACACAAAATTAAACAATTTCCTCTTTTTGTGATGTCAATACTTCAATTAAATTTTTGTTATCAGCTATGCAACTTATATTGGTTACCTGTTACACATGGCTAAACTTCAATACAAATTAAGGCAAATTTGCTGCAAATCATATTTCCTTTTTTTTTTTCAAAAATAATGCTTTAAAGGGACTCCACTGAGGTTTTTTGACATGATCAGACTGAAAATATTTTTTCCAGATAAATGGACCATTTGAAGTAGGTTTAGACCACTAATCTTTGTGCAAAATTTCAGATCATTCGCGCACTTCGTTTTTCCGGAATAATTATTCAAATTGTAAAAAAATGACACAAAATGAAAGACGTTTAAACGCTTTTCACTCAAAACGGGCTAAGAAAAGCATAAAAATACGATTTTCAATTTATTTCAAAGTATATTTCTTAACTATCTTTGCATATATTTCTGTTTAAAGTGCCCCAGCTCATGTATGTAAGAAATTCAAATGTTATGTTTTTAGGCTTTTAAACCTCAGTGGAGTCCCTTTAATACAAGGCCGTAAAATAAAAACCTTGAACCTGCACCTGCTCAATCTGTGTAATGGATTTGCCCAGCTTTGAATTTGGAACAGTCCATTCAAAGTTTAAGGGATTCAATATTAAAATACAAGAATTAAGCAGCCAAATGTAAGACCCTTTTCAGACTTTCTCAGATGTACAGGCTGGCCTGGCTCTATATTGCTGGCAAAGGGCCCATACATGCCATAACGTCCGGACTGTCCCGGAAATCAGGTGTCTGTCCCGAAAATGTCCCGCTCAAAGGCCAACATTGTTTTCTATGTAAATTACATTTTAAGGGGAAAACTGCATGATTTGCTATAAAAAATTAAAAACAGAAAAATCCCTGGTTTGTTTTGTTGAATTTGTATGTTTTTTTTTGTTGTTGGTTTTTTTCCCCAGTTAGTCACATATTTAATGAGCCTGACACAGAAATATTCAAATATTTTTTTATAAAACTTTTCTTTACATGTAAATTTTTAATATGATGGTTTGTTTGGCATGTATTGTTTGTATACCGGTAATCATTATACATTATAATAATGTAAAAGAAAAATATTATTTGATATACAAAACAAAAATCATAGGCAAATGTTTGAAGTTGTAGAATTTTCTTAACATAAAAATTTTGAAATTTTCATTGTATTAATTTGAAATGTTGAAATGAAATCTTCCAAAAAAATATTTGATGTTTTATTGTGAGTGTTATAGAAAGATTTCTACTGTAATGTTGTTGTTGTTATTGTTGTTTTACCCGTACTGTCTTCATTTATTATTTTGTTAGTTACTATTTAGTTACTATTTAATCCATTAGAAGTAGATTCATGGTTAATAAGTCAAACCCTTATGATAAGAAATTAAACATTTAGACACAAACCTGGGGCCCCCACCTCAAGAGTGGTTCAGTGTTCAGGGGCCAGCATGGTAAATTAGCCATGATGGGAGTTTTACCTCAGACTTTTTATTGTTTCAAAATCTGAAATTCCCTGCTTCTCCTTGTGATGAAGGTTGATAACTTGGACTACGAAGGACATACATGTATTCCTGATTTTGACAGCAACTCCATGTTGACATGTCTTGTAAATTGTGTATTTATAAGGACTTTGATGAAGACAAGCTTGTCTATTAACCCTTTCATCTTTTAAGCTAAGGTTCCACATACATAAATACAGTAAACTGCACTTATAAAGATATTGCTTATAATGATATACCGCTTTTAACGATGCTATTCATTAATTGCCACGGTCCCGCCTCTTGTTTTCAAATTTGCTGCCTCTTGGATATAACAATATCAATATAACAATATAAATTTGGCGGTCCCCTGAATATCATTATAAAGGGGAGTTTACTGTATATATGCACAGTTTTGTTTTAGTACATTGCATATGTAGAAAGAAGGGAGATTATGTTATGTTTTCTAGCAATTTTAGATTATTCAGACTTGTATATAAACAGATGGTGCTGATGGTGAATTTTATTGCTTCAACCATGTTGAATTTATCGCTTTGCTATTAATGTTTGGTGTATAATTATATTGATATGTTATTATGTCACATCATAAACAGTTCCGTATGAAAAAGACTCACAAACAAATGCATTTTAAATATGTCTAATTTTCTAGCTCTTGATCATTGATGAGTTAGAAGATCTTTTTAGTACATATGCAAAGTGCTTTGAAATAATTGACACTAACGATTATTTAGAGTTAAAGTATTTCCCATGGTCACAAAAAGGAAAATGTTATATTTCATCATTGCATGTCTGTATAACACACAAATACACAAGTTTTGTTGAGCATGACAATTAATACCAGTATTCATCAGTTACTGTTTTAGATAGTCATGTGATACAATAACTGTCCCAGCTCAATAGGTAGAGCATTGGACTTTGAATGGCGGCACAGATTCAATTCCCATATAGTGCAGGTCACTTTCATTGTGATTGATCATGAAATCCTTTCTTCAATTACTCGCATTGTATCTCTGCTCTGATAGATACAGGAGTTATTCTAGTTACTTGTGAAAGTGATAGCAATTCAATGTGCCTTACTGCCTTGATTCGGACGTTAAATAACCAACACCACACCATCACCACGCTTTCAAAATCATTTTGTGATTTTTTTTGGCACAATTGTCCAATAGTCTGTGGTAAAAATAAAATAATATATATGTAACATTTTCCTGTTATAATAAACTAAATATAAAATGATATTCACACTCTATGTTGTGTTGAGTACATAGCATACATATCTTGTTGAAGAGGACTGTTTATAAAAACAGCCTTAGTTTCAACATTTTGATGTATAAAAATAAACTAATGTTTATGATATGTCTTAACATTAATTATGTTGAAGAAAAACTAGTGTTTATTATGTATCATTTTTAAGAATAGAGATGTTTTATCTATTATTTTTAGGAAAAACCAATATAGAGATTGTATAAGTAACTAACATGGAGGTTTATATTTTGTGTTTTACAGGTGTGATGGCCTACACTCATCTGAAAATGGCAGAAAACAAGAAGGCGGAGCTACCAATTATATCATCAGAAAGTGATACCAAGTCCTGATGTAATCATAGGTCAACGAAAAACTAGCATAAAGTTTCTTCTTTCTGTGTATTAAAATATTTTAGACATATCTTTTCCTGTAAATGAGTAGGTGTGTTAGATATAACAAATTGTTAAACAGCAGAAGTTGCTTTGTTTAAATTAGAAAATATTCAATGAATATTTAAAATGAACATAAAAGTAATTGCTTTTATTTGAATGTTATTATGAAGTGTTATATATTATAATACTGGGACATTATGTAATGAGCAAGCAACAGGTGATTAATGCCAAATTATCTTTTCTCCAATCAGGTGTACATGCCTACCATTTTGTCTTGTTGATCATTGTAAAAGGGTATATTTTGGGCGTGAGACTAAAAATAGTGTTGGAGCACCACACTAAATGCCGTATATCAGTGCATACCAGACACATAGCTTGAATGATTAAATGCTAAAATCTCGTCTTTGTACCCATCAAAATGCACTTTAAGACCCCTAATTCACTTGGATTTGTATTCAATAATGAAAGAAAATTGTGAAAATCAGCTAAAAAGCAACATTTTTATTTGTTTGGGTCGTCGGACCAAACAAATAATGGTAGCGAAATTTCAGAGCCTGATGTTCTTATTTGCAAATGCCGAAAGTAGTCCAAACACCTTGAAGCGGTTACTTCCCTTCATATGTACATTAACGCCGAAAAATTCAGGGGAGATCACTGCGTAAAGATTGTCAAATGATAGGTGCATTAATTTTCGTAACAAAAAAATAGTTCCCGATGGGTCGAAGATTTCTAATATTGTGTTATTCTTATAGATATACATGCTTATATTCAGCTCCATGATTTATTTACTTCAGTGTTAAACAACAGGTTTACCGTGAACAAAATAAATCGTAATCAATAAGGGTTACAAACTCTAATTTAGAATAATACGGTATTCTTTAGGCTGTTATCTTATAGCTCCCGTGGTCGAGGGGTTTACACGCTTGCTTTGGAAGCAAGAGGACTGGAGTTCAAAACCCAGTTCAGGCATCGTTTTTTTGTTTGTTTTTTTTAAACCAAATAAACATTGAATTCAATATCAGTGCAGTGTTGCATTAAGTCTTACTATAGTTATAACACTTGAAACAGCATTGATGACACTATACAAACAAATTGGTTTATAATCTCACAACCTTCACCTTTCTGACATTCTGAGACCCAAACAAATTCAGCGCCTTCTGTGCTTTGATTCTATAAAATTATTGTGACTATGATTTTTGCAAATTTCTTGAGATATTGCTCCAACACTGTGGTGAGTTTTGTCTCTAGTAAACAGTGTTAGTGAGAGAAATATCATCCAAATGGCATAAGATTTTAACGGTCATTAGTATTTAAATGGTCTAAACATGATTTTATGAAAAGTTATCAATGTTAGTGTTTGAAATCATTTTTTGTCCAATAAGTTTGCAGTAATTCAAATTGATTTTTTCCTGCTACTGTCCAGTTTATTAGCTGGATAAAACCTTGCCGGAAAAACTTGTCTGTCTCCAGGCATTACGCCACATGGTTAGCCTATGAAGACGTCATATGGTTAGAAGCAAAACAAAACTACATATAGAGGCTGTTTTATCGAGGGAATAGTAAAAATAAAACCATTTAAATAATCTAAACACATGATCAAACTATGCAAAAGCAGAATAAATAGAATACAATGACTGGTTGTTGCCGAGATAGAAGGTTTATCCGGTTCACTGTTAAAGCTTGCCAAGATTGACTTTCTCGCTCACCCGATAAATCTTCTCAATCCCAACATCAACCATGTATTCTCTATGTTACATACTTACTTTGGTAAATTGGCCCAGTATTAATAAGTCTAGTAAATTGACTGTTTATAAAAACAATTTCAAACACTAAATTGATTAGTGTTCATAAGTAAGCATTTACCAATTAGATTGGTCGGACGGCTATGCTGTTCTTTACCAATTTGATCTTTTAAATGCTTACTTATAAACAATAACTGCTGTATATATAATTTATATACTACTGCTGCTTATCGATTGATGAGCTGTCCATTTGACACCAGCGTAAGACAATTTCATCAGTAGTTGCTTGCCCCATTATATGATGTCCCAGGTATATTTATTGACTATATTGAAACATGAACATGGGAGAAGTTGTAGAGAAATGTTTCACTGTACAGAATGTGTTTATGCTAGTTATTCTGGGTTGTTTTTATTGTACACGGATCTTTGACATGAAATCACTTATCACTCTATTCTTTCATCACAAAGTATTTATTCTTTATTTGAGCCGTGTCACGACAAAACCAACATAGTGCGTTTGCGACCAGCATGGATCCAGACCAGCCTGTGCATCCGCGCAGTCTGATCAGGATCCATGCTGTTCGTTATCAGTTTCTCTACTTGTAATAGAGTTAGTAAGCGAACAGCATGGATCCATGCTGGTCGCAAACGCAATATGTTGGTTTTGTCGTGACGCTGCTCATTTGTATTCTTTACAATTTATATAGGAAATTTTATTGAGGTAGCTCAAGAGCAGTGTTAAATGTAACAGAAGGTTTTGAACCTTTAGCTTGCTGGTGGCAACTGATTTTACCCATGACACCAGTGCAGACCAAGATCAGACAGTACCGCATTGTTTGCTAGTCAGTCAAAAGAAATTATTTTTAAAATTTCCTGAAAAAATTATAAATAATTTTGTCCGGTTGAAAGATGGATAAGTCCAGATAATATTTTTACGATTCAATAAGCAAAAATGTAAAAGACACATTTGAAAATAATAAGAGTAAATATTCTTGTGAGATATTTTGTTAAGTAGTATTTTTGATGCTAAAAGAATTAGTTCAGAAAACAATTTGTTGTAAAGTATTAGTATTTGATCTGGGTCGAAATCACTTGTTTTGTTTTAATTGGAAAAAAAGTATTTTTCTGCCATTTTTAGAAAAATAAATTATTTCTTTGTTGAGGGTATTAAAGATGGACTTCTATTTTAATTACGCAAAGTTTGCCTAATGTTAGTCAGGGAGCTACTTGTGGGACCATATTTGTAATGGGTTATTATAATCATTTTATTGTTGTGTTGTTAAAGGTTTTTATTTATTTGAGTTTTATTAAATCTTTTCACTAAGCATAATTCACATTTTAAATACTGAATGAAATTTTATTGTAAAATTGTTAATGGCTGAAAGATCCAAATATTTTCCAGAAATGACAAAACATTTATTTTTGAAGTTTATAATATGAGCCGCGCCACGACAAAACCAACATAGTGAGTTTGCGACCAGCATGGATCCAGACCAGCCTGCGCATCCACGCAGTCTGATCAGGATCCATGCTGTTCGCTTAAAAACCCTATAACAAGTAGAGAAACTGATAGCGAACAGCATGGATCCTGATCAGACTGCGCGGATGCGCAGGCTTTCCGCGCAGGCTGGTCTGGATCCATGCTGGTCGCAAACCCATTATGTTGGTTTTGTCGTGAAGCGGCTCATATACAATATTTAATTAAGACATCTAATTATCTAGATATAAGAGGAAGGCACTCGATAATCAAAACAAATAGGTAGAGGCTAGTTGGGTTAACTTACTTATTTTTCCATACTGTCAATCAAAATTATTCCATTTTCTATTGTAGTTTTGTATTTGCCAATAAGATTGCCATGTTAGGTTTATCGTTACATTATTGTGAAATTACTTACATTTTTGTATTATTAAACAAGAGCTTTGGTGACATTGTTGGGCATTGTTTATGTGACATAATTAATGATAACTGTCTGAGATTTACCTGCAGCTCAGTATATAGTCCTCGGAAATCCATTTTATTTTTCGTTGCTGTATTTTTACTTAGTACTCATTCATGGACAATTTATTCTTCCAAAGATCATATTTATCATTTTGTTCATCTACCTTGGAAATTATGAATCACATGCAGTGTTATCTCCCTTTTGAAATACATGACCATGATATTATCTCCCTTTGTTTCACATGTTCTACTTTAGTTCAAAACTCCTGACTGTGATTACCTCCCTTGGCAGATTGTAATCGATGCCTTCACAGATGAAGGACACATATTCAATTGAAAATCGTTGTTTTTCTTTTTGTGTTTTATTTTTAACTTTTCATACCTACATTCGCTATAGTTTATCAAAAAATTATCAGTATATGAAATAATGAAAAATAAATTCAAAAGCTAAAAAATATAAAATTGCAAAATATTGTTGACTCTGTATTGATAAGGGGAGATCACTGCGTAGGAGATTGCTTTTAGTTCATCATATACAGTGTTACCTGCCTTTGAAGTACATACAAAGCGTCATTCTGTCTTGAAAAGTTACTTGTGTGGTGGGTTGTGACATTCAAGGACCCATATTTATAAGAAGTAATATTCTTTCCTTTCCTTCTTGCAAAAATTCATTTTCCTAATCAAGTTTACCTCATTTGAAAATCCATGTCCCTAAGCAGACAGTGCAGTTACATGACGTTTCATTAAAAATTGTTCATCTCTAGAATATTAATTCTTTTGAGTTTATATTGCCAATGGTAGAACTTTATTTATGTTACAAAGTTTTGTTTATGTTATGTGCTTAAACATATTTTACATACTTGTTTAGTTTTACACAAGTTACCAGTTTGGAACAAGTCAGTGTAGTGTAGACTTGTTGATGTTTTTCTCAAGGCTACACAACAGTAAGCCATTGAAACTCGCCAATATGATAAATTGGTGTTGTGCAGTGTTTACTACACATTTGAGCCAAGTCATGACAAAACCAACATATCAGTTTCTCAACTTTTAATAGAGTTGGTAAGCAAACAGCATGGATCCTGATCAGACTGTGCGGATGCGCAGGCTGGTCTGGATCCATGCTGGTTGCAAACACTCTATGTTGGTTTTTGTCGTGACGCAGCTCATTTATTTTTTGCTGTCAAGATAATATTTACAATCAAAAGATATGCATAATTATGTTATGTTATGTTGCATAATTATGTTATGTTATATTATTACTGTTGCTTTATCTATGTAATAAATATGCTTATATGCAAAATGAATTTTCTTTCAAAATGATAATCTTGTTAAGGACATTATATATTTTAATCATGACAATTTTGTTAACCAGTCATTTTCTATAGATACATGTATTTGAATTGTGTTTACTTTTTGAATTTAAAAATATATTATTATCATACTACCGGTATTAGTTTTAAAGATTTTTGGCAGGTTATATGGTTGTTTGCATAGCGTTTTTGGTTATATTGCAAATCATTTATATAGGTCATATAACCTGTCAAAAAATCTTCATAACAAATTTATAATACAGCAAACTTCAATAAAATGAAAATTTTTCATAAATTGACTACAGTTGCATATATAGTTTATATCAACATCAGGATTATCCAATGAAAAGTTACGTTACAAATGTGCAATATTATATGTAAAAAAAAACAACATCGTAATATTGTCAAAAGAATTTAACTGTATAATTATGATACGTTAAACCAAGATGGTAAATTTTAGTTCTAAAGTAACTTTATAAAGAATTTAAAAATGCATGCAAGAAATATATTTTTCAGTTGATCATTTATAATTTCTTTTGTTTTAGCGCATTCCTGAAAATATAGCTTTATTATAGAAAAGCTTTACCATTATGTCATTGCTTTATATTATTTGCTCCCAGAGATGAGAAGAACTTGTAATTGTATAATCATTCAGTTCTGAAATGCATTTAGTTTTTACACATGTAACCAATCAAAATCATTGTTATAATGTTACATTGTCCAATCAAAAACCAGAACAATAGTGTATTTATTGTTATAATTCATTTTAGTTGAACACCACTAAATGTTTTTCCCTTATGCATGAATTTTTTTCGTGAATAAATCTTTGTTAACATAGAAAAGAAAACAACATATTGATTTTCATGTGTGAAAATTGAAAAATTGACATGTCCATGATGATCCAAGCAATTTCATCATAGCTGTATTTTTGGTCTTTAGCCAAAAAGCACACCTCCATCACTGCTCAATGTACACATGCCACTTCAGTCACATAGCAAACACTGTCCCTGTAGCCACTTAATTAATGTTCCTTTTTGAAAAAAAAAAAGTTACATTATTAAATTGCCTCCGGCATGCGGACAGGAGGGCAGACTGCCTTCTATTTGTCCCAATCATATTTTCTACATGCATAGTAGTAAGTCTTACTTGATACAAAGGTTCAGCACCATTTAACATGATGTTAGGCTTCCAGGTCAAAGGTCACACTAAAGAGGTCAAAGGAAAATGCTTATTTGGAGCAAAAACTTCTACCTGCATTACTGGATTGTAAAATACATGTAAAATGTAATAACATTAATATTTAGTGGTGGTTAACCTGATTTTGAATTACTCATGCAAATTATTCCATTAAAAGAAATCCATAACTATACCATAGTTAAAGTTCCATGAACTTGCCATTATTGTTGTATATACATGTAGGTACATTCAGGCATCATTCTAAATTGATTTTTTTCGTGAGAGATTCTGGATTAATTCATTTTATAGATATTCCTATTAATTCATTGAATAGATATTCCTATCGCATAAAAACTCTGACGAAACATGTTAATGAAAAACACTATTTAATTTAAATATTTATTTTCTAAATACAGTGAATTACTGGATGTATTTTTTTCCATGATGGAACAACATCGGTTTTATTATTCTTCATTATTTTTGTTAATTACTTTTTTTATTGTTTTCCATTATTTTAAATATTTTTCTTTGTTGTAGAATCACCTGAACATGCCTACTGTGCCATATACTGTGATTTTGTATTATAAATATTTGATAAAATTTATTTTGTCAATGTGGAAATTTATTTCTGGTTCAATTATTGCACAATTGTAAAATAAAAATAAAAAAAATAACAGTCCTATGTTTTCATTTTTAAGACAAATCGATGGCTCAGCGCAAAACTCAGCTAACACCATTTTTTGAAATTTTACAGGAGGGTGAAAAAACTGTTTAATTTTTTTCCCTTCATGTATCTTTTAAATATTCTAACATTTTTGAATCATGCTAAAGGCCTTGAAACTTATATGATTAGTCATTTTCTAGTGGAATTAATTCTTAGTGGTTTAAATGCAATATTTTGAGTTAGCATGGGTTTTGCACTGAAAATCAAAGACTTTCCTAAAAACAAACTAGCGCAAAACTAGGCTAAGTCAACTTGGATGAGTTTTGCACTTGTAAATAAATGATTTGTTAAAACTTAAGTTGTAAAATATGTGCTAAGTCAAGTTAACATAATTTACAAATCTATTTGAATTATATAATAAGAGGAAAAATTACATACATTGAACATTCTGAAACAATTCAAAAAATTTAAATTTCAAAATTGATATTTCTATTTCTCTATTAAATAGTTATTTAACAATGCAACTTAGATATGACAATATTTGTAACTTAGACTGAACATTACGTATTAAACACTTGTAGGGGCGTCCGTGGCCGAGTGGTTAAGGTCGTTTACTTCAAACCACTTGCCCCTCACCGCTGTGGGTTCGAATCCCTACAGAGACTTTGGATTCTTTCATGTGAGGAAGCTATCCAGCTAGCTTACGGAACGTCGGTGGTTCTACTCAGGTGCCCGTTCGTGCCTGAAATAATGCACAGAAGGGCACCTGAGGTCTTCCTCCACCAGTAAAGCTGGAACGTCGCGATATGACCTATACTGTGTCGATGTGACGTAAAACCCAAAACAAAACAAAAAAAACAAAAAAACACTTGTAGTCTTATAAAATAGCAATGATGGGAATAAGGGATTATGCCTGAAGTGAACGTATAAATAAGACCTTTGTACATTTCATTGAAATGTTTGGGTAATTTTTGCACAAGCGATCAGAGCGCAATTTGAACTAAATCTTTGTGGTTCATTTTCTTCACATCGAATGTTTTGTTTTTGTTTTTTTTTTAAAGTGAGTTGCTCTGTCTGAGAGAGCCTGTTTTATAAATTATACTTAACAAATATATTTGAGAAATTAGCTGATTCAATACTGGCATGGCACGAACTGTTTCTCATTTTTAGTACATGTGTATTTAATGTTTCTGTTCCTCTACACAAACAATTAATTAAAATTTTGATAGCATACCACATTGTTCTAATTTTGTTAAGCTTGGAAGTTATTATTATAGAATACAAATTGCTAATTCCCCCTTTTAAATGTTTCATCTTAAAAACCAAAAGCTTTAATTGAAATTTCACTTGATAGACTTATTCTTTTGGATGCAATGATATGATCGAACCCTTGTTGTTATGTACAGCAATATATTGTGAATTACAATACATTGATTGCTATGAAAAAAATGTTATAAAAAGTGTAAAGTAATAGCTATGAACAGATGTTTTTAATGTTTAAAGCTCTGCACCTTAATCATGTTTGAAATGTTTATATAATTATATAACATTAAAAGTTAAAACTTTATCAAACAATGAAAATATTTGGACTCATGACCTGGCTTATGTGATATTCACTGGTAGGAGTATGTAAAAGCCAGGTCCATAGACTTACTATTATATACTGTAAATTTAAAACGGGAATATATTAATTATTAAATTCTACATTTGGTAAATTTAAACAAATAAAAGTTATTGGACTTATGCCAATCATCTATAGGTTAAAAGATTGGGAGGGGGGAACAACACATCAAAAACACCAGGTCGGTTTATATGTTTAATATCACTACCGGTTTCGGGTAAGATATACCCTTCATCAGGTTGTGCCAATCATGTTAGATAATCATAGAGAATAAGTGTGTGAAGTTTCAATCCCTTCCCTTCAGTAGTTATGGAGATACCAGCTTACACCAAAAATTTCTACGTATAAAAAAAGAGGCATAATTATGCAAAAAGCAAATCAGAGTTATGGGACTTGTGTCAATCATGTTTGATAATCACAGAGAACAAGTGTGTGAGGTTTCAATCCACTCCCTTCAGTAGTTTATATGGAGATACTTGCTTTCACGCAAAAACTTTACCACTGTGACGCCAACGCGGCAAATGGGCGACTGCATTAGCTCGATTATTCTGTGAATAGTCAAGCTAAAAATTGTAGAACAAAAAAGCATTTTTAAAGGTTTTTTTAAGCATAAATTAGAGGAGTTATTAGAATATTGATTAATATAGGTTTGAATTCATAGAGGTTTACAACATATACCAGAACCGTATTTATATCAAGATCTGGATTTTAATCCAAGTAAAAGTTACAGCCCTACTATTGATAAATTAAATTCATCAGTTAAACTCTTATTTTAGTATGCTCTGTAAAACAATAGTAAAGGAAATAAACCATTTACAATTTTCATTATCAACAAATTCCATTTTCAATATCAACAAATTCCCACATCATTCTTCAGTTCAAATATTGAATTATATTATGTTTATGATGAGAATTCACAGCTTTCACGTGTGTAGAACTGTTATTTAATTTCGCATTTGTATCATAGTTTGGGTACCTTTCTGTTGAAAAAGTGTCAGAGTTAAATCGTATACATATACATGCACAGTGCGGTAACTGGAGTGCGGGTATCAGTTACCCGCACTCCAGATAATGCCCGTGGATTGGTTCATTCTTGTCGGGGTTTACATATTGTGACGGCAGAGAAAGGGAAAGGGGCAGAACTATCATATTCAAATGCTCGTTCATTGGTTAATTTTTTCTGGGGTTTCATATTATGACAACAGGGAACGTGCTGTCATGTTTGACTATGATACAAAAGAGAAAGAACACCAAAACACTCGGCAATCTGATTTATACTCGGGGGCTACGCCCCCTCGTACAAATCAGATAGCCTCGTGTTTCGGTGCTCTTTCTATTACTTAACTTTGTTTAACTTATCTTTCATTTAATCTGGACAAGCAGGCCCGTTGTCATGATTTTGTGATTGTATGGCCAATTTGGTGGTTCTTAAAGGGGCCACTCCCCAGGAAATTATTTTATTCCAGGATGCTCTTAGGAGCGTTTTCCCGTGTATTTGACACAGTTTAAGTCTGCCGCTAGTACATATAATTTTGGCATATGTCACTGATTTTTTACAAAGATTTGTGCGAATAAAAGGTTGACTACCAATCACATAACGGACGGACAGTTGTACATAAAATATGAATAATTAATATTTGACAAATGAAATATATACAATAATTTATGTTGTTATAATTCTTCATTTTTATCTGATAATCATAAATAAACAAATACAAGAAATATTACATACAAGGACAGTAGTATGCAGATTGTGTTCACAATGGTTTAAGCTTAATAATCAATAGATTAGAGTCTCATTTTATGTGAATTTTCCCCAAAACATATCGCTGTCGTTCGTTTTGGAAACAAAAATAATTTTGGTTGATTTGGTTTCTATGGAACTGTGTCACACGTCATGATATCTTACTATTTTAAACTTTTATCCGACAGCCCTGACTGGGTATTGCAAAGAAAAATTATATTGTGATATATTGCAATATTAACAGACTATGAACTATGTTAAATGCTAAAAATCAAGGGTAAGATCTACATAACCTTGACTTCATAGTTTAATTGTTTATATTATGTCCTTCTAATTATCTATTTTTGAGAGGCCCTGTTATTTTAGATTTTGCACTTTGTTAAAAGTAATATTGTTTGTAAATTTCAACAACTTTATGCAGTATCATTCAAAGTCAAGCTATATACAAGTAGAGAACACTTCCTATTCTTTTTATTTAGAAGGGTATATAAGAAAATAACCACATAAAAGCTAAATCAATAATTTTCGAGGGGCTACAGTTAACTGCATTGGCCAATTATGAATATTATTTTTATTCAGTGCATATCATATTCATCAGCTAAAATTTAGTCCTCATCTGTTTTATTATAAATCTAAAAATAGCTTTTTTTTATTATAAATCTAAAAATAGCTTCTAATTATGCCTTTTTAAATATGGTTCTGAATAAGACACAAATTTAGAGTTTAGGGTAAGGGTCTGTCAGAGAATGCACAGGATAAACTAAATTCTTACTCTAATTCAAATTACAGAACAATACTTCTCTTTATCTTACATTTAAATTCAATGACACTGTTTGACTAAAACTTCTTTACAAATGGATGCAATGTCAAGTCATAATAGCAAAAATTGTTGACTTCTTGCAATAGCTTAAAAAAATGTCACACCAATGTATGGCCACACTGAATTAAGGCTTTACAATATACGAATTCTACATGTATATGGGTCATTAAAACTATTGCAAGTTTAACCCTTTCGCTGCCAGAGACACTAATGTATGGCCACACTGAATTAAGGAATGCTACATGTATATGGGTCATTAAAACTATTGCAAGTTAAAAACAGGGTGGTACAAATGTAATTTTAAAGGAATATTCTTATATTCTATGGTGTAAAAGAACTACATGCTATAGCTTCATAATATGACTTAGTGCAACACTTAGGCTTAGTCAAGTTAGACTAGTTTTGCACTGGCAAATTTTTGTGGGTTGAAAACAAAAAATGGTGCAAAACTCATACTAACTTGACTTAACCTAGTTTTGCAGTAACTAATTTGATCAGTTTGACTTAGCATGTTTGCTTGAAATTCAAATATAATTACTAATACAGGGAATATGTTCAAAACATTCTCAGAGATCAAGGGATATTTGATTAACTTTCAGAATTTATGGAAAAGTCATTTTAGGTGAAATATGGACTTAGCTGAGTTTTGCGCTGAGCCATCGAAATGACTTTTAAAGTTTGCAACCTCAAAATTTTGCCTTTTGGCATCCAGTTTCAAATTTTAATGTAACCCTTAGCAAAAAACAATAAAAAATTCAATATGCAAAAGAACCAATAGGCTGTTGCTAAAGAATATATTGTCTGAGATGGGAGATAAAAAGTTTTTATGTTCGATTTAATGCACTCAGTATTCCAGGGTGTTTCGGTGCAAAGTGTTTTTACATGAACACATGGCAATTCTAATAAATTCATATTATGATCACTCATTTTTTAATGCCACAGATTCCTTAGTTTTATAATGTCACTGCAGTATATTCCCATTTGAATTATCCCATACCAAGCTGTAACTTTTAAAGTTAAAAGAAAAACCCATATTTTTAATAACAAAATGAGCGATAATTTTTTGCTTTATTAGTATTCAACATGTCCAGGTTATTCTGAAATGTTTAAATTCAATTTTTCCATCAAACAAGTCACACGTATAGGAAAATATCAAACAAGTACCCACAATGCATCACAATAAGATCATGGGGGTAGAACGCTATAAATTAGTACAGCGTGTTTATTTTCATTGACAATACTGGAGCATATATTATCAGTCAATTATATTTTGCCCCCTTTCTTCATCAAAAGGGGATGGGACACTTCAATGGTTTTCATTACTAAGATTATAAAAGGAAATGAGTGTTATTAAAAAAAATCTACAAAGCTTAATGTTCCCCCACTAACCTTTCCACAAATGCCTGGCATTTGCAGTTGCAATATTTGCCGCTGCACCAACATAAATTGTCTTAGATCTTTAGTCCACAATGCACAATATATCATATCCCCAGAAGACTAATAACAAATTATGGTTCCTTATTTTTTTTATGATGGCATTTCTAATGACTTATCCACTGCTGCACAAATAGAATCAAAAATTATTCACCAATGTTGAATTTGATGTTTACAACAATCATTCATTAAATTGTCTGGTAAAAAAAAATGAAAAGAAAGAGCTGTGAAGAGTTGTTTAATTTTAACCGAAAGAAAGTTTTTTGTGTCGCCTTAAAAAAGGCGACAAATAGGGATTACTTTTGTCGGCGGCCTCGTTGTCAGCGGCTTCCGTGTCCCCTTTAGCTTGTCCGGAGCATAAGTCAGTCATTATAAATCAGATTGACTCCAAACTTGGTATGCATACTTCTTATAATGACCCGAAGTGCAGTGCACAAGAACCTGTACTCTGCACTTCTTAATTTTTTAGTTATTGCCCTTTGTTAATTTTCATACTTTATTTTTGTCCGGCCCATTTCTCCTAAAGTATAAAAGCTATGGACTTGAAACTTTATAGGATGATAGATCTCTTTAAGAAGAAATGCAGTGCACAAGAACCAGTACTCTGCATTTCTAATTTTTTGAGTTATTGTCCTTTGTTAATTTTCATACTTTATTTTTGTCTGGGCCATTTCTCATAAAGGATAAAAGCTATGGACTTGAAACTTCATAGGATGATAGATCTCATTAAGAAGAAGTGCAGTGCACAAGAACCGGTACTCTGCATTTTTTATTTTTTGAGTTATTGACCTTTAATAATTTTCATACTTTTTGTTTGTCCAGGCCTTTTCTCCTAAAGTGTAAAAGCTATGGACTTGAAACTTTATAGGATGATAGATCTCTTTAAGAAGAAATGCAGTGCACAAGAACCAGTACTCTGCATTTCTAATTTTTTGAGTTATTGTCCTTTGTTAATTTTCATACTTTATTTTTGTCTGGGCCATTTCTCATAAAGGATAAAAGCTATGGACTTGAAAATTCATAGGATGATAGATCTCATTAAGAAGAAGTGCAGTGCACAAGAACCGGTACTCTGCATTTTTTATTTTTTGAGTTATTGCCCTTTAATAATTTTCATACTTTTTGTTTGTCCAGGCCTTTTCTCCTAAAGTGTAAAAGCTATGGACATGAAACTTCATAGGATGATAGATCTCATAAAGAAGCAGTGCAGTGCACAAGAACCGATACACTGCATTTCTTACTTTTTGAGTAATTGCCCTTTGTTAATTTTCATACTTTATTTTTGTCCAGGCCATTTCTCTTAAAGTACCGTATAAAAGCTATGGACATGAAACTTCATAGGATGATAGATCTCATTAAAATGAAGTGCAGTATCTATATCTCTTTAAGAAGAAATGCAGTGCACAAGAACCAGTACTCTGCATGTCTTATTTGTTGAGTTATTGCCATTTGTTAATTTTCATACTTTATTTTTGTCCAGGCCATTTCTCGTAAAATATTAAAGCTATGGTCTTTAAACTTCATAGGATGATAGATCTCATTAAGAATAAGTGCAGTTTACAAGAACTGGTACTCTGCACTACTTATTTTTGAGTTATTACCCTTCATTAATTTTTGTACTTTATTTTTGTCCAGGCCATTTCTCATAAATTATAAAAACTATGGACTTGAAACTTCATAGGATGATAGATCTTATTGATAAGAAGTGCATAGCAACTGCTGCTCTGCACTTCTTATTTTTTGAGTTATTGCCCTTTGTTAATTTTCACATTTCATTTTTGTGCTGGCCATTTCTTCTAAACTATATTGTTCACAAGGCGACACATCAGACTCGCGGAGTTCTAGTATTTTTGTAGAATTGTACACATCTTGAATATCAAAATTGTCTGCTGACTTGCCCAGTTATGAATTCTGACCTATCTGTGTGTAAGTTTAAAGGGAATTTAGTATGAACATTAAAGCCACCTGGGTAGAATACCTAGTCTTGACAGCTTGGATATGCAGGCTAGTCTGTCTACTAGAAGCACAGGACTAGAATGCTTTTATTGTAAGGCTTAAACTCCCCGCAAGGTGGATGACCATCTACTTTAATAGGAAAGCTATTAAGCATGTTTGATTTGTTTCAGAACTACAGTCATGTGTAACTTGTGTTAAAAGATATACCAGTATCATTCATAACTTTTTAAAGTTCCTTTGAGTATAACAAAATCAACCTTTGTAATTTAAACATATTTCTTTCCTGGCATTATAATTGTGTTGTCAAATTTGTACCATGATTCTTAGTCTAGTGGTGGCAAAAGATATCATTGCCTTCCGATCATGGCCTGCACTGTTTACTATTAAGTCAGTACATATTTTTTTAATTTTCCCTAAAAATAATAATTGATCTAATCCAGATTTAAAGATGAACAAGTCCATTTAAGATATCTAGATATTTATTTGACCTCTTACTTGTACAGAAAAGATTTTGAACCATTGAAGAACTTACTGAAACTCCGGTAAACATTCATTGAAATAATACCATATTACATTTGATTTGCAAAGTGAAAGCATTCATATGTATAGTAATGTTATGGTGAATTAAGTAACTGGGATGAAGTTTGTATCTCAGACCCTTTGTAACCTAAAGACAATTAAAGTTAATTTATTTATATAATTAATTCATTTGTAAAGTACTACATCACATCTATGGTCATAATTATGGTGACTTTCCGCCTGTCCTGATGAAGAATAACCTCGGGATTCCCCTCCATGTATTAAACCAGGGATGAGAGGGCACCTGATACGGAGGGCTAACTACCACACTGAAAGCCGAGGGCAGTGTTCCCTTGGATTTTATGTCTAACTCATGTTATTCATAGACTTCTTTCATCTGGCATTAATGTCAATTATAACTAAATCACATTACATAGTCAATGATTGATATTGAACAGTGTGTCTCCACAATTTAATCACATGGGTCAGAGGTGTTAGGGTTTATTGCCAAATAAAGAAAACCTATACATTCTGCACAAGTCTTTTTTCCACCTACTTTCAGAACTGATCATCTTTATCTCGACCATCCTAATAAACATAGAATATCAGTTTATATTTTACAACAAAAACTCCTAATAATCACAGTGCCTATACCATGTGACATTTGGTGATATGCTTGGGGTAGACATTTCAACTTTTTTTTTAATTTCATTATTTTTATGGGACCACTCATTCTAGTCAATACTTACAAGTTTTTTGGGACAAAAAAAAAACAGTATTTTTTTTCACAAAATGAAACACGTGCGTTTGGACAATCAGAAATTCATGCTGTTTCACTTTATGACAAAAATACTATTTTTTCCCCAAAAACATTCTCTATTCATGTATTGGTTACTCACTGGAATAAGCAGGCTCTATATTTCATCCCATAGAAATAATGGGTATGTTTGTTGTTTATATGTTTTTTCTTTATCAAATATTGAGAAAAATAAATGCTGGAATGTCTTAATACTGGTTTCCTGTCCCATGCAGATCGCCAAATCACAAAATAATAACACCATGATAATAATACTTACATAGAGCAGAGAATGTTAATGCTAGATGTTTAATCTTATTCTTTTACCTTGCATGGACAGTCTATGATGACATGTAAAACACAAAATACAACAAGTTTTTATTTGTTTTTCAATTTTAATACTGCATAAATAACATAATACAAATGAAACATGTACCCTATCTTAGGATAAACAATACTACAAATACAATCTTTGATTAATTAAGGCAGAGTATTATAACATATGCCATAACTCAGGGAGGAATATGTTCCAGATAATTGACCAGCAGTCTCTACTTGATTCACACATATAAAAAAAGTTCAACAGTTCTGTATTCTATCTCAAAACACCATGTCAGTCATATAATTTTAAACAAGTCTAATCATAAATGTTTATTTTTACTAAATTTTCTTAAAATAGACTTGTTCTAGTTAGTTGTATTGAAGTAAAATATGGTATTTATATTTTCTATTTAAAACAAATTATGAGATTATTTTTCCCAGCAGTTTCCACTCAAGAATGCTATAAAAGTTAATTATCTAAAAGAAAATAACAACACATTTTCATAACATTTCTGGAATCTAAAATAGAAACTTAAAGAGAGAAATTTTATTTTTCTAACTATAAAGGAAGCTTACGAAAATGAGTTTTACAATTGTTTACGATAGAAATATATGGTTTTATTTGAAATAGGGAAAAATAGCAGTTTTTACTTTTTACAACATTACAAAATAAAAAGCATATCATTCTGTGATGGTAAATAACAAGTGGAGATAATGAAACATATACAAATTGGTATTGTTTAAGAGACAGCACCTATCATTCTGCAAATCCCCCCCCCCCCCCAACACTACAAGTTATTATCAAGGGAAATAACTCTGTCTAAACCTTGCAAAATCAATCTAACATTCAGATAACATAAGATTATTCCATTGCTATTTGAAATAAACAAGTATGTATAGTTTTGTAGACTAAGACATATGCTGCCATATATTGCAGGTGGGTATTTCACAACCTGGCATTGAAAGACAATCAGTCTGTGATATAAGTGGAAGTTATTATCTAAACTGGAAGACATAATGTTGATTGTATCTTTACATAACAGCAGTAATGCACTGTTATAAATATGTGCTTGGGTAGAAATAAATTCTATACTCAATTTTTGATTTCATATAATCTAGATGCAAGTTGTTATTTTAATCTATACTCATGAATAACATTTTGATACACAAATGTGCAAAAGTCCCAAGCATTTCAACATCCACTCAAGTGCTTGATATTAACATAGAATCTTTGTGCTACAAATAATAATTGTTTAGAACCAATAAGGACATAACCAGTTAAATGACATAACCAGTTAAATGACATAACCAGTTAAATGACATAACCAGTTAAATGGCATAACCAGTTAAATGACATAACCAGTTAACCCTTAAATTTGTAAAATGAATATCCCTGGAAAATACCCAGTACTAGATGTCAAACTTGTGACTACAATACTTACATATGTGAGGGGGAAAAAAATTGAGATTCAAAAAAGGTTTGATTTGCGCGTAAAAGAAGAAATAATGTACTTAAAATTAAAAAGACTGAAGCATTTCAAATAAAACTTAGTGACTAGAAATTAATCAAAATATTGTAATTTACGATATGAATTTCAATTATTAAGACATTCCCAAAAATTTAGGAAAATTGGACGTTGGCAATCAAGGTTTATGCAATAGAGATACTGCGGACCTCGGTAAATGTATTTCAGCAGACAACAATTTACTTTGCTTTTACATTTGATTTTTTTGAAAGATTAAATTTATTTCATCTGTAGGCCGTTTAATTAAATTACAAGTACAATACATGTATAAATAATGACAATAATAAAGATTAGCCCTATCTTTGTAATATAGGTGTGTTTTAACAAACTACAATTAACAGGTGAGTTATAATTATAAACATTATTATCACGAGAGGAACTCTGAACAACGTGTTATATAATTGCATAGACACATTATTTGGCGTTAATATTTTGAAACAGGAATCTCCCATCCTGAATATTGTCCCGTCAACAAGTAACAATGAAAGGAAAATAAATCAACATTTTAACAGAACAATTTATTTATTGAACAATTTAATACCTAACTCTAGGAACAATTACCTAACTGTAGGCACAATTACCTAACTAAAGGCATAGAACTAGAAACAGAAGGCATAAAATCAACTTTTAATTACATCTTTCGAAAAAATAACAAAAGAACAAATAGCTTGACTTAATCATTATATTATCATTTTAAAAATAAATCAACTGCTCAACATAATTTTGTTTATCTTCCTAAAAGTCTTCACCAAAAAATAATCAAATTCAAAAACCTCTGGCCATACATCAGAGTAATTTAACATTCAGTTACTTAAGTCTCATAAAAAGATGTAAAATTATTGTGTAATAAATTTTCGCATATGATTGTACTACACAGCAGCAGTATACACATGAACACAATTACATAATATCAGCATATATAACATTACACAGGGGTGAAATTTTGATACTTAACATCTTTAAATCATATCTAAGTTAGCAATAGTATTGTCAAGAAAAACTTTGCTTTTGGTAAAAAAATCCTAAATTTCGAAATATTTTTAAACTGACAACTTTCACCTATTATTAGTTAATAAATGATATCAAAACAGCATAAAAATGTCTAACATTAAATAACACAGCCTATAAACCTTTCACCAGAGAATGTTATGGAAAAATATGTTAATTTCTTAAACTAGACCAATCCAGGTTTCAGTATGCATATATTGAGGGTCAAGGTCATACATTCCGACAGGTATTTTTTAACAAGACTGTATTATTTGCAACTTCTCTTAATTTATCATTGTCATATATTTATATTCATTTAAATATTCAAATGAAAAAGTCTGCATGAAATTAGAATAATGTTAGAATAAAGCCTCTAGGTAGATCCATAAATCAACTGCATGGTGCATTTTCACATTCTTTTAATTCACAGCATCAAATCTCAATTGTCATATTTTTATTTCTTCACAATAAAATCTATAGAATCTGCAGAATGAAAAATGACTTTTTTAATCAGACCACGCTGTAAGTTTAACCAAAAAAAAATCCAGTTTCTTTTTTAACATTTTTAATATCTATTTAGTTGTCACTTTCAATGTGCAGTGAACTTTGATTGAAAAGGAAGTGTATTTGATATCGTTTACATATCCCTCTCACCTAAATTAACATTCAGTTCATGAAATTGGTATCATATACTTTGTTACTATATACCGCACCTGATTTGCTATGAACTGCTACATGTAACATACACCATGCCATTCAAAGCATTATCTTCATTTATACAAAGGCACAAAACAATAAAAACCTTTCATTAAAAAAAAATCATTTCCATTAGATTCAAATAAAACATGGGTATGTTGTACAACAATTTGTCTTTAAGATCTATTAAAAAGTATACTTATGTATTTAGCAGTATATTAATAGTGTATGTTATATTTTTTCACACTACTATAGAGTTATGCTTGTGTCAATTTACAAACTACATAAAATTCAGTGTCAATAATAAATATACAAGTTTTTAATCATAAACAAAATATCACAATTACCTGTCCTTTATATATACATTAGTCAGAAGGTACATAAATTAAATTACTTAAATATATAACAATTTATAAAAACGCACAAAGTAGTAAAAACAAGCACAGGTTTTAACTATGAAATTACACAATTTTTATCTTTTTTGCCTTTATGCCTACGCACTGGTCGTCCCAATGTTGAACACTTATTTCCAGCAAAGCCAAAGCTATCGACGTAAGTTATTCTAGTGGCACCTTTATTTGGACTGTCATAGTAATAATCAAAGTCGTCCTCGGAGTCACTTGAGCTAGAACACGTGCTACACGTACTACAAGAGTCTTCGTAATGATCTACGCCCCTATCCATTGACATCGACAGTTCTGAATTGTGAGACATGTTAGGATTTGTATTTTTCAAAATTTTCTTTCTTTCCATTTCACCGGCGTGACTAGAATGACCGAGCATCGAGGCTCGACCTTCAAAACTACGACTTCGCGGATATCTTCCATGACGATGATGACGTGACTTTCCATTGGGAGGACGCGATATAGGGTTCATTTTTTCTTCATCAGGCAAAGGCAGTTCATTAATATCCTCAGTCGGAGTATTGGCAGATGATACGTTTCTTAATTCAGGAAAAGACCGATTAGTACAACCATTTTGTGCAGTTAAAATTTTTGGCTTTCCACCATTGTATGGTTGAATAAAGTTAGTTGGCACATCCGGATGATAGTAATTTGCTTGCGCATTTCCACTGAATTTAACTCCCAGATTTTTCTCCGATCCAGATCTACTTCTACTAATGCTTCGACTTCTTGAGCCTGAGCTGCTACTGTCTCGTTCAGAACCACTTCGCTTCAATCGTTCTTTTGATAAATCTGGCATTGATAACTGTGAAAGTCTTTTCTTTTTAGCATCATGCATAGGAAGAGCATCCACTAAACCGTCCATATTTATTTCATATCCAGACATTTCAATTCTAGCTTTAGTTGGAGGCTCGTATATGCCAGGAGCGTAAACTTCACTGTTACTACTCGTAGCGTAACCTTGATCCCGATCAGATGAAGGACAGCTCTCAGGTATGGTATATTGCTGTCGTAAAACTTCCTGTAATGCCATAACACTACTTTCTTGCATGGCATGACTTACTGGTGAACCAAGTCGAATGTTACTTATATCTTGCATGTAATCCTCGGCTCTACGCGGTGTCTGGGTATTTAACGACCCTGCTCTTGAGCAAGCAGCTGAACAGTATATAACACCATGTTTTGGCAGAAATGGTTGTCCTAGTAGGGATTTTTGACATGTATGACATTTAAAACAGTGTGGTGTGGCGTGCCAATGCTGACCTTCATGGGTCATCTGTCCTTGATCTACGCCAATGTGTTCCCCACAGGTATCACAGAACTCTGCAAACATTCGCTCAAAACACACACAACAGAATGGTCGGCCTTCTCTCATTATATATCTCTGTCCACCAAGTTGGGCATCACACTCGAAACATGAGAAATGTTTCATATGCCAGCTACGTCCTTCTGCCTCCGTACATTCGTCAGCAAAAATAATCTGAAGACATTGCAAAAAGGAAAACTTTACAATCAAATAATATACAAGTGACTGACAAACAGAACGAATATAAACTACAATGTCAAAATTTCTGCTATTCTATAGATTTTACTTTTTTAAGCTATCTAACATTTTGTAACTGTTTTCTTCCAATTGGAATTTTTCTACACAGGCCATTCTTTTTATATATATATTTTGAGACTTGACTTTATGTAGGGAAGAATTATGGCAACAGAGATTATTTAAATTTAAATATAACCAGAAGCAACTAGCTCTCACAAAAAAATGCAAAAATACTTTAAATATTGTAATTTTAGTCAGAATTATAACATAATTATGCATGTGTCCTTTCCTTTGGCAGACAATATAAATGACTTTACAAAAACATCTAAGCATAAAAAACCAGCAAAAGACATCTTGGAATCATGTTCTAATAAACAATCTTCTTGGATTTCCATAGAAATGCTAATGTTCGTCTCTCTTTGACAAAAAACATCAAGTTTTAAAATTTTCCTGTTAAACAATACTTTTATCTCCTCAAATTAATCTCTTTTTCTTCAAAATGATTACACTAAATGGATGCTAAAGAAGATCAAATGATACCAAAGAAGTTCAAGAAAGATAAAAGAAAGGTACGATCAACTTCATTGATTAGTGATGTCATTTTTTTCCATAGAATAGTTGTCCAAATAAAAGTCCCATATTTTACTGCTAGTCTCTGATCAAGATAAATAAATTGAAGGAAACAGATGAAGATGTTCAAAAGAAAGATTAAAATTTCAAATCTTGATTGATGAGCTGCATGATTCTATCACCTTTCAATTAATGAAGTCGATTTTCATACAACGTGATAAATTATGCCTGCGCTATTTTGTATGCATGTTCCTTGTTGCAATTTAATCTTCATACATTTTTTTTTTTTACATTATAATTGGCTGATTGATAAATTGATTCTCTAACTTATCAAATGATTAATTAATCATTGTTGATTAATTGATTAATTAAACTAATTGATTGATTACCTCATCACAGGCAGCACATCTTGGTTTGATAATTTCTGCATGATGTCTTCCACAATACAACTGGCCATCTCTGTAGAAATATATCAGATCCACTAACAGTTCATCACACGTCATACACACGAAACAAGACGGGTGCCAGAACCGGTCAGTCCCGCAGCGTGACGCAAACACAGCTATATCTCCACCTGATATCATCCCCTTACACTGAAATTACAATGATATCACACAATATTATTTAAAATGGAAACTCAAAGGGGAGATAAGCATAAATTATCTGCTCATAAAACTTAAAGCAGTTGTCTCCCTTATATACAATTATAGACGCAAGTCCTATCAGGTATTATACACAATAAAATAGTAAGTTCTATCCGGATGTTACCAACACCCAGCTGTTGTAAATATAAATGCTTCCATTGTTTCATCAAATTTTATTTTCTTAATCAATTTTTACATCAATTTCTAAATGCCTTTATTTCTATAAACACGTAACAGTTAAAATATCCATCTTTAATATCGGAGAGCGGACAAAATGACAAACCTTGGAGCAGACACCTCCTTGCATAGTGAGAGGCAACGGCCGTACATTTCCTCGGCCCAGAGATTCACGCTTTCTTTGCGCACTGAACATACGCAGCTCATGTTTTTCCTCCTCGCTGAGACTATTACAGTACCGAACCTCATTGTCATGTGGTGGAAGCTGTTGTAATAACTGTCGTACCCGGTACTTCTCCCCTAAACTGTTCAAATATGGCACCTTCTCCTCCGGTAAGGCACGGAAATACTGATGTACCTGTAAATAGACAAAATGTTACTTAGTACACAAGTTATACAAGTTCATCTTTATCAAAATCAGCATGTTCATTTATACATCAATTTCTTTTTATCATGAATAAGACCCCTTGTAAATCTTTCCAAATGAATTTTCACAGTGGGTTCCAAGTTAATTACTGAATTTTCTGTCTTACAAAATAATTTTCTATAGCCTCATGAATACCAGCATAATACAAAAAAACAACTTCAAAATCAACTACCAGTCCTGCTTTATAAAAACCCAAAATTTTAAAGAAGATTAGATTTCAATAACAGAATTCAAATCGCCCAATCAAATGCTGCAGATTACAACTCAATGTCTCTTTCATTTTGTAACCCAGCATTACACTTGTGATTCTCCACAACTGTGATCTTAACAGTACCCTAATCAAATCCCTTTTTTCAGCCAGTACTGGAAATAATTAATGTTTTAATTTGAGAGCTTGCCAAAGATTTCTAATTAACAAATTCAACAAGGGTACCATACACAAAATCCAATTAGTTTTTGAACTTAGATACAATCTTTGTTAAGTTATGTTTTATCAGATGAGGACCGTGTCCCGGCATGGAAGAAAGCTTTTTAACATGCCTTTAATATGTCAGTTAAGAGGTTCATTCACATTTCAGATACATTTTACATATGTAATCATACTTACAAATGCATTTTTAAATTGAACATAATTTTTGTCCTCTATGTTCATTGTAATGTTTTACAATGTTAGAGGGGAAAAAAACAACCTTTCTCTGATAACAGAAAAAGATATGCCAATTATCTCTACAAATAACAGACAGGTGTAATTTTCACTGTTATAAAGGTGGGTAACACTGTATTCTAGTAACAGCCAATTACAGTAATGGCTTCATAAATCGGCAGTGATTATAGCCCCTGCCAACAGTCTAAATTAGCCCCCTCACCCTAATAAAATGCCTACAATGTAATAAACCTACAGGCTTATAATGAAACACACAGCTTTTGTAACAAGTTTTATATCTCAAAATATGAACAAAATGTTAACAAGTTGTTTCCTTTCATATCACTGGCTTGCATTTTCTGTAGAAATTTTTGTCAGGAAATATTCCCATGGGGAACTCATTCCACAAGTCCTTGTTAATGGTATTTTCCAATTAAATCATATTCAAGTTAAGGAATGGTGTGGAGTGGTTCCTCTTGACCAATCAGAATTCTAACAGCTGTGGTATAGTTAAAACCTTGGACATTCAAAGAAAAACACATTATTAGATAAATAGAAAATCCTCTGATTCTATAATCAAATACAGTCTATAGCCAAAGGGGCATCTAGCCCAGTCAGACACCAACCCCCCTATCCCTATGGTGATTAAATCTCTGCCATATGCAAAATTACTGACTGAGCAAATAGATTTAACATCTGTCTTTCATCCCTTTTATTCTGTCTTGTGGTTCCAAGTTTAAACAATTTTCACACACTTGTTTTTGTAATTAACTAAAAGGTTCAAAACTTCAGCACAGCAGTTATCTACCTTTATGATTAAACCATAGTTTTGTTTTGTTTTTTGTTGTTGTTTCTTTTCAAATCCAATTAACTTTTATGACCAAAAACAACTTAAAATTGTTTAAAAGCTTTATAAATTTCAAAATTATGTGATAACATCCTTTGATCCTTCATCCATTAAACATTTCACTTATTCAAAACCATAATTATAACATCTCTCATTGACAAAAATTAAAAATAATTTTTTAGCATAAATATTGTATTTTTTTTTATTTTCATAAGAATGTTATGTATACCACACAACACTAATGTTTATGAAAACTGCATGATTACTTAAAAAAACAGACACCCTACTTGGCACTTTAACCATCTAATGTATTTACCACTGCTGCAAAATTTCATGAACATCAATTTTGATTTATTGCCATAATTTTCTATCAAACCCTTCCAATGAAAAATTCCTGCTGATTAATTTTGTAAAGATACTTCAATAACATATTAATGGCTGCTTATTTTTCACTTCATACAAATCACTTGATAAATATTATCTTTCAATCTTAAGAACCATATTTTATCTTTTATCAGCTATAGCTTTTTTCCTGTTTATTTCACTGATAGTAAAAAAGTGTAGCTTGTGTTATTGTGATGTTGAGGATGAAGTCCATTCATCATTTAAGTATATATATATAGATATCTGAACATACAGCTAGACAAATGGCTGCCAGTATCACAGTGTATAAGATAAATGAATCACACAAAATAATATAAATGGCTTTCCACTTCAACAGATCTCCATGCAACAGTATATATATATATCATACTGAGCAGTGGTTCAACCTTAAAATCATCATTTATTTTTTTTTAAGAACATATAAATCTGTACATCAAAATCCTTTACAGATGGATTCCACTGATAAAAAATTTCAATACAATTTATCATGTTTTCCTTCCCTACAGAAGATGACAGAAATTATGAAAAAAACATGTATTTTAGATTATCTCTCATACCAGAAAACTTCAAAAAGTGATGCTAAATAGTTTTAAAAAGTTTCAAGTTTAGAGATAAACCAGCATCACAGCCGCATCGTAAATCTTCATTACTGCTCACTATTTCATTCCCTTCTTACAGGATAGAAATTTTACCAAACTTTTTTTCTTAAAAAAAAAATCAATTTCAAAATTGGAATGGAATATTTACATCTTGATACTTAAATTATGTAAGAAAACATTTTTTCAGTATAAAACTTAGTGTCTTTGAAAGTTGACAGAGAGGTAGAAGATTCAACAAAATATGTTTATATAACAATTGTCTATATAAATAAACTTATCCAAATAACTTTTATTACAGAAACTCTACTGAGGTCCAAGAGCCAAAAAACATAAAATTCTTAGTTTCTTACAAAAATTTACTGGGGGGAAAAATATGCAAAAGATGATTAAAGAACTTTACTCAGAATTAAATTGGCAATTGTTTTTTTTTCCTTTTATGTGCTATTCTTGACCCAATTTGTGCTAATGCTTTATTTTTTTGTCACTATGCTCAATTTCAATGATAATGAAACAATTAGATTGACCAAGTTGAAATTTTGCATACACAATATGGTCTATTGGTCTACATCAGATGGCATATATACAGACTGCGAAAAAAATTATTTCCAGTCCCATCATGTCAAAAAAACTTAAGAGGTGTCCCTTTTACATAATTAAATATCATCAAATTACTAACACTTCCACAATAAAGTATTTTAAATTTCAATAGAGAAAAAAACATATTAACAATGAAATTTTAATAATATGAAAAACTTTAGAAAGATTTTATCAAAACTCATTTGTCAATATGAGGCACATTTTTCAAAGCGTAATTAAAACCAGCTTGGAAGGAAACTCTTAATTTGTGGAGAGGTTTTTTTTGTTTTTCAATATTTTTGATGTAACAGCTGTCCTCTCCTAATCAGCAGGTAAAACATTCTGGTTTTTAGATAACAACTTAAACATGTACAATTTATATGAAAGGGTTCAGGAAGGAAGGACTTTTTATAAACTAGATATAAAACAAAAAATAATGATATACTGGCGTTGAGCATGCTGCTGATTTTGGCAAAATAACACAAGCCTGGGGTGGAAAGTTTTTGGGGTCCATAAACACCATTTAAAGCAAGAAACATCAACATTGTCTTTCAAGTAAAAAATTTTTAAGTCCAGAATCATTACAAAATTGAAATGATTTTAGGCAGGAGTAGAAAGATATAATCAATATAAAGGGGAAGATAATAAAAGCAATAACAAACAATAAATATGGGGGGAAAAGTGAAAGTCCAATTGGGGACTTGGTAGTAAGCATAAGATAATCGCCATAAATCTAAAGCTTATAGGGGGAAAGAACAGATGTAGATAGACAGAAGGATGGATAGACAATGTGAAGCATACAAACTGCAGTAAAAGATGAGTTAATATCTGTTTGTCTGACATTTATGTGCAAATCCTTCAATTCCCACCACTGTTACCTAGCAACACAATAAAATATTCTTTTTTTTTTCCTCAAGAGCCCCCACCACTCATCCCTCAGGTAGATTCCAACATATACACTTCATTTGGATTACCTCTGATATAATCAGCAAACTAAACTATTTCAATAACAAATTTGAACAAAAAAAAACTTCCTCTTTGCCAAAGTTAAAAAAAAATCATGTGAAGATAAATTTGTCTACAAACTTCAATTTCCTCATGTTTTTCATTAATTAAATGTAATATCAACCTTATTATGATGAATGAGTTACAAAATCTAAAACAAAATATTGTTAAAACCAGACACAAGAAATTTGACAGGTGGACAGACAGAATGAAAAATTACCTGACCACAGATACTGATGTAAACTATCATCATGAAAATATTATAAATTAAATTGAAACTGACAAGAAAAAAATCCAAAGCATTCCAATTATTTGTCTGCTAGCTTATTGCTGGTACAACAGATGGTTCCATAACTTTTTTAACAGTATATTTTTATACTTAGGCCAGCAATTAACAGAAAGTTGTTACATTAAAAAAAATATCTTCTATATCTTTTAAAATTGTTGATTTCCAAAGTTTACTAAAAAAAATTCTATAATACAGCACATAAAACTCAAATGTTTGCTAAATTCCAATCTACTAAAAGAAAACTGTTTCTTTATTAATTTAATTCATGCAATAAAATATGGTTTTCAAACAAATCATTTTATTCACTACTGTTAAGAAAGCTTTTAAAAGAACCATAAACTATGTTGTTAATAGTTATGGCCTTAAGATATAATTCTTTATCAAATAATTGGTGCAAGCACTTAACAATTAGTTTTGTTAATTTCTTAAAACCAATCAAAAATCAATTAAAATCAAAGCACTGCAAGCACTGAGGTATACATTGCTTGACATCAAGACCATGTGATTTTAATCTACTGAACTCAATAGAAGTCATCTTCTGGTTACAGTCAATTTCGAACACAAATCTAGGCTTATTTCTTCTAAAGTTATTAATATGACAAGAAAGAGGTGTTGTTCCTACAGACTTGTGCTGTGTTTTTCCAGGCAAGACTACATGGTTTGCGAAACTGAAGAGCAATACAGAAATCAGTTTGCAAAGACCGGTTTTTTATCTGCAGTATACAATGTTGAAATAGTAAAATAGAGTCTTCAGTGCTTTTATCTATTACTATAAAAACAAGACAACATGCGGGTTTGTAGTCTACAAAAATGTGGTATTGAATCATTCAGCAAGACTTAAAAAAGTTAGGTGAACATTTTTGTTTACATGCAAAACGCATTCACTGGAAAAAATGCACTCCATAGTGCAATTATTGATTCAAAATAAAAGCATTTGTACTTGAACAAAATTTAGGCATCAAAGCCCTAAGCTCCAGCCTTGTACATTCTTAAATTTTTACTACAAGTACTTATTACGAAAATTAATGACTCCCCCCCAACCCTCCCACAAGGCAAATTTTTATCCCAGGGCTAAAATTAAAACAATCTTGGTAGAGGTCGACTACACAATGTTTCATGCCAAATATCTTACCTCTAGTCTTTGTCAATTCAGAGGAGAATACTGTTTTAAGTTTTTTTTTCTATACATGTATATACATTTAAGGAAATCCTAAGACACCATGGTGCCTGGTAAACCTTGTACCTTCAGACAAGATTTTTTTATAAGTTTTTTACTTTATACATACCATATAATGAAAACCTAAAAAGACTCCTTGGCAGAGCCATTTTGACACTAGGGCTATAATTTGAAACAATAGTGATAGAGGTTTACTACACAGGTAAAGGTTTCATGCCAAATATCAAACATCTAGCCTTTGTCAATCCAGAGGAGAATATTTTTTTATGTTTTTTTTTTCTATACATGTTTTATACATTTAAGGAAAACCTATGAACACCCTGGTGCTATTTCACTAGCGGCAACATTTGAACAACTTTGGTAAAGGACGTACTGATGATATTATTTACCAAGTATCTAAGCTCTAAGCCTTAAACCTTCTGATAAAAAGATTTAAAAAAAAGTTTTTTGCTATAAAAAATATAAGGAAAACCTTAATTATGACCCCAGGGGTGAGGCTTATTTTGACCCTTGGGGCTGTAAAACGTGAATAATCTTGGTAGAGGTTAACTACCAAATGTTTCATGACAAATATCTAACCTCTAGTCTTTGTCAATTCAGAGGAGAAGATTTTAAGTTTTTAACTACATACATATCAGGAAAATCTATGAACCCTAGTGAGGGCTAATTTTGTACCCTAGGCTATAATGTGAAAATCTTGTGAATGTCTACCAGACAATGCCTTTTGCAAAATATCTATGCTCTAGGCCTCATTTAAGTCTTTGAAACAACTTTGGAAGCCTTTACTCATGGAACAACCCTGTCAAGTTTGGTTGAAATTGGACAAGATGTTTTCAAAAGATGTTAACTATATAATGTATAAAACACACACACATGCATGCATACACACACAAAAGAGGGGAATCGCTATATGCCAACACAGCATCTACATGCATCAGACGAGCAGTCCAACACATTTTTCAAAAAATAAAATAACAACATTACATTGTTGATGTGTTGAAAGTCTTGTGAAATTTAATAAAAGCTTTATAATATCTAGAATAAACTTTCATTTTTTTCATTCCAAACTGTAAACAAACAATATGAGGTATGGTACATGTTATGGTCAACCAAGTGGATCTCATTGGAGCTAGGTGGAGAGGAGTGTGGGAATCCAAAGATTAGTAAATCATGTTTGCTTACTGAGTGCATCAGAAAGTATTTAAGCACTAAGTTGAAATTTATATGGCATTATGCACTTTATGTGTGTTAATATGCTATATATCAAAATTAAATACTCAGTATCTTTTTTTTATGTAAACTATAAACTTAAAGAATAATAAATTTCTTTTATATAATCTATGAATTCAGTTTTATTAGTATCTTTTTTAGGTTTGACTTTTATCACAGTCTGTGCTTTTTGTGATACCATACTATTGTTTCCGGCACCTTTACTCCAAGTAAGCAAATGAAGTAATTGAAGACCAGGACCTTGAGTGTAGTAACTTCCTTTTCTGAGTGGGGTATCTGAACATCACTGTCTGTCCTGTCCACCATGTCTCGATATCGGATTTGTCTTGGTACAGACCACCCTGTCTCATGGTCTACAAGGTCCTGCATGTATGGCCAGCTGGGACTGTTTAATGTCACCGAGGAGAACTCCATATAGTTTTTTGACAATCAATAAATATTTTACAATCCAATAGGAAAAAAAAAGATTCATGTAGTATCTTTTTTAGCTAAATCCTTTCAAGCTATCATCATCGTGTACAATAAAACTTACTGGTAAGGAGTTAATTAAGGGCTTCCCCCCTAATACAAAAAGGTCAAATTAAGAAGTAGTACTGTTACAATGCCTTATCAAAAATAAAGTCACATATATAGACAATAACTTAATATCTAACAATATTGATTTAATACAAATAAATCATTAATATATGCAGTCCAGCCAATAATGAGCTGAAAATATTTATCAAATTCAAAGAGTGAGAAAATGAAATGCAGCCTGACTAAAACTCAAACCAGGGACACTCAGAATACCATACCTCAGCACTACCAAAAAACCCAGAACCCTTGGAATACCATACAGCAGCTCTACAGCTTAAATATTTTCAGTCTCATAGTTCTATGCATTGACATAATCCACAGCATATTGAAAATTTTCCTTTTTCATTGGCACACTTAAGTAACAAAGTGAACTGACTTATGATTCAGTAATGTACCATCATAAACATATATTGGACCCTAAAAGTAACAGGGTGAAAATATCACAGGGTGAGAAAAATGTGCAGTTTGACCGGAATCAAACCTGAATCAGAATATTATACATGTATGTGGGCTGTACTGACTCACTCAGCTGAGCTATCTAGCTGGCAATGTCAATAATCTATTACACATGGGCATAGAAGTCAAAGAAACATTCTTTGATAATGACCCATTATTTAAAGTAAATCATATCAGAAACATCCCTTGAAAATGATATCATTTCATTTTTGACCCACAGTTATTACCACTACCTCCTAATGGGCCTAATTAAACTGAGCCTGCAGAATTTTATAATTTTGCTGTCTGTCAGACATGGCAATTTCTTATGGGTTTCATCTTTATCTCTATTTGAAGGGATGTAACTCATGTTTACTAAATAGTTTGTTCTTATCTGTCTATCTTAGCCAATACAGACTATTCTAGCTGTATATAAACATAAAAAATCTTTTATATTAACAAACAGAACATAATAAGATGAAAAATTTACCAGTTGGAGAAATTCATCAAATGGATGGAGGTCCATGAATGATGAATATGGATAGAAATATATATTTTTTTTGACTGGCTTTATTTACCTTCTAGTTATTGTGGCAAGGAATTTTATAATTATTCAGTTAAGATTTCATCATAAAAAGATCTTCAGGACTCTAAATAAATTCATATTTGTGGAATCAGGGGAAATTCAATTACTATTTGTGCTAAATCTGATCATAAACATCAATCTAAATATTTAGAATGTACCTGTGTTGAGTGTCATATTTCACTCTTCACTTTGGTTATCCCAGGTCAACCCTTTTTTTACTAATGGCTTTAATTTAACTGCCCATGCAATCATAAGCTCATATATGGCTAATAATTTTACCTTTAAATATCAAAAGTCTAAGGAGTTATGGAAAAAAATGTTAAGGGTGGCTCAGCCTGACTGAGTGATTTGATTGTAAATAACATATTTCAAAATATATTTCTGGACTCAACATGCTTTCAAAACTCTGTAAGAAAACTGTCAAATGATGAATATTCATCTGGATTTGTTACCCAAAATCTGTGTGATTATAGCACTTAATTTTTTCTAGGATTGCAATAGCTTTCTTTTTTGTCAAATAATTTTTTCCCTCAGTTTATGTTCTGCATTTGCCCATGTAAATTGATAACTTTAGGTCCAGAATATTTACTTGTATCTTTTCATCTTTCTCAGCATTTCCACTTGCAGTCAACACTGGTAAAGTAAATTTCCATTGGCGCTTCCATTTGATAAAGTTATGTGATATGTTACCATTTTCAACATCTAAATGTCCAGGGGGTCTAAACGTATCTGCCATGATTGTCAGTTCGAATAATACCGATTACGAAGGCTAAATTCGAATAATATTGAGTACAAATCCTTAGTTCGAATAATATTGAGTACGAATCTTCCCCTTCCGAAAATGGCTTTTGGACGATATATTTCACTAAAGTGGCAGAAATACTTCACAATGCAGGTGTGAAACAAATAATTGCATACTCCTCCGATGCCACCACGTTGATAGGGTTCTATTATATGCAATTATATGACAATACGTGTTCAGAACGTAAACTTTAATCCATTCATACAGACGCTTACAATGTTACATAACACTAAATAAGACATATATATCTGTATATGCTCGTTTTCTAAAACAGTTTGAAATAGAAAAAGTATGCAAGTCTATATTTAAAAGTAAATAAGGTTTACTTGTTTGATTTAATATTAATTTTGGATGTTGGACATATTTTTATACAGAGTCTGTCGTACATGTAATTCATTCATTCTTGCACGCGCATGCGTGGATACGAAGTTTGAAGCGTAGGTTTACACAATGCTTTTATGAATGAAATAGAAATTTCATATTTTTTGCTTTCATGTTTAGAAAATGTTTATTTAAACTGAAAGTGCATAGTTTTGAACTTTCAAAGCTTATTGACCACTATGCAAACAGTATATTAATAAAAAGTGATCTTAATGTGACAATCCTGCAAAATGAGGATCTACTTTTATCGAGGTTTCATCCAAAGGTGGATGTTGTTCAGCAAAACAGGTTAGGTGTACTAAATCTGAAATACAGCTATAACTCTGTATACATTGCAAGCAATGTATACAAAAATCAAGACTTATTACGCATATTGCTTTCATTAATGTAAATAAATCATTTTTGTGAAGAAGTATTCAATTGATACCAAAACTAAAACGTAATGACTCCGGAGTAAATTACAAAGCGCAAACTTCTAAGACGTATTATTTTCACAATGAAGAGTAAGTGGCGGAACAAAAGCGCACGAGGGTAGGTCTGTACGATGACAAGGCTCGCTGTGACACCAAATAATACCCGTCTATAAAATATGTAATTATATAAACGTCTATCAATTACTGTAATCAACATGTCAAAATCTGAAATCGTGTAAACTTAAATACATGTTTTCTCAATACCTAAATGTTTGCTAAATATCTCAATTTAAGACTGGAGATCTCCGATAAAATAGAAATCATTATGAACTTTGTATTTTACCAATGTTAATAATCATAGGGTAGAGAGAAAACGATCAATGAAATAGACAACTATAAAAAAAATTTCTCCCGTTTCTTGTACAAAGCTTGGAAGTTTAAAATGACATATTTTACTACAGTAATAATATGATGACGATAATAGATTTGTAAAACTTTTACTAAACCAGACTTTATAAAATGAATCAATTTATTTAAGATAAAGCATTAGAAATTTGTTTCTAAAATGCATTTTTCTGTACACATGCAACTCAATTTTACTGTTTGATGTTGAAAGGCCCTTTAAATTAACAATGGACAGTTCTAAAACCAGGTACATAAATTTAAATAATTCATGTCATACAAAAATGTGAAATATCATTTAATCATAACATTAACACCAGTGATGTATTATAAAACAGACAGACAGACAAATTGTGTGAAAGCAGCTGACCACAGGACCATGTGACTGTTTAACTGGTGTGAGGATTAGTGTCAACCTTGATCAAATTAATTACTGGATCTCACACCTTTCCTACCCCCACCTGGTCACTTCTATAATTACAATGTATTTCAATGGTCCCCTTTCTTTAAACCAGAATTTCAATCCTTGTTAGTCTCAGTTTACAGTACAAGTTCTAATTTACCAATTATTGATAAAAATAAGGAAGAGTTTAAATACTTTAAATATAAACACTTTTTATAGCCTTATTCTACTTCATATTAATTCTGTACATGTAAGATCTGCTTACTTTGCATTTTTCATTATGTATTGTAATCATTATTTTTGTGGACTGTAAGGAGCTATGCTCATGTCCAAAAAAGAAAAAGAAAATAATTAAATATTCTGTTCTGTTGATAAATACAGTAAAACATAATTAACATGATATATATTTTAGAAAGACAGAATGAAATACCTTTGGATATAAATCCTCCATTGCAGAGTTCTCCGACATTTTCAAGATTTTATCCATAATTTTCAGAATTTCTCTTTTTCAGAACATCACTACTTTTTCCAACTGACTGTGTTGGTGACATATGCATAACTAAAGATGTATCTAACCAATTAAGGGAGCACATGTCAATGTGTATAATAGGGGATTAGAGAGGTAATAAAAATGTCCACACCCTGTAATTAATGTCATAAGGACCACCTACCCCTACCCCTATGGTCATGTGACCATGTGACCATAAAAGTCAATACAACACATATATTGTTATTTGAAATATGTCAAAACTATTGTACCCTGTAACTAGCAGAAGCAAACGTATCAAATTAAGAAATGCTTATTCAGCTTTTTTGAATAATAAATCAATTTAAATAATGAAAAATTACCTGTAAATTTCCTGTACTCATTGATTTAGTCATTTTCAAATCTGATTTCTTTAAATTAACCTGCATTTTGTTTAATATAAACACCTTTTCCCTCCTTTTAACACGTTTTTGCATTGCGTCTGCTTTTAAATAACACGACATGGATAAAAATTCAGACTGATGTACCTTCAACATATGAATTAATTTTTCACCAAGATAGTATTTTAATACCTTTCATTTATGATACAATGCACATAATTAAATGGCAATAAAATTTTAAATTATGCAAAAATCGTTGTGGCCTTTTCCTGTCAAAGTCACATTTTTTACTGAAAGTTCATAATAAATTTCACCCATTCACCTTTCCATGAAAAACTGTTGTATTATTTCGAAGTACATAAAGGGGAATAATCTCAAATAAATTGTTTGAGTTATGGTACATGATAAACATGTTACAAATGTCTGAAAACTGAGCAAAATAATTAATGCAACAGCTCTACAAAATGCAACAAAAAATTGACTCTACTAATATTCATAAACTATCGACTAATATTCATAGTAAACTATTGTGAAAGTAACCAAATAATTCACAATCTCTTGGGTGTATTATTTGATGTTCAGATAAGTCTTTTATGAGAACATTATATGCAATTTCTCTGAGAATATTCATCTTAACAAAAGGTCATACCAGTTCAAATTTTCCACAAAATACAAAAGGATAGATTATTGTGTTAGTCGGAAAATCTATAAAGTCATCATATGCAGACCACGATAAACTCATTTGCTAGGGAAGAGTTGACTTAGACTGTATACAGCTTGGTGTCAACAACAGCCTTAGACAATTAACTAATATTTTCTTTAAAGAAGAAAATAGTCTTGTGAACTGGAACCAGTCTTAAAATTGTACAACACCATTGGTCAATACAAAATTCTTATTTCAAATCAACCAATCATACTCCTGCAAATCAAGACTGGTTTATAATTACTATTTTATTATCACAAAATATTCTAGAAATCACGACGAAATCTTTAAATTTTGTTTATCACACAACTACATCACTGTTATCTTTTATACTGAACTTTAATTTATTCTGGACGGAATCTCTACACAAATGATGAAAAACATGAAATAATGGCGAACTGCATCAGATATGACAATCACTATTAGTAACCATGCTCTCAGTTTACATTCAATTGAGAGGAAAACTTTTAAATGAACACTAAATGTTAATATTATTCAAATTTCTTCATGTTTTCCCCTTCAACAATTCAACAAGTGGTAATTTCCATAAAATCTTTGGGAAGAAAAAAGAGAGCACAAATTGTATAGAAAGATAGCAGGACAGTAAAAAACTTTGTACAAGAAGCCAAAATGGATCTGTATAAAAAACAAATCGCCTGATCACTTCTCATTGATTACAATACATCTTACACGAGGCTTCCATGATGTCTAAAGTACTCTTTCTAGCATGCAAATATTCCCATGTAGGCCATTGCCGTTTTGTAAAACGGTTCTATATTGAATAAAGAAACCAAATTAATTTATCTCATAGCCAAGATATAGTAGCAGAAACAGTTTGAGGCAAAAATCAATCCTAAAACGTTCTCTTTTATATTTTTAGGTAAACAAAACATTTTGAACATTTTATAAAATTTTTTTAAAATGCACTGCCATCCCATTATAGTGACTGTTCTGTAATAACACAGTACAATGCTCATAGGCCTTGGCTCCAAAAAAAACAAACTTTTGCTGATCATTAAAAAGTTACATATTTAGAGGTTAATACTTGGATGCTGCTCGCCATTATGCGATAATGGCCCGAAGATGTGCATAATGGCCCGAGGGCCGCAGGCCAGAATGACATTATGAACTCGAGGGATTAGGACACTCTTAGATGCATATGGTGTAAAAACATGCACAGTTTAGGGTTATTTGGCTCTCTTTTTTCATTTCAATTTGTTCACTTGTTGATCAGTCAGTAAGTCAAATTGATATATAGCAAAACATTACGGTTCTTTTGTACAGGTACATGGGTGGGGTAATTTGGTGAATATCTACCTGTCAACAACCCAATCTCATAATGTCAGCATTATATCAGAACCCTTATACAGCATGGTTTTAAGAATTTGGACGTTATAACAGGGTTGCAGTTGTTGTTGTTTTTAGTCTTATATCATTAGACGTTTAAAGGCCTTTAGCAACAACATATTGAAACATCATTCCAAACATAACATTTGATGAGAAATATCAACACTGATATGTGCTTGCATTAAAAATATTTTACAAGTACAATCTACCTTTGTCAGAGGAATCCCAATGAATCAATCAAACTGACTCCATTCTAGTGATTTTCAGATATTCTTTTACTCTTTCCTATCTTGAAATTAAACCAATCAAACTGAATGGCTTTTCAAGTGATTTTCAGATATTCTTTCCCATCTGAAATATTATTCTCAAGATTTTTGACTGACAAATTCCTCAGTTCCAACTTCCTATCATGCATTTCAATCAAAAACCTCCAATCTGAACATAAAACATGAAGAACGATGTTCACATGTTTTTACAACCATCTGTCAAATTCTGTATGATTCTCATTTCCATGAAAAAGCAGAAAAATCTTTTAAATCATTTCAATATCAATCCACAAAGAAGATCTATCACCCTATCTCAGACTAAATAATTACGTAAGAAAATTTCTGCAGCGTATAATGAATGCCTGGTTTCAGGTTGAGAAGCATAAGTCAAGCTATGTCTTTCATTCCTTCATCAAACATTCAATCATATAAGCTTTAATCAATCAAAATATCTGTGAGAGAGAAAGAACAAATTCATCAACTGCTCATTTTGAGACACTCGGTGCCAATTTCTATTATCTAACAAATTTCCCACCAAATTTTCAACAACTCTGAAATCACATTTCTCATTTCAAAATATATCTTAAATGTTGCTAAATCACCTTTAATAGTTTGGAGAAAAAATGGCGACATGTAACAAGTAAAGGGCATACAGACAAACATTATTATAGTTGTAAATATGTATGCAAAAGTAATTTTGTAAGGTCAGTATGAGACGATTCCCTAATCAATTTTGATCATTCAGACGGGGAGAATTATAGGGCCACAGCCTTAGTTTTTAGGTCCAAAGAGGAAAAAACAACAACAAAAAGAAAACGTCATTATTACCAAATATGTTAACCCAAATTAAGGATGTACTTAAATTCACAAAGTCAAAGATTAACTTTTTTTATGTAATAATTGCCAATAAACACATGTATAAAATTTGTGTGTCCTTGATGTCAAAAACCCAAAGCAAACAAACTACAACAAACAGCCTATAAACTTAATCAGCCCTGAGAAGAATGGCCATAATAAATCTGCATGTGACATAAATCCAAGCACAATTTGCAATTTGTCTAGAATTTTCCCTTTTCTGCAAGCCGGGAGTCTCTAAAAATGCATTGATAGCATAATTATTGTGTGTGCATTATATTGTTTGTCCATTATATTCTAAAATTACACAGCTCATTTTGAAGTCGAAATTACGGGCAACTTTTAATTGTAGTTTTCCATATTTCTGCAATTACGTCTATGCTCAATTAAAAGTGGCACTTCTGCTCAATATAACAACATAATCATTATAATGCCCCGCTAAATGAATCCAGGTCAACTTTCAATTAAATGTAGAACAACTCCTGATAAATAAAAGCCTCCCAGAAAATTCGGTTCTTGCATTATGGTCTGAAAATCATGACTGAATCACTCCCAAATCGGTTTCTTCATAAAGAAACTAATAACTTATTTCACGAAATTCTTCCCATAAAAAAAGCAAGTGATGCCTTGAAAAGCCACTTTAGACAAGATGCTCGGTAGATGCTGGTTTTTTTTTTCTTCTGAATATTCCATAATGGGGCAATATGATTCATACATGTATATTGATTGACGGACAGATTCTGTGCCCAATTTATGAGATTTGTTTTGCACCAAGACATTGATTCATCAAATCATGAAAGAGAGATGTCAATATTTCATATGAGGAACTGACTTATCATTCTGTATCAAGTGTCTAACATTGTGAGGCATGCACACATATTTACACAGATCATATAAGAATAGACAGCAGAACTAAGTTTCTTTGAAGACCAAATTCAGCATCTGCTTTTGTGTCAGAATTCCATTCTAGAGATCTTTCATATAACACTATAATAGCACTATTGATTCTATTTGTTTAAGTTTAAACAATTATATAATTATCAGCTTTACTGTTATGAAAGCTAGGTTTATTTGCATGAGCGTTCGTTCGTTTGTTTGGATTTTACACAAATTCAAACACATCTTGGTGATAATGAGCCCATCACACCCCCCAAAATTGTGACCCCCAGGATCCCTTATGAACTAAGAGGGCAATCCTTGGTACAAACCAGTACTGGTGTCATAAGAGGAAACATGCTTGTGACCCAAGTCACAGGGCTTAAACCCAACACCATGCCAGACAACCTGGAATCACAAGAATACCACAATAGTTAAAGCCCTTTTAACAATTTGAGTAACTCAAAATTAATGCATAACTGTTGATTTAGTATTGGTTAAATAGTTAAGTGTGATAACAGTGTTTTAAGTTATTAAGTATTAAAGCCATCAACTTCTAATTATTATGTACCTGAAATATATAATATTAATCTACTTCTTTCAGAAACCCCTTCTAAAAACCAGCTAACAAAATAACATCAATTCTGCAACTCTGCAGACCTTCGGAAACTTCTTTAATGCAGAAATCTATGCAATGCATGATCATAAAACAACAACAAAAAAAATAGAAAAAGAAACAAAAACGGGAATTTATGACAAGTATTATGGATGTAGGCATGGAGAGGTAAACACACTCAGAGATCTTGCAATTAAAGTCACTAAGTTATCTTGTAAATGTCTACCTTAGTTCTTACTCTAAACATTTTCACTTTCTCTACCATTACAAACAACATGCTTGGTAAAATGCATCAATGTCATAGTATTTTTTAATTGTGTTCTGATAGATTGTTTTTTCTGGCACAAAATACACAATATTACACTTAAAAAATCATTTAATATAAATATGTTCTGTTTTACAGATGTAGAAAGCAAACAAACAAAACTGTGTAAATTATCTCTTTTTTTTCAAGGTTTCAGGTAAACTATTTTACTCCAATTACAATCTAATTAGAGATCTCAATATTGTAATCTCAGAGCTCAAATAGCAAACCTTCAAAACTTAACGCCAAAAATCTTCATGATAAATTCAATTGCCTGATTCATACATGATTTTGTTCCCCTGATATTTTTCACCTGGAAGTCTAAAACTTAAATATGACACTTCTAACACCTCAAACCTTTATGATAAGGCTCTTCTTTAACTCTCCATTGCAATTTTTATCTGATAATGGAAGGTGTTGAAAAATGGCACATTTCTATCTAAAAATAAGAGAAAAAGAATAATACTGAAGATTCTCGCAGTCATAAATTTCATATTATCATAAGACCTGCCTGCTGATTTCTTAAATAGCACAAATAAATTCTATTGCCTAACAGAATAAATTCTACTGCCTCTAAGTAATTCAAAGGTAAGAACTAGGTGGCGCAGCGTATTACCTCAGATTAAAACCTCGTAACTCTATAACATAAAGAATCGGAAAAACAGTTCCTCCGAAATTTACCTAGAATGCCAAAAAGCTGGGGAGCAATTTTGAAAACTTGGCAATAGCCATTCTTTATAATATGGTATTTTTGTGTTTTTTGATTGGTTTTCAAGTGCCGTCATATGGATACGGTTATGACTCCGGAGCTTCTTCTTGTCTGTTTGTCGGAGCGACGATGGATTCACCAGCTGTCGGAAACATTCAGGTAAATTCATGATTTTCGCCGCCACATTTCCCCTCGCATAACGTTCTCTGAGCTTCTCTCATCTAGAAAATTCATTCTCTAGCACTGTAAGAACTGTACAGCTTCTAGTGAAAAAAAATGTCCTCATCTGATCGTAATGAATGCACATCATGTCAAGGTACACAGAAAACATTGCGGTAATCTTTTTTATACAATCATGAATCTGGCATCTTGGAGACATTAGAACACACATCTCTCAAGAAAAGAACACAAAACCTAAATAGCTTCTGAGACAACAAGACTGAAGTGTCATCTGCAAAGATTACAACCAATTTTTCAAAATGGTGAAAAAAAATGATTTCATTTTAGCTTCAATATTCCTCTATATTAACGACTAATTCAGTGTGGAATTCAGGGCTACCTGGTAATTCAAAATTTTAAACCAACATAAACCATATTGAAGATTTGATAAAAATATTTAATCATTAAAGGAGTGCTATTATTATCAGAATATCAAAGATTTTTGTATCAGTACTATCAATCAAGGAAAATCTTTCGTTGTCTACATTAAAGCCAATATTGTTCATGAACTAAATTCCAACTTGTTCCTTTTGACATATAACTTACCTTCAAACTATATGACCTATGGATTCCAAAGTAGTTCAAACAAGTTCAACCCTTATTCATAAAAATATATTTTTTTTAATGCAATTAAATAAGGAAAGGTTGCAACACTTAAGTGCAACCTTTAGTTTACTTGAATGTGGTTTTTATCAAGGCATGATGCCATAACTAAAACAATCTAAGACTGTATCTATTAGACCTTGCAATTTATTTATCCAATAGATCTATAATGGTTATTCAATTGCTATACAATAACATGTTCTCTATAACTTCTAATTATTGCATTCTTCAACTATTAATGGATTTTCAAAGACAATTAAACCATTGACTTTTTTCATAGATAAAATTATGATAATCATTCAGAACACATATAATTCATCAAGTGCTTTTTACAGAATTTACAGAATATATGCCAAGTGGCAGTGAAGTTCATTATGTCTTATAGCCTACTAAAATACAGTCTGTATACTTCAATCTAATTCAGTTACCATACTTAGTATATAGAACACTGCCCATTGTTATTTAATAAAGGGGATTTCAGATGCTCAATTTGAATTGCAAATGATATAAATTGTCTGGTCAGACTTACATAGATGTACAGACTGACCCAGCTCTTAGTAATGCTCAGGTGACATTATATAAGTTGTTACAACCTTTAGCTTCCCGGCAGCCTTACTGCTTCTACCAATGTGACCAATGTTTAGTTTATACAAATTTATTTAAGTTTCAATTGAGTTGATAGCTATAAGCTTATTGAAACACTTGAAACAATTCCTGGAAACAACCAATACTTAGCAATGAGTGTACTGTTTTTCTGGCTCACAGAAACAATGGCTTGCCCCTGACATAGTAACTAATGCAGCCAGAGGCACATCCATGCAATCTAATCATGGCTTTGGCTGAGGTCTCTATTCTGTCAGAGATTATTTTGGAATTGTCCCTAAAACTGCTAAATGGTCTTGTCAAGATCGAAAGATGCACAAGTCCATTTAATTATGATCTCAAGTGAAGTAAAGGGTTCAAATTATTATTGTGCCTCAAAGCACACAGACGTAGTTTGAGGCAGAACAGTCTATTCCAACAGCTGAGAACTGTTTAATTATCAATTACAGCAATATAATTATTCTTCTTTCATTCTTTACAACTGGTAAAATGTAAACAATATATCCTGTTACTAACAATAATTATCTGAGATTTGTAAATTATAAACCAGAATTAGCTATAATGGTGGCATTCATTATGCTAGGGGAAGTTTATCCTATTCCTGATAAATCTGCTAATTTCTGAGACTGTAATTCCTGTATTAAACAATGAAGCAGTCATTAGTGATGTTGTTTTGACCAGAACAATCATCAACTAATCAGACAAGTGTCAAACATAATGTATTCTCTCTAATTAGTGTACAACTAGAAACCACCAGTTACAATCCTAAAACTATTTGGTTTTTAACTCATCATAATATCTTAACATTCCACAAAATAATGACTGAGAGTCGAGAACTTTTTAAGTAAGCAAAAGAATTCAAAAGTTTTGTTGAATTTTTTATTGTCTTATTTTTTTTTATCATTTGAAAATGACAAGTAAGACTCTGTATCTATGTTATAATTCAGAAGTTGTAGACCAATTTAAAGAAGTTAAAATAGGCCAATGCATATTAATACTACACCTAGGAATGACCAAATCAATTACAGTTTCAATACCAATGAAAAGCTTCCTTTTAAAGGTGATGAAATACATGCAATGAAGTCATAAAGTATTATCAGATCCAATAAGCAAGATATTCAAGGTAATTAAAGCCTAGCCAGAGTATGTTTTTCAAACTCACAATAAGAACATATTAATATGCTTCCCCTGGGCCTGTCTTTACAACTTGAGGCAATCCTAATAAATCTCATCTCACATTTGAATACCAATAAACTGCAACAATTAACTTATAAAAACTTCTGGCTAAAAACCTCCAGCAGCAAAAATGAACAAGGTGTACTTAAAAAAATCCTCCATATTCCTACATCTTTTATAATAATCTTTCTTACACAACGTTTTTTTCCTCATACAGGTATTGCAGCCAGCAAAATTGTCAGACTTGAAATTCTATCAAACTGGTTCTATCATACAGTATATAACACCACTATCTTAAAACAGTCTTGCAGTCTTTGCGCTTACATCTTATATTTATATATCTTGCAATATGCTTTTGTAACCCTTTATCAGGGGCATTTATCAGCAGGTGAGTGAGTGAGGGGGGATTTATGGCTTCAGACTCCTGCATTGTCAAGGAGAGCCAGGTACAATCCTATATAAAATCCTCTCCTTGTGCACAATGAAGATCTGGTAGATTGTAAGATCTGTATCTCCTAGTCACTGCACTCCAATGCAGAACACAGAGATCTTACACAAACAATTATACTACTGTATAATAAACAGCATTTATCAGTTAAAAAAACCCACATCTCATTACATAAAGAACATTTAGTTTTTGTCTTTCTTCATTTCTGTTCCTAAGGTATATTTTCATTTAGCTTATCTGTGCAAGACAATTTGCCATTAATTTGTATGGAAATCTTTTATACATTAGCACATATAAAATTTGCTTCAAATAGTTAAAATCTTTTGAAGGAAATTGCATCTTTGAAAACTGCGATGCAAGTAAATCATGGGGAATGTTTTCATTGATAAGCAAAATGAGTTTACAATTATCTAGAAATCTGTATTTTACAGCAAAATATGTTATACAATACTGAGTATATGCATAATTAAAACTATCATGCTGAAAATTCTGCATGAAGAATGATTTTTGGTTTAAAAATCGAACTATGAGCAGCCTCATTTTTGCAAAGTCTGGGGAAAAAAAAAGAATGAATACAATAGGCACCTGGCAGTCACAGGTAACCTGAAAATGTCTGCCATATATCCCAGAAACCATCACAAATCATCACCTGTTAACCTTACATATAAACCTTGTGCCTCAGACCCCCATCTGGGACAAGTGGCCATACCAGCAAGTTACTTCATGGTGAAATGCCAGTTTCAATCTCTGTCCAATCTCCAACCATCAAACTGATAACCATACATCACTGCCTTATCTTCACAACAAATGTTTCATAACATTCTAACAGTGAGGGGGGCTATCATACACTCTAAAACATCTACATACAAAATACCATTTAGAATGTTAAAATTATTTCATTATACTGTCTGTCCATCAAATTATCACCCTGACATCTATTATATATGTGTGATAAAGGGAGGTAATATATCATGAGACTAGATAACAATAAAGGGAAGCTATTTCCAATCAAATCTGATAAAAGAGAAAGTAATACACATCATGAACAACTGTTATAAATTTTAATGTTCTTAAAATTCAGCCTGTCAAAATATCCCTCGATTGGCATTTGATATCAATAACAATGAAGGGAAGTAATATTGACTTATGACAAAGGGAAGTAATATTTAACTGTGAAAAGGGAGGTAATACTGAACTATGAAAAGAGGGAGTTAATATAGAACTATGACAAACAAATGGAATATTGACTTATGACAAAGGGAAGTAATATTGAACTTAGACAAAGGGAGGAAATTTTGTTTAACTTTGACAAAGGGAAGTAAACTGAAATGCAAGTATGACAAAGAGGGGTAATGTTCATTCAAATTGGAGAAATTATGAAAACACAAAAGAACATTGCAGACAATAAATTTGGGGTCAGAGCTTTTTTAATGACAACACTTTCATAACTTTTATAGGGCCATGAGGATGCAACAGAAAGAGTTGTGTCGAACTCCTTTAACTAGCGGTGAATATAACATCCTATATTCCACTGATACAGAATCTACAATCTTAGACCACACTATATACAGTTGGCATATTGGCATATTAAACTTTCATAATTATTTTTTATAAATCAAATATCAAAACCCTTTACATGAACAATGGACTGTGACTCAGTTACATTACAACTGAAGCAGGATTGCTACATTATACATGGCAAATGGGGGTATTTTAACCTCATTACCCTATAGAGTTTCCCCATAAACCTACAATGTACATTTCCTATATCTAACTTTCCCTTGAAACATTAATCTTAAATCTATTTTTTTTACTGAAAACCCTATATTGTTCAAAGATTTGTTTTAGAGTTATAAGTTTTAGAGAGAATTACCTGCACCCATGCTTGAGAGCCAACAGCTGCTCCAGGTTAATTACTTAACAATTACACCAGGTGGAGGCATCTTTTCCTGTACACAGGAATGTCTGTTACCTCAATGAAACTTTTTTCTTTTAATCTCTCAACTAAGACAATTTTCAACTGTTGAAAAAAATTATCTAGATAAATGTAACTTTTTACAATGACAATGATAACAAGTCTTACATAATGAACATTTTGTTAAAATTGCTTCTTGTTGTAAAAGAATTATGAATTCATGTAACTTTTGTCAACAAATAATTTCATTCAAAGATCAAATGACATACAGTCATGCTTTCAGAATAAGGATTGGCATTTTTGTGGTTTATGAACCAAACCAAAACTGTTAAAACTGGAAAAATGTTATTTTCAGCAAAATGTAAATAAAGTTGAAACTTAGGGCCGTCTACTTCTACCACTCAATTTTTCATAAAATCTCTTAAAACAATGCCATGTCCACAAACATAAATCAAAGTTCTGTCTGGGCCTTGAGTTAGTTTTAAAAATACAACCAACTGTTACAGGTATAATAAAAGCTAGAGTGGATTGAACAATCTATGAATCTTCTCCACTGGTCTAATATACTTAATACAACCTTGGCTATTAAATTTGTAATTAAACTTTAGATAACCGCTTATCTCCCCTACAAATCATCTTCATTAAACAGTATGTTCCCTATCATCATAGCCCATCTTTCACATTATGATTTTTTATTATATTTCACTCAGACATTTTTTTTAATTTTTTTTGGAACAAGAAAGAATGATGGGAAAAATTTCCTACCAATACAATGATACTGGTTTAATAAATCATATACATAAAGTTGGTATAGATTCACTTGTGGCTGTCAGTCAAGCTTTCAAGAGATCTTCTTCAAATTACTCATGCACAAACAATTAAACCAAAATGAACAGTTTCCGAAACAACAGTCTTTTTTTTATAAACCCATCTTCAAATTAGAAAATGTGTACATTTGCAGACAATTTTGTTATTTATTTATACACAGAGATGTAGGGGGTGCTGTAAAAAATAGATGAAAGATTCAAGATTATTTTCTATTTTCTTTAAAATCGCTTTGATTAAAATTGTGAAACAGTAAGATCTAAGTAATTTCAAGACTAACTCAATTTAGTACTACTCATTTTTTAACATCATAGTATTTCCCCAAATGTGCATTTGACATGTCATACATAATAAAATATCCAAATTAGATATGATTACGTAACAATATATTATAGAAACACAATGCTTCTTAATTGCAAATATAAGTTCCCTTTTTTCTACCATTACATTTTTCCAAAAGTATGCCCCAATTAAAATACAATTTGTAATTAAATTACATTAAAAAACAAAGTCTATATTTACATGGACATGGTTATGTGACATCAGATGACATAAAGATGTCATTTAATCTGTTGTAGCCCACCTTCACTTCTAGTCAGGTATTTGTGACATTTTCTAAATCTTAATTAAATAATACTCTCAGTGGGATACACAATTTACAATTTAATTAAACAAAGAACAGGTGTCCTTCTTAATTTCAGATCTGTATAAAATTAAAATAACATTATTTTTTTTGTAAAAGCTTCTTATAAAATTCAAAACCACACTATAATTATACAGTCTGTATTCCATGTACTTTAAGAACGGCTGACAACCGCAGGAATTTTTATGGCTGCATGATTTTGAGATAATAACTGCTTTTACTGTAAATAAAACACTAAAACAAACATTTAACTAAATCGTATAATCTTTCGCTTCAAAAAAAATAATCAATTAATTATAGATTAAAATATGTCTGTGAAATTTTAAAATCTTACATTATCGAGAGTGTCTACCACAGTGTGGCGTTTCTGCCGGAAATATTGTCGATAAGACATGATCGTGCCGCCTAACTCCAGTACGCCACACGAATCACAGGCACACAAATCACAGTCATTATCGAATCACAGAAGCGAAAATCTGTGCAAAAGATGCCAACAATAAAATCCTGATCAGAATCATGGTAAAATCTGGCAAAATTTGACATTTTTAAATTATCATTTAAACTACCTGGAATTCCTGTGTGCAGTACGTTCCAGCACAGACACCCTGCACCTGGACTACATTCCCTATATCCCTTCATATATTTATCTTAAATATAGACAACATTCACAACATTTATTGTAGACCACCAGAACACCAGACCTTCATTGTTTACCCGTGTTTCTATCTTCAAGCCTAGTTATTTTAAACTGATCTATTTCCGGAATGCATGGTAACCGCCCACCATGCCTGGATTTCATTTATCAAAGTCATTACATATTTATACCATGCACCAATTTTAGTAAGCAAATCTGATACAGCTATGTCAATTCTTAATTAATTTTTTTTAAAAAACTGTGACATACTAAAATGTGTCTCTTAAACTCTATTCAGATTTTATTATTTTCAGCTTAAGGACCAATATGTCAATGTAAAAATTGTTAAATTATAAAACAGACCAAGAGAACACTTCAAACTTTTTCATTGGGATTTTCCTTTTATTTTTCAACAGAAAAAAAAACCCTAAAACTTGAAACACAGAGTTAAACCTGATGCAATCGAAGTAAGTGAGCGTACAAAATTAGAAATGCACTTGGTGCAACCATCAAACAAAAAAACAACAATGTTCAACTATTGTGTGCAGCTGTCATGTGTAGGAGCTATTAAGGAATGTTCACCAGACCCCAGCTAACTCACTTCTTCTAAACCAGTCAAATTATTTCATGCCAGAATGCTACCAGTCTGCCAAGAAATTTATAAAATCAACCCAATCATGTAATAAACTGTAATAAAATTATATCTTGATTTTCATTCTCTCAAGTCCCAGCTGCCAAATTTAACGTATTTTATCCTACTATGAGTCAAACAACCATACTATTCAAGAGCTTCATTTACAATTTTCAAATTCATCAGAACACAAGGTTATATTCAAAGTTAAATACAATCAGTAACAATTCCAATGCAGGTAATTACTTTAGTGTCAAGATAATTTATGCAGTCTTATCATGGTCTGCACTTTAGTCAGTATGTATTTTGCAAATTTTCAAATTTTCGCTAAAAAAGATATTTTGTCCTAATTAAAAGACAGAGAATATGTGTAAGATATTTAGTATGACTATGGTTAAAAGTTAAAGCTTCTACAGAACTGAGAACTGAAGACAAGCAAACACCCTAAAAATACATGAAACCGTAAATTATTCCCTTTTTTATTTCCTATACAATAATAACTTTAAGACTGTATCTTATATTACACATGATTTTGCAATCTTACAAATTTTTTATGACCCTCAAGTGCAATTTTCCATGAGCAAATTTAAGTGCAAAGTTAAAAACAAGAACTGCGTCTGAAAGACAGATGTGAATAAAATCTATATTTCAATTACAGTTCAATCATTTCCACAAACTTTTAATGGACTCTTGAGAAGTTTTGCTAAGTTTGGTTTTTTTCCGTGGTTGTAAATTTATCTGCAACAGCTCTCGAACGTGTAATCTGTTTGCTGGGGTAGTTTTTGCTACCCCTCTCAATTTCTGTACAGCTGCACTTGAGATATCATTTTCATAGCTATAAATATTATTGCGTCTGCTAAAATAAATACAGCTAGGCATGAGAATTTATAATGATATTTTTTAATTTTTTTTCCCTTCAAATTTCAATCTCTAATCATTAAATTTTCTAGCAATGAGATTGTGATTCTTTATATTCAAAATATTTCAAGACGCAACATTAGTAGCATGGTAGAATATTCATCGAATCTTCAGACAAAAAAAAATGTGACTCTCACTTTGTTTGAAATGGAAAGAGGCAAAATATTCTTGGAGACAGATATTTGCATTCACACTGTCTCTTGTTTAATCAGTTTGTCAAAGTGTGTTTTGTAACATGCTTCAAGTTCTATTAAAATCTAATACAATCCTATCAAATAGCCAAACCCATTTGCTCCAACCCACACAATTATTATTATACCTAGATCTAAGAAAATGTTTCAGTTTCAAGAACAATTAAATAATATTTTCTTTCCTACTCCAAACTGTCTGTTGATTTTACTAGAGATTCATGTACAGGATATCTCAGGGAATGGTAAGACAAGCCAATCTTAGATATTGGGTTTCGCGGAAGAAGACTGCATTAATTTCCTGGACAAACACAAAGTGTTGCTAGAAAAACACCTCACAAATTGTTGCCATGCTGAGAATGTATGCGGAAATTAGAGAAGTTAATTACCAGTAGATTTGCTCATTCTCATGCTATTGTTGGCACGGTAACTGATGAATTGAGACATTTTCATCAACACACAGTGCTCATGTAATGTTAACTCAACAAGTTGCCTTGAAATAAAGTTCAGAATAATCCCTTTCAAAGATTGACCTTTGCATTATACATCACCATGCCATCAGCACAACAAGAGACTTCTATTTGTATTTGCTTCATGCATTTTTACCACATTGTTTTTAACCTAAACTTAAGTTCACTGGGAAGAATATTATAGTAGTACATTCATATAACATTAAATCCAAAAACCTCATAAAGGAATATCTTAATAGAATGACAAAAGAGTATAACTTTGATATATGATTATATTCTCTTTCCCTACAATAAACCCTTGAAGTTCCCTTTTCCGCTGTTTCTGTATTCCCTTACCTGTTCGGGTTTGAGTCCTGGCGGCACCCAGGAGTATTCCTCTAGCGGGCAACCACTGTCATCATCTGACGTAGAATTCCGCTTGACATCATGTATAAGTTTATTAAATGACCTGTCGTCTACGAGACTTGAAGCCATATCGTGAATTTCTGGAGGACACTTACAATGGCGACATATTTTTCTGAAAATACAAAAAATAACATAATTTTGAAAAATATTTTGCATAAAATTCATTGTTTTTGTAAAAAAAAATTATATATGATACATACACATATCTCCATAATGATAATTACCTTTAAAATAGCTTTTTTATAGAAGATTATTTTCATTAACATCCAACTTCTTAAAAATTTACTATTCTATATCATAACACTGTACAGAAATGTAAATCAGTTAAAAAAAAGTTATTTATTATATATATTATCAAACAGCAAAATACATTTTACATAAACAAAAATTTATTACACCAACAAAAAGAACCCTAAACAGACGTCCAAATTAAATCACTTAAAATCACCGTATTTCAACAGACTGAAAACCTAAAAGTATTTATTTATCCAATCAAAGCTGTCTGTAAGGAACTGTAATGTATTATTCTGTTATGTACAAAATGCAATAATAATTTATTTAGCAATTATCCTTATGTTTCACAACTAATTCCAACATCAACAAAACATTATTGTTACACTAACACCTATTATGATTTTCCAATCATTGATAGCCCTGGTTTTGTATTCCGGCTAATACATTATTGTCTAGGGAATGTGTTAAATGCTTTTTCATGTAATAACACCTATGCACGCTGGAAAAGAGAAACTGCACTTAAGGAGTTCACACTTGTATATTCATTTATGGAAATCAGGTGACAAAATTGGAAAAAAAGATCAAAGGGAAAAAAGGCAATATAAAATTTATATGTCTATATGTCAGCTTGAACATGCATGTAAAATTTGACAAGTGTATGCAGAAACATGTGGTCAGTCTTGATGTCCAAAGTGACCACAGAGGATAAAATCTAACCAATGTCCACTTCGGGGACAATAAATTATGTTTAATGTCAGTTTACCCACGCTCATAAACAAACCACAGCCCCTTTGTAGTATCCATGATGTCCAAAGACATGACAATTTTAGACAAGTGGTATTATATAGTTACATTACAAGTACAAATTCTCCCATTACATTAATGTTCAAACAAGGTGTACATGGTGTATACATATACACTAAGTAAATTAGTATTCCATTATACATTGTCATCTAAAATATATTAATGCTTGACCAACATGGTTAATTAGAAATTTATACAACATGAGAAAATGTTCTCAACATGTGACTATAATAAATAGTAAAATGAGACGTCACTATAATGTACATGTATAATAATTTATAATATTTCATTTCAATGATATACTAGGATTTTATAACATGCTTTTTGGTGGTTTTTAGAAATATATCAGTGAAATATAAAACTGATATTTCACTGTTTGAAAATTTTGTTTAGTTTAGTGTAAAATCGAAATATGACTTTTGTGTCACCCAGTGAACACCAAAGTAAGTATAAAAGTATTGTGCATCCATGTCCTACTTTTGATTATGTTGCACTATTTTCTTATTATAGAACTATTATCAATCCCCAAGTGAACATCCCCTTTAATCAAGAAGACACACAATACCTTTAGACTTCAAGGTAAGAAACAATGTATGAAAAAAAAAACACAACCTACCAAAAAATTAAACAATGTAGCAAAAAATTTATGCTTTCACTCCAAAATTATAAAACACCTAGGATAAATCCAAAAATACTGTTGCCACACATTTAAAATCCAAACTGTTTGTGAGATCTTTTTTAAAATCCAAATTGTATACACACCAAGGCAATTTAAACACTTTAAAATCCAAACAATTCTGAATATCTAAAGATTTAACACTTCTAAACACCTTATCTTATAACAATTATTTGATGTCCTAAGATATTATAGAGATGTAAGTGAAAAAGAGTTGTTTATCTACTAAACAATTTAAACACAATTTGTGGTAATTCTACCACTATTTCACTACACACGTTGGTATCAAAGTGTAAAATAAACCCAAGGGATACCACAACAAGTGACTTTATTATCACAGATCGTAAAGATTTTGACCATTTTCTGGCCGACCAACTTTCCCTTGTAAACATAATTGGTCACAGTCCAGCAGGTCCACATCCCTTTAAGCTATTTTTATCTCTGGATCTTGTGATAGTTTCCATAGCAACTGCTACTAGTTAAACAACTGACCGGGCTGGCCCCTTTTATTTCAGCTGTCTCCCTGGTCAAAAAGAATTCTGAACTAATAAATTACAGAACTTAGTTTGAAGTTACGACAAAGAGAGTGGGTTAGTTTTGACAAATGCGCTATTAAACACTTCAGGGGCCTTTACATAAAAGTTGGGATAACCGGTAATTTATGGCAATTTCTCACTACAAAATGACAGTCCTTTAGAAAAGTTCAATTGTATTGGATAGATTTAAATGGACTTACAGAGGAAAATAACTCTAATATTCAACTTATTTAGGTTAACCTCTTGAGAAAAAAAGCCTTTAGTGAAATGCTTAACATCGTAAAAAGTTTCATCACTACTCTTACATTAGGTTCCAATGAATGACCAACTACAAAATGGTATGTTTGAAAGAAAAATAACTTTTCTGGTGTAGAATTTTAATATCTGTAAAATTATTACTACTATATGCAAATTCAAATGAACATACTTCTGAACTTTTCCATAATTATAATTGTCATATAATGTTAGAATAAATGTAAAATTAATTCAAAGGTCTTACATCGCAATCTTTACCTATCATATCATATTTTATAATTTAAATAATGTAAAATTAATTCTTATTTCCTGCAGTTATCTCCCATGCTCTTATCTAATCTGAATATTTTATTCAATAAATATTTTTTTTTAATATTTATTGATATAATTTCACATGATAGATTATAAAACAAGATAGGGTTAGAGGAAGTCTCCTTTGCTTATTTCCTGCTCAATCTTTATTGATTTTAACATTACAGATTCTTATCTATTAACCATATATTAGGTGTTTTGGTATGTTAGAAGGGAAAAACACAATAGGTCTTGTATTTATCATTAATTACAAGCTTTTAGGACATGATTATCTTATACAGTGATCAAAGAACTCCTTTCATCTAGTAATTATTCCGCCTTTTTATGGTCATATGTGCCATTATTGAATGTTTACAATTGTGAAATTATCTGTTGTTTTATCTAGAAAGCTGTTACATTTAATGTTACAAGGTTTAAGGTCCCATGTAATTGGAAGGAAGGAAACAATTTCACCCTCCTGTGCAGCCAATCATTTATCAAATTCATAATCATCGAGGAAAAAAATTATCTAAACAACGATTTGAAATAAATCAGGGATAAAGATTATTTCAGCAAACTGTTGACACTTTCAGCTATGCAGTTTGTAAAAACAGCCTATTATGAATCATTGTACATTGCAAAAATGAAAATATTTTTACAAGGATTTTTGACAATGAAAGATGGGAGAACATAACATCAGTCATAATTTCAAAATATGTCAGCTGCAGAATAGACCAATCAAAGTAATGTTTATCAAAAACTGTCATCAAAATTTCTTTTATAGCTGGTTTGTTTTTTCAAGAGACACTGAATTTTATATATGGTATACAATAAATAAAGAGTTCATGACCCCACAAAAAATGAATTATCTTCATAAATTCATTCAATAAAAAAACTGGAAAATGAGGGTGAATTTCAAAATATGAAGTGTGGATGTTTGCCATAATTAAGCCATGGTCCATGAACCATGAAATATATGAAAATTAACACATTAAACTGACTGGGTGTGAAAAAGACACTGTTTGATAAATATGTCGTGTGCATTATAGAACTTTTAAGAGATTTATATTGAAAAAAAGATCTATTAATGGAGAAAAGATCCATAAAATCAACGGGCGAACATCCAAACATTTACATATCATAAAAAAGCTACAAGAAAGATCAAATTTTTCTCCAACTAAAATTATTTGCACTTTTAAAGCCACCTTTAAGCAGCCATACTAGTTTTTCATAAATTTTTAACCGATGATATTTAAGCATGTCCTTAAAATCACATTTCAAAACATCTATAAATATTAATCATTAAACACAGACAGCCAAGCATTCAGAATTGTAATTCAGGAATTCACCTAAACACATTGTGAAATCCATAACACTGCAAATTTCTATACCTTTATAATATTTATTAATATTCAAATATTTCGAACATAAAATTATCATGTCTGATCCATGCTTAAATACAATCTGAAGTTTTTAACCCATTTTAAAGTTACATAACAATATCAACAAAAGACTTACCATGCGGTTTACATTACCCCACTTGAATCAGGAGTCTCCTTTTTGTCAAATTACACCACAAGTAAACATAAATATTATTCTTCAATATGACAGTTTCAGAACATTAAAAGTCTATACTCTCAATTCATCTTTTTTCTAATCCTATAGCCCTGTATTACTAAAGATTTCGGTGTATATGACAGTGATGCATTGTGGTACAAAATGTTTTTTTACAGTTGATTATTTCAACATCAATTTTCACACATTACCCCCAGATGTTATCGGTCTTCCGTGACATGGTAACATTATAACTTTATGGATTGGTCTGCTCCAAAAAAAAAAATATAACAAAATAAAATTCACCACCAATTTCATCATACTTTAACCATTGATATATGCAAACTATATTATTCAAGCAATGGGATTCAATTTGTCTGATACCATACCCAATGCAGCACGGCTACAGACGTTGGCAAACAAATATTTCATCAAGACAGACAGCTATCAATCCCTGGCATCAACAGGACACTCTGCATAAAGCTGGGGATCAATCATTTTACCATTTGCCCAATACTTAAATTTCATGATAATGTATTCGGTCAGTGTACCCTGACCAGACTCTTTTATAAATGTTTGGTGTTTTAATTTTTTAAACATTTTTTATATTCAAATCCCTTACAATAATAACAATACAGTTATGCACCAGTGAATTATAAATCAATGATCTAACCCACAGGGGTTATTAGAGGGACTTTGACTCTTGGATCATTAAAAACCTGGCAAAGAAAGACGTACATGTCCTGTTGTGACAGTCAGATGGTTACATCACCATGTGTAAAATGTCCTTGCACTACACCTTGAAAATATCCCCTGTCTATTGTGGTGCCACAACACCTGCAGCATGGGGACAGACAACAAAAGCACAACATTTACAGTGTGGGGACAAAAAAAACTCCTCCCCCACCCCATCCCTGGGGTTTAAATGAATTGTTAATGAATTGACTTGTGTGTTACAAATTCAAAGAAAGTTTATCATTGTGCATACAAATTAAGCATGACATTTTAATTAGATGGTTAAACTTAATTTAAATTAAATTTCTCCTACACACCCCACCAGAAACAATTTTCTGTTACATTTTCACTTCAATGCAATTTAATAAAACTTCTTTAAGAAATTTTCTCCCTGGTCCCGTAACTATGGTATTCAAAATGAAAATTATTGCCAAGTGAAGTATTGAATAAAACATTAACTTACCAGGAACAACTGAGAAACAACAATTTACATCGTAATCAAGTTCCAATTCCTGACCATAAAAAGCAAACGTGGGAAAAACGCTGACGCCAACAAACGATCTCTCTTACATAAAACAATACATAGAACATCCCCACAAAAGATGCGCTTTAACAAAACATCAATACAAGAGCACCGTTTATGCACATAGGTCTCTAGAGGGGCAATACTAATCTATAATGCATCTTGTGGAATTGGCAGAGTAAAATGTCCCCCTACTATATTCATAACTTTCATTTAGAAATGATTTTACCAGACGAGAAAGCACCCATGTATAATACATGCTCCCTGAAAATGGTACTAAAAGCACAACAGCATAAATATAACCCATCAATTCTCCCCAAAGTGCTGCTTTAATAGAAAAGCATTCAAGCATCTTTTATTTGACTAGGAAATTATCATGCAGGAAATATCAGGAGAGTTATATTTGTAAATAATTTCTGGAATTTACATCTAGGTGCATGGAATTTCTACTTTTATAACTTGTCTTTCCTTTTAATGATACATCATCCCTATGATACTCATTTGAAGCATCATTATTTAATATTCAAACAAAGTAGGGACAAAATGAAATTATAGAATTAAATATTTTGATCATTTGTGCAAGGCCATACCATTTCTTTTTAAATTTTAAACCATGCAATCAACCAATCATACAATTCAACTCAGTTTATTTACATGTAAAAATACACAATTTGCAAAACTACATGCGCTTGACAAATGCTTCCTTAGAAATCTTGACTCTTCAAATTTGCTAAAAATTATCTTAGCAATTGCACCTTAATTCTCAAGTTTTCAAATTCATCAATATAAACATTTGGAAATTACTGAACAAGTTTACAATAGGAATTATTTTCACATTATGCAAATTTTAGGATTGTCCTGGACTTAAAGTCACTGTAAATGATTAAGGACGCTCATGGTAATCAAATAAGCTCTTGATGTCAGCAAAAACGGACTAAAAAACAGTCACCAAGGAAACTTTGCTACTTCAGAGAAGAATCTTGTCATAGATTGAAATAGAAAGGAAGGAAAACTGTATAATTCTGCAATAAAACACTGACAATGTTATTTAAGGCTCAGTGTTACAGGCTGGAGTGAACTCTTGCACTGTATGAGATATGATAGCTAATTGTTCCAGTGCTATGATCTGGTAACTATCAATCCAATCTCTGATATTTCACTGACTTTTATTGCCTTATTCAGAATAATTCAGTTTTATTGAGCACTGATAATAGCCTGGCAACCAAAGACAGGCACATTATTTCCTGCAGCATATCCTGGGAGAAAATGTTCTGTTTGCCACAAGCTTAACACCGAGGATGAATACCACTTATTGGCCAATTAGCTACAAACTAGACAAATGTTAGCTTAATTTGAAACTAATTGTTTTTAATTTAAAAAAAGATATCAAATTACTTCTCTGACTTAATTGGTAATCTGGTTACAATGCTGACACTGATTATTCTTAAGAGAAAGATGGAATTGTCCTATCAATTTATAATGATGCTAAGGAAGTTTTATTCTTACTTTACATCTGAATTAAATCCAAAGTTTGCACAGTGCCAAGAAAACAAAATTATGTGTCTGAAATTATGTGATTTTTTATCACCTTGAATAATATTATGAGAAATACAAGGATTGCCAATACTGAAAATGCAGCAAGCTTAAATTAATGCAAGACCATAAAATTATTTTCCATACAAAATGTATCTCTCTCAGCAAACTTGCATCAGGACTTTTTGAAATAACTTCGATGGATCACGTCACTGTCTGCAATGAAAAACTTGCTATCCGTGTAAGAAAATCATAAATAATGCATGAATGCTGCCAAGTATCCCTTTCAGGCCTGTCAAATGGAAAAGTTTATGATAGAAAATATCAAAGATTTCATACTGAAAATGTCTGCCATTCAAATAAGGTGCACTGAACATCGACTAACATTCTCAGATTCTCATAGAATTTCTCAAATACAGTTTCAAAATTTTACAGCATGTGTAAAAATTTAACTTTTGTCCAAACAAATCAAATTCACTATTTACATAAAGTAACATTTACAACTGTTTGACTGCATGGTTTATTTTTTTTTTAGCTATGCATTTTAAATTGCATATAATGTCACACAGACAAAATCAAATATCAAGCTAAACAATTAGGGGTAAAAACCTAAAATCATGGCAGAAATTAGGGGGAAAAAACAACAAAAATCATGGCAAAAAAGCAATCTTCAACTTAAATATTAATGATCTTTAAAAATCTGTCAAATTCCCTTTACAATCACCATTTTGGATTTTACATGGCATCAAACTTGAAATGAACTTTTTTTCTCTTGCAATGAGTTTTCATCTTCATAATAGCATCATCATCTTTAAAGCCTCAAAATAAACAACAAAGTAAACAACAAATATCTTTTCATTCATACATCTCTTTATTAAAGTACCAAAAATTTCTTTTAATGTTGTAACTTTAGATAAATTTGCCAACAATTACTGTCTACTTCCCTTATTTTCCATTCTTCTTTTTTCTTTTCTTAAAATGCAGAAAGTAAATGAGGAAAGGTGTGTATGTATACAGAAGGGGGAGAAAAATATCTGGTTCTTCTCATCTTAGAATGCCAGGGGTAATTTATCATCACTTTTTCAACTCCTATTACCAACAGACAAACATAATAATGGTCTAACTGCTCCACAGTTCATAATGTGTCTGGTTCTTCTTTCTTCATCCTCCCCAACTTATGATTGCCTTTTATCTTCTGATATATCATACACCTTATATTTAGTATACTCTTTTTTTTCTTTCTTTATCAATTCATTTTTTGTCAGTGTGTGCAAACTTCCCTTGCCAAATTATTTCAAAGGGAAGATTTGTGAAATGATGGCATAGTGCTAAATTAATTAAGATAGAATGCATGTCTGTTAGAGTCTCAGTGAAAATAAAGTTTCAACAGTTCAAACAGGATAATGAATAACAGTATTTTTTTTCAAATCTTAGTATAGTGATTAAACAGTAAAATCACAACAGAATTTATAAGCTTGAAGCTCTTAATGTAGGATTTTTTTTTGGTTTTATTTATTTATACTTGCACCAACACAGTATGGGTCATATGGCGACTTTCCAGCTTTACTGTTGGAGGAAGACCTCAGGTGCCCCGCTTTGCTTTATTGTAAGCTAGCTGGATACCTTCCTCGCATAAAGAATCTAAAGTCCCTGTTGGGATTCGAACCCACAGTGGTGAGGGGAAAGTTGTTTGTCTAACACTGTGTTTAAGATGCAGTGATGAAAATAATCTAAGATGAGTAACAGTTCAAAATGTATATTTCATAAAGCTCAATCTGTGAATTTTTATCCTACAAAAAAACAGTTATTAATATGTGTCTGATGGCAATTTAAGTTATGTGAGGACTTTTCAATTTCCGTTTTAAACCATAACTTCTGTGTTATTATGCAATTAATACAGTATACATGTACTCATGTTGGGAATTACAATACAGATGAAACCCAATGCATGTACATCACTCTGACAGAATCCTTTCGGTGCTCAGGTGACATAGGTGAATAAGAAACCTTATTGCAAACCGGCTAAGTATCATTTGAAGGCAGCCCACTCTGCATAGCCGCGCAGCAGCTGCAAAGTGCTGGAAAATTGATTTTAAATATACTGATACAGAAATCCTTTAAACTTATATATTATGGATGCATCAAAATTCAAAGTTATATTATTTAACATTTTAGGAATTAGAGTGTTAAGCGCATTGTACTATAACATAGTTTAAATGAACTATAAATTTATAAACAGTTCTACATTTTACAAACCACCCTAGATAAACGAAAGTTAATGAAATATTCATGGTTTAATACATCATAATTTGTCAGACAGCTATATAATATATAGTATATATCTCCCTGGTGGGGCATTAAGGTTTGATATACTCAACACTTCCATTAATATATCAATATAAACTCACCAGTTAGTAAGAAAGGTTATTGGTGCAGCATTTACAAATTAAATATATTGACACAATTTCATCCAGACAATTTAACCTGGAAGTGAAAGTGATTTAAAGTCCTTGACATCAGAATAGAGAAAGGCCAGTTTGCATTGTCGGTGCCATGACTGATCTGAGGCTCTAGTCTGTTGGAAGCCCAATTATATTAAAATTAGTCCTTAACTTTAAACGCACTTATCCGAATTTAAAGCAAGGCAAATATGTAACAGTACTTTGGTAGGTTAAGTGTTAATTGAGGTGTTGATACAAAAAATTAAGGTCACATAACATTAAATATCATTTTCAGCTTTATAAAACCTGGGCATGGAATGAAGAAGTTGGTATTTTAACACTATATACAAGGTGTTTTTGAGAATCCATTCAATATAATTTTATAGATCCGAGGCACACTATATAAAGCATCTAAATGGTTAGAAATGTCTTCTATTTTGTCTTATTATCATTTCAAACCTATCGCAAACTGTATGGGTGTCAACCTCAGATATCAGAAATAACTCTGTCCAAAGTTGGCACTGTAACTGCTGACCTTGTAAGGCCACAGTACATTTATTCAATTATGATCAATTAATCAGTGCCAGAGAGAATGTAGACTCTGCTGTATCAATCTGTTGATGGATGAGCACCTTAAAGGTGATTGACTTCTCATGAACAAATTAATTCATTGGGTACTAATTGGTTAAACTAACTATCAATTAGTAACAGATATTGACAAGACAATATCAATTATGTTTATCCTCATACTAAAATATGATAACTGGACATGCTGGTCATAATCAAAATAACGGCTCAGATTTTCATTATAAACATTTAAATACTTTAATTTGATTATTCTGTATAATATTCAGTAATGAGTACTACCCTGTGTTTTGAATTTGGACTTCAGTGTATCTAGATGTTGAAAAAGATGTGGATCATCAAAACATCATATATAACTAATGATAAACAACAACAATGTATGGGGAAAAATGCTTCAAAATTAGAACTCAGATTAGCCTCTCATAGTGATACCTAAGTAGATCATACTTTTACTATTAAATAACCTTTCTGCAATTTACTTGATTACAAAGGCAGGCTAAAATGGCATTATAAAAATATATCAAACATAATCACAAGTAATTAAACCCCATGTGAAATTACTTTCGGGATTTATCAAAGAAGAAAAATTTGCAATTATCTTAATACCTTCTTTTTTTCCAGGCATGTTGAGAAGAGTTGGGAGAATTTACACCTGTAAAATTCTGGTGGGAAGGCAAACATGCCAGAGTTATCAGTATAAATTATTACTTAATCAATTAAATGATTAGGAATAATTTGGTGAACTCCTATTTTCTGGGATGAAAAAATTAATCTCTCTCCCTTTGATTTATTAACAATTATTTCAACCTGTAATTTTCACAGATCCGTATAGATAAGTGAAGGTTAGAGATGAAATATCCAGATTTCTCCCTGATGCACACATGATAATTTTTACTACATGTATTTTATAAAAAAAAAATTATGCAGACCAATAATAAAATTGCTTGCTATCTGAAATATAGAAGCTTGGATTCCGACGAGGCTCTCTGACAGGCTTTCAGTAAGCGGCATGGTTTAACATATTTCTGTATTGCAATTAAGTAATGAAATTAACGACAATCAATATTAAATTATTCTAGTCAAGAGTAAATTTTAATTTGTGCAATGTTAGAATAATTCTCAAGTGTGACAACTTTTTCAATGATGACATTTTGTTGCAAATTAAGCTGATGCCCAGTAATACAGTATGGTTCTACAGAAACAAATCCTCCAACTGCATGAAAATGATACATAAGAGATACAGAAACACAGTGCTATACAAATGTCAGTGCATAACGTTTGTTGCAATGTCAAAGCAAGTGTATATAGTACAATATGGCCTGTACAATACGAGATTTTATTAATTTTTAACAATGAATGTGAAATATTTAAATTTAGTATCAAAACTGAGCAGTCTATCAGTTACATTGAGTCTATAGTGTGGGTGCAGTCGGTCCAATGGTTCGAATATAAATCAGTAGACCAGGAGTTTAATCAGACTTTTCCAACAAAAATTACAGACAAGAATTATAATACAGTCTTTTAGATGAGACTTTAAAAACAAAAGTAACCACTGAAGATCTAGTTAGTTGTTTCTCCTGGAAATTGAAGTCATTTCTGTATCCACAGTACTTATAATACTTCAATAAATAAAATTACTTCTCATTTAGTGTGAGCTTCAGGTGGGCCGATTAATAAACATATTACCACTAGGTTTGCATAATAAATAATTATGTAACTTGGTCTTGACTCTAAGCAAACATAAAGGACTTTATTTTTAACAACTTTGACCAACAGCATGTCATTTAAATCAGGGTTCTCATACAAGAGTTTGTAAGATTTCACTTTCTTTTTGACATGGCATGAATTTACCTGATATTCATTTCATGTACAACATAAAACAACTTTTTTAGCACAATGACATGCCTCTCCAATAGTCTCTAAATTGCTAACTAAAATCTTACCAAGTCAAAATATGTCATATTTATTGTTAACAGTACTTCCTGTTGAAAATGTAATAACGCTCTTGGCCTGTTCAAATTCTTAAACAAATCTTTTACCATTTCTTTTTTTACAAGGTGTATATTTTCTAAGTCTATAAAAAACAAAATTAATCCATCAATCAACAACTCTGCTGGAATATGGCTTATGTTTAACATAACCAGTTTGGGGGCTGATTTTTTTTCCAACCTTTGAATTTTTTGTTATATATAGAGATCACAGCACCCAGTCTGAACCGAATGACATCTCTTAGTTGATATAAGTATAACTGTAATAAAATTGATATAAAACTACTAAATAAAACGTATGTATTTTCTATTGGTGTATGATTTGGAAAACAATCATGCAACTGTTTTTCTCATCCGTTATCTCCGAAGCAGTTGTTAAATGTTGTTACCTTTACGTTACCATGGAAATGCTGTTTTTACCCCTGTTCGTAAAAAAAAGGCAGTGTGTGAGATTTGTTGAACTTTATTTTTATGATTGTTTATCTTTAATCATTGGAGATCTTTATGGTCTTTTTTCAACAATAATTATCCAAGATATTTGTTTGGTTTCCTGTAGAAGTTGGCAGGCAATAGACAATCACCGAGAAATGGAACCAATAAGAATGTGCACTGATAAACTGCTGTCCTAAACTTTATTCATCTAAGAATAATTAACTTGCTATTTATATAACTTATCTAAGTTGCATAATTATAATGAGTGACTAATATTGAAAGCCATTTGTAACATTTCAAGGCTCTCTTTTCATGTTTCACCTTAGTGCAATAACTGGTAATAAACTCCTATTAAATTTAGAAGCACTTAACCCATTACTGTACTTAAAAGTGGCGATATATTCATTATAAAGCTATACCTACCCTAAAAACAAATTATTTTAAATGGTTTGTCTATCATTTACTTACTGTTACAAAAAATTTCTGTTTCTTTATTATATTAAAAAAGAACAGAATTTAAATTACTGGTATCTTTAATTCTGCCTTCAAATTCTTTTTAATACTTTAAAAAAATCAAATAACCGCATCTCAATAACACTGGCGTAAAGTGAAAATTAATCTAAATGAACATAACAGTAACATTGTAATAAATAAAACTTTGTTTCTTTTCAATCATTTTTAACATTTTTCCGTTACTTTTAATAACAAAATTGTTGGCAGAGATTGCATGGACGTGGTGTATTTGTCATGTTTACGTGAAATCTCTATTCAACTCCTACTTCAGGTTTTCATATCAAAATAATTTAATGGAGGTCAAATTGCCTACCAATTGTGGAGAGGGTAAATTTCAATTAGAGCAAATAAATAAAATAATTTCTTCATTTCAAAACTAGCTGGATCGATGCCAGAGCCCCAAACTGATATGACAATAAACATTACACAATCTCTTTAATAAGCCCTGCGATATGGTATAGAAGTCGGGAATGTTTGCACAATTAATAACCTCGTTGAATGACATCTCACATTAAAGAAAGTTGTCCAGAGTGAACAATATAGTTTGACAGTTATTATGAACATACTAACACTTGCGTAAGCCGACATGTCACCCCGTATCATTTATTAAACTTTTAAAATCCCCCCATAACAGCAAATAAACAAGAACGTGAAATAACTATCGCACTAACCAGAATGACTTTTATTACGTTACTTTTATGAAAGGTATATATCAATAACAAACACTTTTTCAATTTTTTTTGCGAGTCAAAATCTTATTGTTATACCAGTTTTATTTGCTAACAAAATAAACCCTCCGGAAGGAAATACAAGGCGTCCTATGTTAGAGAAAGGTGTATCCCATGTTAAGTTTAAAACCAACCATAAAAGTCTAATAAAATTAAATTTTATAAGCCAAGAGGGCAGTACATTCATATCTGGACAATGTAAAACTTTGGCTAAAATATAATTAAAAGGTCTACTGGTATTTGAACATCTCCGATTACAAAGGTCAAAGTGCAGAGGGCATGGGAAGTTAAGTGAAGTATTTGTCCCTGATGACCTGTGTCCTTGGTGATCATCCTCATTTCCTATTGGGTATTAAAAAGTTGGGTTTTTTTCATTCCTTCCAAAACCAAAATTTTTCTTTCTAAAATCTATTTATATTAACAATTATAATTATTTAACTCTTCTGAAGCCTGCCTAGCACCAATGCATTACCGCCATACCATATTTCTTAATTATCTCGACATTCCTAAACTTAGATATCAAGACATTCCAAAACTCTAATAGATAATATGATGTTAAACGATACCTATTGAATTCTGCTCAATCATGTTGGGCAGATAATTAGACAATACCATTAATAACGCATTGATAAATTAATTCATCATCTGATCTAGTCAATGTAAAATGAAACTCCTAATACCTTGACACACTATGGGTACACTATGGGTAACCCATAAACAAATTAAAGAATTTAGAATTTTCTGTAAAGCAATCTGTCTTATGTTGACCTTCGACTGGCATTTCATTTCATTTTAGATCTTAAAATGCCAATTTCTGGCACAAAAACGTCTATTAATTAGCCTAGGTCTCATATTTAAATAAGAATTCAAGGGCATGCAAGTAAGACACAACGATGTAATCAATATGACTATTTATATCTACATATCTTTTTCTATTGCTTACTAAAATAAAGTTTTAAATGCTTAATTTTTCTGGGGGATTTTTTGTTGTTTTTTCTGTTTTGTGTTGCTGTTTTTAGGGGGTTTTTTTGTTGCTGCTTTTTTTTCCCTGAAGGTATTGGTGATGGTTACTTTGTTTTTTTCATTTCTCTTTTATTACATACACAATGAAAAAGTTCTTTTATCCCGATTGAATTTAAATCATTCATACCATTTATTTTAATGAAAGAACAACATATTTATCTCCCTTTATATTCTACTTTATTAGTACTACAATATATTAGCATAATTTCCTCCTTTATGTTTTTATTAAATTAATAGATTACTAATTAAAGGTCATGACTTGTTTATTAAAACTTCTGACAAAGATGTCTTTTATTTGAAAAAGACGAGTAGTAACAAGAATTTTGCTAATACAATAGAATTGAAAGCAACAAAGCTTGATCCCATATATATACCCTGCTGTAAACACAAGTGATTTAGCCTTTGCCATCTGTATAGAGCCAGGCCCGAGTCCGCATATCTGTGCAGTCTCGCCAGACTTTATACTGCTGGTAGCTCAATTTTTTTGTATTTTAATACTGAAATCCCTAAAAATTAAAATGGACTGTTCCAAATTCAAAGAAGGGTAAATCCATTACAAATTTTTAGCATGTTCAAGATTAACACGGCCTCCGAGTCACAGTGACTAAGCTGGTCAAAATAACAGAAAACGGGGTCATTGTGAAAACATATATTTTCCCATCATACAACAATAGCTGGTAGTTCACTATCTACCAGTATATCTAAAGACAGATGATCAGGGAGATTATCCCTTGTTATACTATGTGGTACAAGGCACAGGTACCTTCGTAATCCTTTAATCTGAAGCCATGTGGCGTCTAGATGTGAAACAACGCTTTTTTGGTTAACAGCAGGTGTATAGCCAAGTACTTTTCTGCATAGCAAGTCTTAAACTAAAATAAATTCATATCTAGGTTTATTTGAATAATAACATTCAATTTAACTGAGGTTGACTTCTAAGAAGTCTTAAATAAGCTTTAAGTGAAGTTAGCATTATACATGAACTCACCATCAAAGAAAAGAGACCTCATCATAAGCTAGTGACTTCAGGAGCTACCTTCACATAAACACCAATTAAGGCGCTAATTGGTCATTTTCCATAAACAATTCCAACAGAATTGTACTTATCTTTATTACCACTACATTAAGGGACATGAAATGTTTTCATTGAAAGAGGCCAACTTTGGGACTGATGATTCTTTTCCCACTTTTTTAAATTAATATCAACTATAATTATATACATTAATTATTTACAAATTAATTATCTTATGCAGTTATCCTATAAAACAGTAAAGGTTACAGTTGAAACAAACACTGATTAAGATTTTCACTAAGATAAATTTAGATAATAAATATCATATTTCAATGTATACATTATGTATGTGCATGTACACAATAAAAGCTAGATTTTTATCAAAAACTATACAAGATCTTGTTTCAAAAGACAGTGATAAACCTGTCATTATATAATTTAACACCTCCTTCCTGACTTAACAAGCCAGGATATATGAATTATATTACAAGTTTATATGTATAATTTATTACCAGTTTACATCAATTTTGTTCATTACATAATATTAATGCCCCTATTTTTACCCTTCAGATTAAACTTCAAAATTAAACCAGCTAAAACTATAATGTACTAAAACCAATGGTAACTAACACAATGCATGCTGACTGCAAACTGTCGGTAAAATACCAAAATGCGACCAGTGCAGACCATGATCAGATGGCACTGTCAGTCTTCTTCATATTTCACAATTTTTTCCTAAGTAAAGTTTTTGTCCAGTTTGATATTCCTGCCAATAACACTCACAAGATGGGCTGGCAGTATCAGGAGATATGAGTACATTTAAAATACAAAGCATGGTAGGTGTTAAATATTCACCAACAAAAATAACAACTAAAATTAACTATTTCTATGATAATACTAGTATACAGTAATTAATCTTTTACTTACAAATGACATTTAGCCTGCTTTCCATCACATAATTGACTTTGTCCTTGCATAATGCTTAATGAATTAAACCTGATATATAATTCAAAATATAAATCCACAATTTTCTTTTCCAATTCTTGTAGCCAGCCACAATTTAATCTACACGAGATAATAAACAAATCATTTAAAACTAACAAAAAACTATTTTAGAGTTTCACTAGTTGACCGAAAACTTGTCTTGTATTCAAGACACGCAAAAAAACACTTGAACATAATCTTTTCATTCACCGACTTTATTGTCCGGCCCGATTAAAGAAATGTTTTGCACAATTTGATGCAACTTTTTGCGATCAATTAAAACACCGGCGTCCTTAATACCCCAGCAGGTATCAAGGGTATCAAATCATTTCTCTTCAAACATACAAGCAGTTTAATCCCCGCACTAACCATTTGATCTAATCTTACGTTCAAATACCTACATACACTGCATCATCTTAAAGCAAATCGTAACGGCGTGTCTTTGTAAACTGACCAATAGGAATTAGTGAAGAATCCGCAAATAATCCTTTAAGTCTAAAGCAAACTTTGTGAACAATTTCAAGTACTCTCAACATGTCAGAGATAGGGATCTGTGGATAAATAGTCATTCCTCAACAAACACTTTTACCCAGCGTTGTAAAAATTCTGTACAATCCTTGGCCCGAAAGTAAACATGTCTGATTATAAGTGATGATACCAAAAAAATTTATATGAGGCAACTTGAAACTGAAAGATGACCCCCTCATATCCTTCAATAACTATAATATAAAACGATATAAAACGGTCAAATTATGTCTCCATAAAGTTTCAATGATGCAGATATTATTTCTATAAAGTTTAGTACATTCAGATCAAATTTCAATCTGATAACAATATACGTCTGATGATAAAAATTATTTTAAATGTATTTTAAATCTATGACACTCGATACCTCTGATTTTAAAATGCATTTAATGCATATCTGTATGTTTGTTTACAAGTAATTCAGTACAAATAATGATATAAAGAAGGAGTACAATGCTATTCATACTGCTACAGAGTGATCTCCCTTTAAAGTGCAAATTGTTATGTGTAGTTATTTTTAAATATTTATAAATAACATTGACAAAGTAATGATTGAAACTTGAAATATAATGTAATTGCATATATAAGCAAAAACCTTAAAGTAGATTATACATACATGTCCTTGTCAATTTACAAATTAGTTTTTAAATACTTTGTGAACTCCCTGGGAGTATTTTTAGCTGCATTTTTTGTTACCTGTACAAAACTAAAGAACCAATTGCAGTTTACCACTAAAAGTTTCATATTGTGACCTCCATATTAATATCTAAAATTGTTCAAAGACTCACCAGAAAAACTAACAAGTCCCAAATTCAAAGTAGGGCAACTCAACTACATAAGCTTATAGGAGAGCAAAGGGTTAAACTCTTTGATATTTAGTAATAATTGGTCACGACAAATGGAACAGATAACAACACATCTGATGGTTACATTATCTTAATGGTCTTCTTTACTAAGCTTGATCAGTTATTGTTATCTCACACTAGGTCAATAAAGGACCATGTCCAGTGCTAACAACATTATCTTCCTTATAGAAATAAACCTACAATTATCTCCCCAACCATCTATGCTTTGATGTTCCTCTATTATAAGTCATCCCCTTTCTCTACTCTCTTACATTATACAGTAAGATAACAGTCTTTGTTACACCATTTATCATTCAAGCTACATTAAACCATGTCCACATTATGCAAACTATGTTTATTTATACTGCTTTCATTAGTCCCCTTTAAGTGTTTTATACCCTGCAAATTTAGTATAATCTTTTATGGATCAGTAAATTTAGCATAATCTTTTATCTTCCTCCCACAATTTATAACACTCCTTTCAAAAAAACTTTTTTCACATTGAAGACTATAATTGTGTCAGCTCTGACTACATGTCCTTCTGTCATGTGTTACACTTTTACCTACACTTTTACCTTTTCTCACAACACCTTTATTAAAAGGGCTGGTTATCTTAGATATTTGGTTTGGTGTGTTGGTAACTTTCATGGTCCTCCTTTTAACCTTTGCGTGAATTTTCAGATTGACTAGGTCAAGGTCACCAAAGCCCTTGTAACCTTTACAGATTAGGTCAAGGTCATCACAGCCCTTGTAACCTTTGAGTAAAGTTTCATACAGATTAGGTCAAGGTCATCTTTGAGTAAAGTTTCAGACTGATTTGGTCAAGGTCATCACAGCTTAAATATATTTTTCTGCATTTCCTTATAATAACATTACTTCAGCTCTATTAAAAAGTGACATTAGGAAGCTGGGAAATGTTACGATTACCACATCTAATGTCTCATTAGAACTGTCTCTGTACTCATCAAGAATATTATACTTTGATGCCAAATAGTCATTATAGTACAAAGTTCTCATAGCTATATTTAATGGATGAAACTTTAATTTAGTTGAAAAGAAATTTTGACAGTGTTGTATATTTATATAGAGTTAGGGTATCTGAAAATTCTGCATTGAGAAAAACTCCAGCAACATTTTTCCATATATTACACTGCAATAAATACATACTTTTAAGACTTTTGATTCAAACTCATTCTTATACATGTATACAAAATGACAATAATAAAGTCGAAAGTCTGTAACTTATGTTATTTTTTTTATATGTTTAATATTTGGCATTTAAATTGAAAGAGAAAAGAATGAAAATTGACAAATATGCAATAATTCCTTTATCATACACATGCTGGTTTTTTTTTCATCTTCAATAATTTGACAATTAAAATTCAGAAATATGAGATAATGAAAGTGACTCACCAAAAAACTTATAGGGATATAATTCCACATTAAACCTGACATCACAAAACATGAATTGTTCAATTAATAGCATAGATTTTCATCTTGCTGCTTTAGCTTTCACTGATACTATCTTAATTCCACATTCTTTCTTCACTAATAGTTTAACAGATAGAGCCAAACAAACATTTAGATTATCTTTAGGGGGTTACCACTGTCAAAATTCTACCAAGATTGCATACAAGAATGTTTCACAGTTTGTCTAAAATACTTTACAATCATCCAATTGGCATACAACATTGATGGAGCCAATTTATTTTTCACAGTTGTTTTTTGTTACTTGTCAAAATAGAATTGGTACAAAGGGTGATACAATCATGCAATCAAAAGATTGTACAAATCTCCTCGAGAAAAAACAAAATAACCTCAAACTCAATTACAAAATAATTGTATGGATAGCATTTTTTAAGTTGGTTGCAAAAGCATTATGCAAAAAGTGATATTCTTTCAATTTGCGTCCTCAGCTTAACTATACAATAAATTAATTCGCAAGGACAATAAAATTCTATATAATTAAGCATTGTTTCTTTATGGTGATTAATTATCACTATTTCTAAACAAGTAGTAACCATTATAAGACAAATAACACTTGAAGAATGTAGCCAGTAATAGTAATGATAAAAACATATATATCAGTGTGGTGTTACAGTTTGGGAATGCTTTCTCTCTGCTACCCATATAAGTATTAAACTCTATGAGTAGGTCAGTTGATGTGCAATGCACTTGTCCAGCTTTGAATTTAAACACTTGTCAATAAGTAACATGTCAAAATATAAATACAGAACTTCTTACAGAATAATTTTGATCAGGCTGCAAATATGTCCAGACTGGCCAGTGTCACTTGACCGTTGTGGCACAGATTTGTTGTTACTGTCACCAGCTAACACCCAAATGGTTATAGCCTTTATGACCTTTCTAGATTATCTCTGGACATCTTAAAAGCAGGTTTCATGATAAAAGTTCAATTTGCTGACAATCTAAAAAGATTTAATAGTAAGACCTTGGTGATTCTTATTGATCTATATTTTCAATTCAATTAGCCACATCAATTAATGAAATCAAGTTAAAGTTAATTTATAACTTAGCTACACATCAATTTAGGAAATCAAGCCAAAGTTAATTTATAACTTAAAAGACATAATTTAAGAAAGATTATGACTGCAGAAAACATACCGGTATTGATAACAAAGAGTATATCTGCCAAGTCATTGTATTTATGTATTTCCTCTTTTAGTTAGTTATAATTCACAAGGGAAACATAATGATATCAAAAGGAATATAAAGAACCTACCAATGTCAACCAATTAAGAAACATGTCTACATACCTTCTGTATGACAAGCTAATAATTTGTAAACTATTCTTTAATGATAGTTAGACTAGCACAACAAATATTGTGGCAAATTTTAACTATTTATTTTATAGAAGTATAGGTTGTACTGACACAAGGACTATTTCTTGTTAGCCAGCAGCCATCTTAAATGGACTTGTGCATCTTTCAATTTGTACAAAACCATTAATCATTTTAGTGAAGATTTCAAAAAAAGAAGTGACTGTATTGCCAATAGTGCAGATCATGATAAAATGGCACAATATTGTGCTGCCAGACTATGCTTGGTCTGCAATGATGCCCCAAGCAGGCTTTGTGCTGCCAGACTATGCTTGGTCTGCAATGATGCCCCAAGCAGGCTAAGGGTTTGACAAGCGCCATACACCAACTTATTCCCATTTGCTTGAAATTGCATTTATGATTTTATTGCATGAACTAGTGAAAAAAAAATACAATTTGGCTGGTGGCACAGATCCCCTACCCTTGCCATAATGACAGTTCTTACCATATTTTAAGAACAGTGGACAATGTACTAGGATTACTGTACATGCCTAAATTATAGACAGACTGCATGTAACAATGCTACAACTTTTCTTCTCTATATAACAAACAGTACAGTGACTGTCATCTTCAGGCAAACTTACTCTGACATAACTCCTAACACATTATTAAACATCTCAAGTAGTATTAAAGCTACTTCACTAAATTTGATAAATTAGGAATACATTTTTGGCTGAGGAGAATTCCTTTTGGCATTGTATTCCGAAGAAAAAGAGATATTGCATTATAATTCTGTAGACAGAGAAACAACAGGGGAATATCATTATGCCAGGGACCTTCATTCCAAAACGTTTTTACAAATTTTATTAATTTACTCTAAATGCTGATGTTAACAAAGTTTGAAGCATGACCATGTAGAGACAAGAAGTCAATTATCTAAAATGGTTGGTAAACAGTCTGGAAATACCTACAAGTAATTTTCCAACAATGTTGTCAATAATCAATCAAATTCACAAATTGGCTGTTCTTGCAACTAATTTTATCAAAATTTACCTAATTTCATGGCTCAAAATTGTTGTAGTTTTCAAGCGTTTTGTCGACCTTGAAAAAAGTACTGAACCTGATTTAATCATCCAACAAAATTTCATTGGATATGCTGAGCATTATCCGCTGTAGACTAGAAGGACCATATAATTATTAGAAAAGGACAGCAAAACAATGATTTTAGCATGTTTAAATTGAGCTAATATGCATGAAGTATTACCAAGTGTTACAGGTAAATCTCACATGGGGCATCACTGGTCTGTGTAACATTGAAAATTATTTTCCCTCCCTACCTAATGATCAGGAAAGATGTAAAAACAGACCTGTACATAATAATTCTCATCATTTCTATCTTCAGTTGTGTTTGTTGCCTTGGTGATGATGCTTAAACACATACAAAATATATAAACTGTTTCTGCAGACGTTAACCATTCAAAACACAGGGCTATTTAAGTATTTACATTATTTCGTAAAATTTTCACTGTGCAAGTTTCTGATTTCCATATGATAAACTATTGCAGAAAACTTGTGTTACTTCCATCATATATTTTAAATGAGCATTAGTAACAGATCTGTGTCTTGATTATTGTTTTAAGGTCAGCACTCTCAAAATAATAATGCTTTATAACTCATTCATAATATTTATTTTAGAGTATTTCATTGAGCAACTATCAGAACCACTATCCAGTAAGGGATGACACATTCTAGCATGTAGGACTTCTGCTGAACTACATTCAATATTCCAAAATAAGGCATATACAATGTATGTGCATAAGGTAGCACACAAAAGCCTGAAAGTTCTTTCTCAAATAGTCAAGTTGAAATGCCCCTATGGAACTTTGATGATATCAGCTCAAACTGTTATATAATGGCTTATGTCTTACCTTTAGTAAAGTTACCTATTTTTCTGGTATCAAAGAGTCAGTTATTAAAGAATTCAGGGAAGATTTCACCTGTAAAATTTTGTGTTTCATATGATTATACATTTCCTTGAAAGTAAGCATGTTTTAAAGACTTCAAGTGGCATTGATCAATGATAATGACCTGCCACCAATATAGATCCAAGCCAGCAAGCACACTCCTGCAATATGACTAGACCCCTTTGCTGTCCAAATAGCCCAGTCTGTTGCACCAAAAAGCTATGTTAATGATTCCAGACTGTTTTTAGTTTGACTGTGTAGAAAGCTATAAGCTTATCCGGGGGAGCTTATCCACAAACTCTTGAATCCTTTCCCTTGAACTAACCAGTACTGAGCAACAAGTGTAAATTTTCTTGCTCAAGAAAAAGAGGGTTTGAACAAATGTGGCCAGCAATTGTTGAATTACTAGTCTGATATGTTACCCACTTAGCCATGCAACTACTTAATGATTTTATTATTTATGATGATTTTACTATGAAACCTAATGATGTTGTAACTTCTATAATATATTTTTTACAGCTTGTATCTTATTTAAAAACATAAGCTAAGGTCAGAAGTGATACAGGGAAAGTTGAGGTAAATAAGGTCCTTACATATACCACCACTGGACAATCATGACAAAATAAGTACCATGTATATGACTTAAAGAGACAAATATTGACAAAGATATACACAAACATTAAACAGAATTCTTACCAGAATAGCACAGTTACTAGATCTAGAGGCATTAAAAAATGGGACATTTAACATGAACTATTATGTGACTTATTATTAAACTAGATATGATGTTATATCTAGTAAGTCACATTATAGTTTTACTGTATCAGATACTGTCATTTTAACTATTTAAACATATGGTAATTACAAATTTATGTTTCAGTAAAACAAGGTGCATAATGCAAAAAGCATAAACTTGGCAAGGTTTTTTCAATTTATAAACACAAATCAGGTTTTTCTGACCTCAAGTGAAGACCATATAGCTTTCAATAGACCCCAGGGTCTTAAACCAGGAGTACATATAAGGTTCATTCCATTTCCTATAGTGTATTATATACAATTTTTAATTCTGAAATATACAAAGGGGTCTATTATTATTATCCAGGAGATTGCCATAACTATTTCTCAAAGTTTTATTAACCCATTAACTTGCTTGAACCAAAAGTTATCATAATTAATTAGCATTTGCCACCAGTATAAAGCCAGGCCAGACTTAACATCCATGCAATCTGACCAGGCTCTATTCATTATTGTTGACTGACAGTATCTTAATATCCTCAAAATTGACAATGAGCAGTTCCAAAAACTGGACAAGTCTGTTAAAGAAATTCAGCAGGATAAGGACAAGAAGATGACTGTAAATAAATACATTCTTTAATAAAGGCCAGTTCAGGAAACATAATTTAAACCTTTAAATTACAAAATCTTGTCTGATCTCTAAATCAGTAAACATTCATTCAATGGTCACAGTACTTTATCTATATCAGATCTATAGTAAGTTGACGAGTAAAAATTCCTTAAAATCACAATTTTTCCAAACAATTAGATCTTTGTAAAATCACAAAACTGTGATCCGTACCAATGGTCATGACTGACAATGGCATGTCAGAGAGGGCCACAGGTGACTTATCATTAGTGTAACAAAAAAACAAAATTAACCGCAATCGCAAATTTAACACCCTATGCGATAATTAGCAGATTAGGATCGTCTTTATAAAGTAAAAGTAGTTTGACACAAAGTATAAAGAGGCACTGTTAACATATTAAGTCTTTAATGAATACTGTATACAGAAAACTGATCCAGAAATAAGATAAAAAAAAGTCAACTGAACTTGATACAAAATACTTTATCACGAAATATGACAAGGTTGTTTTTTTTCCAGATACAAATGATACCATTATATTGTCCACTGGCCCTTTTTAGATGTCAAAAATCACATCATCACGATAAATTGAAAAAGACGACAATGAAAATTTGCCGGGAAATAACCATACTCTTCTAATCAATCGAAATGGAAAGCAAAGCACTCTCAGTATGTAAGGAGTATAAATATTAGGTTTCGATTAAATAAATGGCGGGCCATTACGAACAAAGAGGGCTCTCGGCAATATAAAAAGTCAACATGGAACAGCTGGTGACGGATGCGCGTTTTTACCTGAAACTCAAACAATTACCAATCACATGTGGTTCAGATATTGAAAATTTTAAGATTATTATTGCGGAGGATTTAATTTAATCATAAAAGTTTCACGAGAAATCTATTTACACGACTTGAAGGACTTGAAAACACTTAAATGTTCCTTCATTTAAATCATGCTCGTTGATAATCAGTAAACTTAAAGATCTCAGTTTAGTATCGATCAGAATTTGTAAACAAATAACCTGTATTACAAAATTGATAAAAATTATGTTTTTTCTCAAGTCAGCAAGCTTATTTCAATGTTTTAGCCATATCCATAATATCAATGTAAATATTTTTCAACCAGTCCAAAGATTTTTACACCTGTTCGAATTTCACAATTATGATTTTATGACAAACCTGTTAGCATTTTAATGACATTAAAACTCAAACATTCCCTTTTATATCGTGACACAATCTGCGCTGTAAAATTGATATAAAAATTTAACATTACCACATTATGACATAAACGTCAGACCTACTTGTTCACACCCTATCAACTTTTATGACATAATTTCATCCTTGTTTATTATACCCGAAAGGAATTGTACTAATTGTACTTTATAAAGCTAACATCGGTATTATCCAGATAAATACAGTAAGTTAAAATATGGTATGCGGACCCTGTCTGAGATTATCAGATATGGCCATCAACTTTTAGGCGATATCATGTAAAAACTTGTGAAAATCAGCAAAATATTGACTCATGACCCCTTCTGTAAAAACTAGTAAAATGTCAGCCCCCTTTGGAATATGCATTACACACTGTCAAATTTTGCTTCCCTCTCGGATCTGCGTTGGATCGCTAAAAATAATTAACATAACCACCTTAGATTACATTAGCACAGAGAACATTGCTGAAAAGCAAGAGTGAAATTCTGTAACAAACCTAATTTCACTTGACTACAATTTCTCAATGTTGGAAAAGTCTTACTCTACTAGCAGATATGCCATCATAATTTCTCAATCTCAGTAAAGAAGCAGAAATGGCATCACAATTACACCATCTTAGACTGAATTAGTATAAAGAGCAAGACTGACCAATAGAGAGATAAACTTAAATCTGTAGTGATGGGATTGCCAGCCAATATAAATGCAATCATTATTACTTCATACAAATTTCATGTACCAATAAACAGTGTTAAGTAATTCTTTAAAGTACCAGTAATCTTCTTGAGAAGACAATTAAACACATAGATCTGTAAAAAGAGCCCTAAACTGCTCAACTTAAAAGATATAAAACTTGAATACTGCTCAGCACACTGGTGCAATAATTTAGTTATAATCTCCAACAAAAAGACAGTGACATAACAATGATTGATTCCATTTACTGGAGGAGAAGTGGCAGTGAGAGAGAAGATAAATTGTTGAATAAAGAACCCGGCATCAATTCATCACAGAAACTTCGAAACTCAATTAGGAAAGGACAGTCTATGATTGAATCAAGTGACTCATCACTTCCTATATTTTCAACATCACACACTTTCTCTTCTTTCATTTGGTGAATATTGCCTCAACAAAATAGAGTTTTCCTTGTTAAATGACCTGTTATCAATAAAGATATCATAAATTTCCAGTATGTTCCAAAGTGACAAAAAAATAAAGCACATGTATCAATTAGCTCTGTAAGTTTCAAGTTAAGCACAGAATGTATGTGGAGTATATGTTACTCAGCAGGAAAACTATATTTCATCATGGTACTGTATTGGAACATGGTTACTTCAATCATCTCTACAAACTTCAATCTTTTTGAAATTATAAACAAAATGAAAGTTTTTACAATTTTGCAACAAGCATATGTCTGCTTTATCACTTTTCTAAACCAATCAGCTCAAAAAAATAGCGGCATGATCATTCATTCTCAAACATGACTGTCATACCTGAAGAAACTTAAAGAATCTGTTACAGTTAAAGCCCAATATTGTAAGAAACCTAACATGGTAAGAATCCTATTTTATTACCTCCTCAAACAATGTCAAAATAAATTAACATGAACTTCATTTGCCCCTTCATTTGTGCTGCAACTTCTTTCTTTGGACACAAAAAAAAAAACACAAAAAAACTGTACAGTTTGGGCTGCAAAAGAATTTTACCTCCAATAATGAAGTTGCAGGCCTGGGCAAGCAGTGCCACATCGGCTGCACATCTTCCCTTCACCAGCTTCCATACCTGCTGCCCCTTGAGACATCTGAAAATATTGAAATCAAATTATATCTTGGCATAAATACAAAATGTTTCCTGTTATCAATTGTTGAACAAGTCATTGGCCACAAATGATCTCAGCATTCTGCTAGATCTACGACTTGCAATTTATATATAGACAGTTATACTAACTTATACTACTGTATTGTATATTACAAAAGAATTACAGCTCATAATCTAAAATTGTAGTGCTCCACAAGCCGGTATGTGAAATGGAACACCAGTCTTGCTTTGGACTTTCAGGGCCTTTTTTAGCTTATTTGGGAAACAGGTGCCTGACTTATAAACTTGAACTGGCATTGTGAGCCCTGCATAATGTAAGGTTGGAACTTGAACAACAATCTTTTAATAAGTTTGATTTAATCAAATAACTTAAAATTTGACATGTTTAATAACTTTAAAACCAATTTTGTGTTGATCAATTATGAATGTGTGATGGTCTGAAAAACTAAATGATCTCAATTATCAATAGTAACTCTAAGAATGATGGAATTTATTTTTTACTTATTCAAATGAGTGAATTTTGAAATTGTGGCAAAGCACAAAAAAGATAGAAATAATGATTGCCTCTTTCAATGAGGTTTGATATTTGGCATTAATTTGCTTCAATTCCTGTCATAAACTGCTAAAGGGAACATATTCTACCCCTGCTACCAGTGCATATCAAGTACTCAAGTCCTGCTGACACATCCATGCCATTCTGATCATGGTCTGCACTGTTTGCTTTTTAGTCTGTACATAATTCCCTCAAAATGATGCATAAAAATATGTCCATATTTCAAGATGAACAAATACATTTAAGACATTTAGCGTGGAAAGGGTTAAGCTGATCAGAATAAGGATGAACATTATGGTAGTAAGAACTAAACTTTAAAATTACAATATTCTCTATAACCAACATCTAAATCTCCAGGCCCTTTAAATCTTTAATAAGAATAAGAGTATTTAGTAGGGAAAAATACTGTTCCATGGACCATGTTCAGAATAGATGTAGATAAAGCTGTACCTGGGAAATGACAAACTCCAGTCTTTGGCAAGAACAGAAGTTGTTCTGTTTCACTAGTTGAAGCTGACATATAACATTAACAGAGGAATTTTGTACACACACAAAAAAACTTAACCAAGTTTATTAACTACAAATTCATTTTCAGCAATTTCTTTCTCAAATTAAACAGTTGAAAAAAACAGGAGAATTTAAGACCAGGTAGTCTTTTGATAATTCCAACTTTCTGAAATATTTCTCCAGAAAGTGCAGTGAAGCAAATTATTTGTGAGGGCATGAAGCATCGATGTAATTTGACATTGTTAAATACAGTAAAGACTAGATGAGCAAATATACAAATGTGTGTTTTAATAACAGTATCATAATTCATAACTTACATGTTACTGTCTAAATTCAACAAAATTTCGAGAAAAAAAATCTAGCTCTACTTGAACTTCAAAAAACTTTTGAAAAAATACTATCTACTTGATTTTCTTCATAAAGTTTGGTGCTAGAGTTCATTAGATTTGTTAGATCTACATATCGAATATATATAACTGTTGGGCATGCATCTCATTTTACCAGACGACTGTGCACGCGAATATCGTTCAGTAACTTTTTTTTCAAAATTTAAAACCAAATCAAAAAGGTATTAAATTACACGCTGTTGGTGTTTTTTATAGTAATTGAAATATACCATGTCGGCATCGCGTCTTTTATCTGGTGGGGAATATGGGGGACCGTCTCCGCAGGTAGCCATTTTCTGCCTCTGAAGTCGCCTGAAAATAATTAAAATCCCAAATTCACCGCGTGCGTAAAATACATCCAAACGAGGCGGGTTTCAACTTTCAGATGTTTGACCAACTATCTCCATAATAAATCAAATTGAATAAAACACAAATGAATAAACAAATCCGATACCAATATGAAAATGCATTTACTTTTCCATTACACAATTTGTAAACAACAGTAAGCGGAAGTTTATCTATGTTCTTTAGAACCTATCGAAGCGTCTCCGTTTGTGTTTTCAAAATGTGCCCAAAACCGAGTAAACCACGCCTCCTGCAATTTGGTTTGAAATTGCCGACAGGTGCGCTCAATGTGCGAGCGTTATTCTGTGACGTCAGAATGATTGACGGTAAATTACGATTTGTCTCCCTTGGCGCAAAATCATAATATGTCTACACGAGTTACATACCTTACACCGATACCAACTCCTAACACGTTGACAGAGATAACGTATTTAAAGTTACATTAAATAAATTTCATAAAAAACTAAATAGCGACATTTCATTAAAAAACTGGGTTTTATATCGACTCCAGGTCTTATTTTGGTGTCAAAACAACCAAAATGAGTTTTATTAGCATAAAAATAGGTAACCTCATTGTGGCGAGATGGGAAATACAATTTCTGTTTGCATGAGAAACTCCGCCTTCGGATCATCCGTACATCAATATTAAATCAACAATCATGACTATAAGTAGCAGTCCTAATTTAACGGTATATTTCCGCATTGTAACGGATGTTTTCATACAAATTTAATCTTTTTACGAGATTATTACTTTTACTGAACCCCAGGTTTAGTGCACCGTGAAGCTTAAACGGTTAAAGTGTGTTTGCACAAGAAAATATCACATTTGCTGTGTTCGGATAGCAACTATAAAACTGTGACGTAGCGCATACACGAGCTCATTATAGTCTTCATTTGCATGTTAAAATTCGTATACGAACTTTAGTGGTACCGTGGGGTTTCCCGTTTAAAATCCTTATTTATGAACAATATTTGATGAGATTTACAACAAAACTTTTAAACAGGTTAATGAAACTGTAGAATCTTTGATTTTTAGGCCGACGGCAAAATATTTTTACATATTTATTTAATGTAACTTTAAGTACAGATTGTATTTTTGACACATATGAACTCATAATTTAACTTTTTTTTTACACTATTTTGTTCAATTTTTCTAACCCATTGACTATTCTAGGAGGGTGGATAAAATGTAATAAATTTTCACTTTTCAAATCCGAGAATAGGCACTGCTAACCAACATGAGATGAGGGCCAGCATCTATATCTCTTTTACCATTTATTGCTCTGCAGTTCATGATTGGGTGAACATGACTTTATGAAGAAGGAAAATTTTTATGGAAAATAAGTGACCCAACCTCAGTCAAACCCTACACAATGGTTCCAAAATGCCCATGCCTCTTTATGGTTACAGAACAGCCATGCAATTGCTTCATACATACCAAAAATATTGCCCAAAATAAGAGAGCCAATTAGGAAAAGAATAAATATATATTTATGGCCATAGTAACTATGACTTTGATCCAAAATATAAGAAAATATTAATGCAATAAGTGTTTTATCCAAATAATTAAGATATCAGTCAGTTGATAAGTAAAGGCTTTTTGATGAAAAATAGAAAAACGAGCACCGCATGTGGTGATAATGCTCATCTGTTAAAATTCTAAGATAAAAAGGGACATAACTCCAAAAATATTGCTTCCCCATTTAACTACATCTTATGATAAGCATGTATTCCAAGTTTCAAGTTGATAACTTTTCAAATGTTTGAAAAATTGGCAACATTTAAGTTTTTGCATGATTATGACAAAAATCATAACTTTACTTTTTCTTTGAAACACACAAGCTAAAAATGTTATTCCAGCAAATTACTGAACTATATCTAAAAGGCATGTTATGTCTCTAGGCAAAGCAAGTGTCCCCAATGTGCGGCCGGGTTAATTTTGACCCAAAAGCCATGTTTTGAATAAAAAAATTTCAATGGCATAAAAGATCAGAATTTGTTTTCATTTAAATTCAGAATGTCTAGTCCTATGCCTTCTTGTGCCTAAAATAATGTATAAAGGGCACCTGAGGTTTTCGTCCTCCACCAGTAAAGCTAAGAGGTCGCCACATGAACTTATCAGTGTTTATGACTTTTAAAACCCAACAAAATAAATAGACATGACTTAAAGAAATGGATGCTCCCTTAACCTGCATTTCAATTCACATTCATCAATAGATATTTTGATAAAGGCTGCATAAGCAAAATTGTAAAAATCTATTTTCAGGACTGGTGATCTTGACTCCAGTGACCCCTTACTACACCCAAAGTCCCAACAAAGGTATCTACCTACCAAACAGGAAAGACATCAGTCGACAAAACCTGTTCGCAGACAGTGTGCTCCACTTTTCTCAATGCTGGATAGTTAACAAAAGCAACACTGGAAAGAGGGCATAATTCTGCAATAGGACTTAGCATACCCCACCTACCTTTGATAGTCAACAACAAATTTTACAAGTTTGAAGTGAATGTCTTCAACAGTTTTTGAGAAAAAGCCAAATATTCTAACTTAAAGAAGTGCCATCGTAAAGCTTGACTATTTTTATTCCTTATTTCTAAAGTCAAACACATCACATCATCGACAGAAGAATATTCTAGTAAAGATTACTCCTAGAAAACATTATTTTATTGTACTTAAATTTCATATTTAGACATTGACAGTCAAGGTCACATTTGAATTAATCACCTTGTCAGTTTTGTCATAAATTTTCTCTGTCCAAGAATGAATCAAATCCTTATATAAATAACAAAGTTATGACAATTTAAACAATTTCGGATACTTTGAGCTTAATGGTAAAGGTCAAAGGTCAATGACCAGAATAATTAACATGTTGATTTTGTCATATGTATTCTTATTTCCAAGCAAAAATCTAGCCTGTTAACGATTTGACCTTCAAGATCAAGGTCATTGATAAGTGAAGGTCATGGTCAATTTGGTCTTCTTAGAGATCTTGACCACAGGATTATTATATCCAAATATGAAGACAATCAAAAAATAAATAAGAAAGTTATAGCCAATTATAGCAAAAATCAAGCAAAACATTTACGATTCATGGTCAATATCAGTTTGCAATGGTTTCTTTATATGAAAATGCACATAATGAAATGGAGAATTACAGATTTAGACATATACTTTTATGCAAGAGTAGCTATAATGCACCTTTTTTTATTCATTAATTTCTGTGCAGCCCTAGGACCTATTTATTCCTTCTCCCTCTAGACTCGTGCTTTAAATGTGGTCCTCTTGTTTTTGCAGATGTTATGCAGGAAAAAGATGAATTGACCCTCTCTTATAAACTTTATATAAAGACAGGTAATATGACTGTGTATTTGTCACAGGGTGAGAAAAATGTGCAGCCTGACCGGGACTCTAACCCGGGACCCTCGGAATATCGTTCCGTCGCTCTACCGACTGAGCTATCCGGCCACTTACACATCTTCTCCCCTAAATAGTGAACAGTTCTGAACCGTGACATACTCCCCTGCTATGTTGAAATTCGTCCTCGAATTTCACAGAGTTACAGAGCAACGTAAATTAAACTCTGAGCTTTATCAGTCACGGTCCCATGTTGGGCGCCAAATGTGACAGGGTGAGAAAAATGTGCAGCCTGACCGGGACTCGAACCTGGGACCCTCGGAATACCATTCCGCGGCTCTACCGACTGAGCTATCCGACCGCTTAAACATCTTCTCCTCTAACTTGTGAACAGTTCTGAACCGTGACATATTTATAAAGGAAAATTTTGTATAAAGAAATTGCAAACAGACAGACACTGACAATAAACGATCATATTTACGCACTTTGAGCACACGGTTTCTGGTTATTACAAAACAAAAGACAGATTAACATCTTTTAGATTTTATTCCACATTCTTGTTCACATTTCAGAAGAAGAAAAAAACACCATCACAATTATAACATCCTGCAAATAGGAACCAGCTTATTGAACTAGATACTGGGAACAAGCTGATCAACATGATTTTGGGTACCAACTTATCAAATACAATATATGTTTGGTACCAGTTTATTAACAAAATGACTGGTACCAATTTATCAACTAAATTTACAAAACTTAATAACTGGATCTATTTTAATAGCTTGATACCGGATACATTATTAAATTCTTGTACCTGGCATCAAATTGAAGCTTGGTACCAGTTCACCAACTTGTTCTTAAGATTCTGGCATTTCAACTTGATATTACAACCAGCAGTTCAATATAAAGTCTAGCACTAGGTAAAGTACAGTGCCAGGTACCAGTAGATTAACTTAAAGCAGCAAAAACAATTAAAAATTGGGTACCGGCTGATCTATTTCAATTAAATGCTTGGTGATAATCAACATCTTCTCAATGCATTATTTAAACACTAAAACAACACAAATATAAAATACAATATTTTCTATATAAATTTTTTTATCATCATTCACATTTCATTATTTGTTAAAAATTTGTCCAACATGAGAATAAATATGAGAAAATAATAATACATAGATATACATGATGAACATGGATTAAATCCTTGCACGGTAACTGAAGATGAGACGCGGTCTAACAAATTTGAAAAAAAAAAAAAAAAAAAAAAAAAAATCGAGAAAAAAAAACTGTAAGCTGATTGGGTGTAAAATATCTGTACATTATGAGGCCTGGGATGACGAAATTTGACTTAGTTGAACTATTTTTAATTCCATTAGCAGAATTGGTTAGTAAACTTTGTGTGTAAAAAGTAAAATGTGAACATGATGTTTTTCTTAGGCTTGATTTATTGCACATAAAAAAATCGAAAAAAAAAAATGTTTTCTGATAACAATTTCTTTTATACACATATGAATTTTAAGAAGTAAATGGGGACAATACTGTTAAGAAATTTTGAAGACGTTTGTTACAATTTTAATGAATCGCATTTCATAAGTCTGAAAAGAAAATCGAATATTTGACAATATAACTGTTAAATCCTTTTTAACTCAATTCTAGCAATTAAAACAACTTATCCATGCTACCAGTATAGAGCCTGGAAAGTGCGCACCAGTACACGTTCGTGCAATTTGATAAGCATCATAATAGCAGTGTACGAACATTCAGTTTCTGTTTTTACAAGAAAGGTACTAGTTAAAATATTACAGACTCCCAAGAAATGTACAGTAATCATAAGACATCATACATATCAAATTTTAGACATAATATAGTGATTTTGTTTATCCACTGTTATAGTACTGGCTCTTTGAGTATTTTGATATCAAATCTTGTCTAATTTGAGTATTTTGATATCAAATCTTATCTAATATGAGTATTTTGATATCAAATCTTGTAACATAAACAATGGGCATTTTCAGTAAAATTAGGGATTATCCATCATACAAAATTTTGCAAGTTAAAAATTAATGCAGATTTCTGCCTTTAAAAGTTAAAGTTGAATGAATTCTGAACACTGTACAATGTAAAAATTTAGCTTTAAAATCATGAGTTTAATTTGAATTAATGAAAGTCTGGTCAGATATAGTGTTTCTATAAATTTATTGTTCTCTTACACCCTCCTTTTAAACTCATTTGCAGTGGATATGCTGCAGAATAAATTTGAAATTGTTCAGTGCTAGTTTTATAGATGGCTGTATAAATAACACTAAAATAAAGCAGAAAACAGTCTAGATTTTATTCAGACAGCGTGTATGGGCAGTCTGGCCTGGCTCTATACTGGTGTCATAGGCAAGTCATGACCTGGGTCCGAGGGTCTACAGAAATTCTTCAAGCTCAAACTCAGATCTTCGGTATTTGATTGGCCAGAAACTCCCACAGAATGTACACTGACCAATGAAAATCTTGAGATTAAGTCAAAACTCAGAAATAAATATAACCTTGAGGCCAGGACTGGTGTTTGGAAAATTGAGAATGACAAAATGGTTTTCACATCAGATATTCAATATTACAGTACGACTAACTGGAAAAATGAAAAATTATGTCATTATATTTCTTTTTTTAAACCTTTGACTAACTATAATGAAATATGAGGCAAAATGAAAGTTGAATGTTAACAAACTTAAGAAAGGCACTTTCAGATCCTAAAGCCAGCAGTTACAGATTCAAACACTTATTACATCATGCCAAAGTCATTTCATATTCTAGCAAAATTAAGTCTCAAGTCAATTTATGTCCTTGCAAAATTAAGTCTTAAGTGATTTCACATCCTAGCAAAATAAGTTGTAAGTCATTTCACATCCTAGCAAAATTACCTTTAACATTTATTAAATCCTAGCAAAATTAATTCTTAACTCATTTCATATCATAGCAAAATTAAGTTTTAAACCAATTAATATCATAGCCAATTAAAGTCTTAAGTCATTTCATTTCTTGCAAAATTAAGTCTTAAATCACGTCATATCCAAGCAAAATCAAGTCTAAATTATATATTAAAATCTTATCCAAAACAAGCCTACAATTCATAAAATACACTTGTATTTCATATTTTATTTTATGTTCTTTCTTATGACTAATTTACGTTTCTCTCTTTTAAAGAGGCACGACCCCAGATGAGTATGATACTTTTCAAAATAATCTAACTTGAAATCTTTTTTTAAAGGTTAAAACTAAGTAATATTCAAGATCCAAACCATGAATAATAGGTTAGTAAACAACCTTTATAATAGTTTTCTGTGAATTCTGCTACTTTTGTGATAAACATTTGCCACCAGTATAGAGCCAGGCCAGCCTGTATGTCCATGCAGTCTAGCCAGACGCTATACTGTTGGCTGACTTATTATAAAATTTCATCTTGACATTCCTAAAATAGATAATGGACAGTTCCAAAAATAGATAATGGGCAAGTCCATTTTATAAATTCAGCAGGTTAAGAATTAAAGAAAGAAGAGTGGAGAGTATGTGACTTTGACTAGGATTTAATACATCATTATACATGTACTATTCATTATCAGATTTATCACCAGAAGTACTTCCCTTTAACTTCTGAAAATCCAGTAACATTTTCTTTATCGAAATCTTGTAATCATTGCTTACAGTTTAAATCTATTAAAATTACTGACTGATCTTTTCCCCTTTTTTTTTAAACATTTCCAATTTTCAAGTTTCACCAAAATTCTGCAAGAAAGCAACTACATGTATATAAAAACCTGTCCATTTCACCATTTGCTAAATTGTACACTTTTTTTCCTTTTTTTCTACATTCAAACAACATGCAAATAAATTAAATCTCTCTCACACATATATAAAATAACAAGAAAAAAACAGGTAAGCCTACAAATTTAAACAACAGACAGCCTCCTATTACGATGATATACAGCCCAGTGAAAGTGAAGGAAGTTAAACAATTTACAGCTTTTACCAATTTTCATATACTGTATATTGCCTCGTAAATTTTATCAAGAAAATCAAATTTAAAAAAAAAAAAAAAAAAAAAAAAAAAATAGGACACATGTCTGTTGTTTAATTTTGTTGGCTTAATTACATCACAGAAGAATGTTATCATTATAGAGAATACAGTCACTGCCGTATGAGGATTTGTATATTTAAAACCCTCTGCTAATTCATCGTATCTGAAACTTGATTTTGAAATCATGTTCATTTAGCCATCACGTAGATTTAGTAAATAAAATACCAAAGAGTTATAAAAGTATGGATGATATTGGAGCCTAACTCTTGATTGTACAAGTCATTGGCCAATTTTAAATTGTATAAATGAAAATAACCAATTATGTGCTGAGAGTTGAGACCAGTATTCATGAAAAACAGATTTCCTCTGCCATTGGCCAGTTTTAAACTGGAAAATTCAAAACAACCAATCATGGTTCGAGAATTGGGACCTAGTTAAGGAAAAAACCAGAAACTCTCTGCAATTGGCCAATTTCAAATTACAAAATAACCAATCAGGTGCTGAGAATTGAGACCAGTGTAAGAGAAAGCCAGAATTCCTCTACCATTGGCCAATTTTAAATTTGAGGATTCAAAACAACTGAGACCAGTCTAAGGGAAACCAAATAACCTTTGCTATTGGTCAACTTCAAATTGTGGATTTCAAAATAACCAATCAGATGCTGAGAATTGAGATTGGTTTCCATTTTATTTTTCATGGACATATTCCTGTACTGTGATAGTGAAAGAATATATTTAAGTCATAAATACACCAAAACTAACAAAATAGCACCCAAGTACAGACTGCTTCTTTTCTTTAATATTATATTTGATTAAAACTTTAACAGAAATGTTACTTATTTATTGAGGAATTATGAAACGATTCAAAATTTTACGTTATCTTCAAAGTTACATTGTAACAATAACAGACTTACAGAAAATGACATTTTCAAGTTGAACTGATGTATGGGATAAATATTGGTGCATATATGTAGAAATTTATGAACCATTTTATGGCAAACCTATATACATGTATTATAGTAACATGCACAAATTCTTAAAATGACTGTAACTTAATATTAAGACAGATAATTGACATAAGTAATTTGTAGATGGCAGGTCCTAAGGCAGTTCACTGTATCTCTAAAACTTCTAAAAAGTCCAAGTCTGCATGTACATGTACCATTAAATTAGTACATATGCAAACCAAGTGTACATTAAGTGCAGCATTATCTGTATTGTCCGTAGATTATGCCACACATCTTTTAACTCCTGTAATCTCTTAAAGTTTCTCTTTTTAAAACAATCACAGCAGGGTTATATATATAAATGAGGCTCCTCACGACAAAACCAACATAATGGGTTTGTGACCAGCATGGATCCAGACCAGCCTGCGCATCCGTGCAGTCTGATCAGGATCCATGCTGTTCGCTTACCAACTCTATTACAAGTAGAGAAACTGATAGCGAACAGCATGGATCCTGATCAGACTGCGCGGATGCGCTGGCTGGTCTGGATCCATGCTGGTCGCAAACCCATTATGTTGGTTTTGTCGTGACGCGGCTCAAATGTATTTATCTTAGCAAGAGTTTAGCCAAAGTTCGGCTAACACTGTTAACACGGCACTATCACACTCGTGAATGTGTTACACCATATTGTCTACTCACTGGTACCACCACAGTGCTAAAGTCACGATTAGTCACGTGTGAAACTGTGATAAGCCGTCCACAACACCTTGCTACATTGCAACTCAATGCATAATGGGGTCTATAAAAAAAAAATCACAAAAAAAAATAAACAATGAAGTTTCCCACTAACTCCATGTAAGAATGTATGGAAATAAAAACACAAAAACACTTGTGTTGTCACTATACGAAACACAAAGGCAACTTTTTACCTATATCCAGCTTTTGCAAAATAAAATGTTCACACTATGTTATCAAATGCGTCTTTTATCAGCGCACAAATAAAAAATAACCGAACAAACACCGTTCAGTTTGCACGTAACTTCACTAGCGCAACAGCTATGAAATAACAATAGCTCATCAACTCATGCTCATCTCGTAACGGAAGTTTTATTGTGAATGTATAAGGAATAGTTTTTTGTTGTTGTGTTTTGTTTTCACTAGCACCAAAACAAGTATGCATGTACATGTACTTAACGACCTACGTACATGAATTACAAACACTACTCCAGTATATGATATCACCCCTCGAGAATCTTTTTTACCGTCTCTTGATCGCCACTCAGTAATTCAAACATGAAAACTGATAAACAAGTTTATATTATTTCCATTTCTGATACACAAATGTATTTAATGATGGGCACTCTTATGAATGATAGTGATATAAACATTATACCACCAGAACGTTTTGCGGCCTGTAACTTCCATCGTTACATTATTTCGTCAGTAGTTCAAGAATGAGAATTGATTGTAATGACTGTTAATAGGTGTTTTTGGTGACGCACACATGTACATCACCTCGAAGTCTTCAGTATGTGAACTGTTCATGATAGGCTCTGACCTACTTCTTCCTATCTTAGGTAACGAGCTAAGTAATATTTCTAGTGATGATAAAATCTGAAAAAGGAACGAGAAAAATTTGAAAAATTAAGAAAAGTAAAATAATTCAAGATAGAAGTTATAATTTCCATGTTATGTGCTATTTATAACCGATTTGCAGTATATTTCACCATATTTTTACTGTTTTACTAACGCAGTATGGGCTACTTTTGCATATTTTTAACTCTTTTTGGTAATTAACATGGGTTATAAGTGCGGTTTGCCATGTGAAAATTATTTTCTTTGTCCACTTCACAATATTTTACTTTTTAAAATGTTTTAGAATTTTCTTGAAAATTAGCATAAATTTGGAGATATCCTGCTTGAACTTGCTGTAACCAAAAGTATTTAACCTTTGCCAACAGTAAAGATTTTTAGGCCAAAATACGTGCTGTCTCAATGGCCTTTTTCCATTGGAAGCTCTATTTTTCAATTCTGATAATGAAAAACCCTTAAAACTTCAGTGGTGGTTCCAAATTCAAAGCAGGGAAAATTGCACAATTTTAACATGTTAAAGGTTAAAATAATGAAGACAAACAATTCTGTAATTTTGTTACTTTGGTAGTTCAAGTAAGTTTAAACTATAAATTTCACGAGAATTTGAAAACAAATACATGAAAACAGAACAATAAAATGACCTTGCCGCAATTATTAATATCTGCCAATAAATATTTTACTATCAAACATAAAACATGATCTTAAAGTAACATAAAACTCCACTTTCCTTTTTGTTTTAAAACTTTTATTTATGAATATTTGCCTAAAAATAATTTTTATTTACCTTAATCCAAAGCATTAATAGAAATACTGAATTTCTTTAAAAACAAGCAATTATCATAGTATTGCAAGCAATCCATAAGTCCCCTACCGGTAAGAGCCCAAGCAACATTCTGAAGGGCCATTGGCCATTCACTTAGGTTCCTATTTTAAGTAAATTTGTTGAAAAAGTTCTTTAAAAGTGATCACAGGAAACAGTTTTTATGTACAGACAGACGGACTGAAGGACACTCTAAAGTTATTTTTTAAACATCCCTGTTATCAAAATAAAACATTTTTAAAGTCCTATCATGATTGAAGAAGTTGGAGTAAAAATTACCAATTTCTCAAAAAAAAGTCTAAGTTCAAAGGGGCATAATTCTCCCTAATAGTCTTGCTAGAGTATTGAACACTCACAAATGTTGAGTGACAATAAGAAACATTTATATGAAGTTTGAAGTAGATACATTCAGAAAAAGAAGTTATTAAAAAAAAATTTTAATGAAAATTTTAAGTTCAAGGGAGGTAATTCTGATAATTTTTGTGCTAGAGTTGTAAACCTTGTCACATATGATGTGGTTGATGACAAGCAACTTATATTTAAAGTTTGAAGAAAATACCTTAAGAAATAAAGAACTTATAGTGAAAAATCTTAAAAACTAGAATCAGAAATCTTGAAATTCAGTCTATTTGTTGCCATAGCAACCAGAATTTTCAACATAGGATGTTAAAAAAAGGATGTGCATAATTTCCATACTGCCATCTACCAGTATGTCAAGTTTCATAAACATATTTTCAGTACTTTTTGTGTTATCACTGGATCCAGGTTATGTGTAAAATTTGCCATATTTTCAGTCTATTTGTTGCCATAGCAACCAGAATTTTCAACATAGGAAGAATAGAAAAAGACGTGCATAATCTCCATACTGTCATCTATCCATATATCAAGTTTCATAAAAATATTTTCAGTACTTTTTGCGTTATCGCGGGATCCAGATTATGTGTAAAATTTGCCATATTTTCAGTCTATTTGTTGCCATAGCAACCAGAATTTTCAACATAGGAAGAAAAGAAAAAGACGTGCATAATCTCCATACTGCCATCTATCCATATATCAAGTTTCATTAAAATATTTTCAGTACTTTTTGCATTATCGCGGGATCCAGTTTTGTGGACGGACGGACTGACGGACGGACAGACGGACGGACGTACCAAAATTTGATGTTTATGAGGCAAATGAGCTCATAAACATCACCTGGACCAACGTCCATAAGCAAAATAAGCTCATAAAAACAAAAAAATAGCTCTTAATTTGAATTTTATGAGTTTATGTTCTTTATTTAACTACGGAATGAAGCTCATAATAATCAAATGTTGGCTCGGACTGACGGACGGACGGACAGACGGACGGAGGGTAAACCTAAAGTCCCCTCCGGTAAACCGGTAGGGGACTAAAAAAAAACAACAACAGCAACTTGGGACTGAACGGTCTGACAAAAAAGTATCTATCTGAAGTTTGAAATCATCTTTTGTTATTTACCTGTGGAAATAAGGGTCTAGTTTCTCTGTCGTATTTGCAGCAATCTTGCATGAGACGTATTAATGCCTTAGGACAGTCGTTTCGCACTTTATTCACATCTGGACTTAAATAGCCTTTACCAACCATAAATAATATCTGAAATATAAATAACATTTTTATTTTTAACCTCTTAAATCAAAACAGCAAAAGTGACTTGCCAATGACACAAAAATAGTTAAGAAAGCCAGCACTTCTGTACAGTCTGACAACACTTTCTACAGTAAGGTGCCTGACTTTACTTTTTTTCATATTAAAACTGCTTAGAATAACATAGGATGATTCAAAATTCATAGTCAGGGCTAATCCTTTTTACAAATGAAATGATAATAAGCATTAATTTTTGTTTAGTTTATAAACCAATTTTTACATTCAGCTGGTGTCATCTCTGCAGTTGGTCTGCCTAACTTTCTTTCCTGTATAACTAACAAGTAATTATCAATTTCTTTGCAAGTGATACTTATCCCACATGATTTCTAAATCAAGGTTCATTAGACAATTAAACGTTTGACTTGATGTTGCTAACATATTGTCACAGGAAAAATTCATCTCACCCTGGGATCAAACTAGTGACCCCTGGCTCACAAAACTGATGCTAAGCTAAGTGGAAGCACAATGAATGTTAAATATATGTATATTCAATATGTGGTAAATATTACATTTCCTTCAGAATGTGTGCCATACTAACAGGATTAAATGAATAAGTACTCACACAAATTACCCTTTATCTAATATACTGTAAAGCTACTGCATTGATTCAGGAGACCACAATGGAAATAACAATATTCTTTTTTTTGTGCTATCCTTAGTGTCATGGTGTGCATGTCACGGCTTATTTATTCTCATGTATGTTATGTTAAATATTTGTACCTTACATGTTGTTTTAAATGTCCATGTATATGTATTCAGTATCAAAATAAATCTATTATATACATAATACTTGAATAGAGAAATAAACGTACCTGATCTTTATTATTTATATGTGAGTATGGTAGATTGCCGGTCATGAGTTCATACAAGACAATACCAAATGCATACACGTCTGACTGGAATGTATATGGGTTCTGCTCCTGCATTCTTATCACTTCTGGGGCCTGAAATTATACAACATTGACTTATTATACATGTATCTGTATAACTCCTTTATTATACCCTTGACAATGCTGTTTTATATCCCCTTTATACATGTATAACTGACATTGATAAGCATTGTACCGTCAAATTTCGTTCGCATGAACTTGGAGGGCCTAATCAAATTTGTTCGAGAGATTGGTAGTTCAAGCCAACCGAGGTTGAACTATTATCAATTAGGACATAGGCCTAAAGGTTTTCCAGCTTTCATTGATCAAATGATAAATACCGTGCCATATTTATTTATAAGTACATTAGTTTGTCAAATAAGTCTTTTCGTGTAAATATTAACAAATGAGTATTAATGGTACACTGTGCTAAACTATACTCATGCATATTGTAATTGGTTGAGTTTGATTGGGCAAACATTTTCAAAACTTGTTGAACAATTATCAAAGTATGTTTATATGTTTATTATGGGATAAATTTTATTTCAAACAATTTATTCATTAACCAGCTGTTACTAATTCAGAACATGTCGACACGCAACTTTTGTTGTCTTTTTTGTGTTTGACCGAGGTGTGATTTTCACTATATTTCTGCCGAAGGGACCAGGGATCAGGTTTGAGTGTTTGAGCCATCGATTTTCGAGCGATCCAAGATAGAACAATATATATCATATAGAAACTTTGCTGGGACTGGGCGATGACTTCGAGCGAAAGGAGGTATTCGAGTGATCCAAGTTCAAGCCAACAATGTTTAACTGTATAATGGTTGTTTACAATATAACCATAACTGCCATATGCAAACAAACATTTATATAGGGCCTTATAACCTGTCCAAAATCTTTAAAAACTAATAATATACTAAAGTAAAAGCTTACCATCCACAATATTGAGCCTGTAGGTTGCTGAAACTGGTGTGAGCCACTCCAGCGGGTTTTCACAGTTGCTAGACCAAAGTCCCCTATCTTTACAGTTAAATCTTCTGTTAAAAATATATCTGAGAATATGGTTAAGGAAAACTAAATAAATACTACCATATCAGACCAAATTTTGAAATTGAAATTTGATTGTAGTACTTGATAGAAAAACAAGCACCTGGATAATGTAGAATACTTCTAGGTTCAAAATGGGTCATAATTCTGTCAAAATCAATCTTAAGCGTTATGGGCCTTGGAAAGTGACCTCCTATTATGATTTCAATAAGAGTGTTTAGTTTCAGTGCATTCTCTTCAGTAGTTTTGGAAATACCAACTTGAAACGCAGCAAGAGCTGTCGGTAGGACAGCAACGCTCGACTATTTTTAGTGCTTGATAGTAAAAAAAAATGCTCGATACAGTTACCTCCTCCTGTTTACAGGTTGGGGTAATGATGGTGAACAAGTGTGCAAAGTTTCAAAGCCATATGTCAATGAACTTTGAAAATATTTGAGGTATTACAAAAACTTTAACATAAATTCTAAGTCGAAAAAGAGGCATAATTCTGTCAAAATGCTTGATAGAGTTACCTCCTGCTGTCTACAAGTTGGGGTAATGATGGTGAACAAGTGTGCAAAGTTTCAAAGCCATATGTCAATGGACTTGGAAAAAATTTAAGGTAATACATAAAGTTTAACATAAATTCTAAGTCGAAAAAGGGGCATTATTCTGTCAAATGCTTGATAGAGTTACCTCCTCCTGTCTACAGGTTGGGGTCATGATGGTGAACAAGTGTGCAAAGTTTCAAAGCCATATGTCAATGGACTTTGAAAATATTTGAACTATTACAAAAACTTTAACATAAATTCTAAGTCGAAAAAGGGGCATAATTCTGTCAAAATGCTTGATAGAGTTACCTCCTCCTGTCTACAGGTTGGGGTCATGATGGTGAACAAGTGTGCAAAGTTTCAAAGCCATATGTCAATGGACTTTGAAAATATTTGAACTATTACAAAAACTTTAACATAAATTCTAAGTCGAAAAAGGGGCATAATTCTGTCAAAATGCTTGATAGAGTTACCTCCTCCTGTCTACAGGTTGGGGTCATGATGGTGAACAAGTGTGCAAAGTTTCAAAGCCATATGTCAATGGACTTTGAAAATATTTGAACTATTACAAAAACTTTAACATAAGTGGTTACGCCGACGCAGACGCCGACACTGACGCCGACGCTCGGGTGACTGCAATAGCTCTACTTATTCTTATCGAATAGTCGAGCTAAAAATGCAACAAAATTGTGACACTAATGCCGATACTTTGGTGAGTCTATTCACTTAATGGTTAAGCTAAAAATCAAAATTGATGTACAGGTAAAATTTGCTTCACTGTATAAACATAATAAAGGATACTATTTGATTTGAGATCTCTGTGAATTATGGACTTCGCATGGAGGTAGCTGAAACAGAATAAAATATTTGTAAAAGTTATTAGTACAGACATTAACTTTTTAATCTATTCAACCATTTCAGTACAATCTGGAAAATCCTGTATTAATAAAGACATGTAAAAAAATAAGACCACAGATTTTACTAATTTGAGTACCTCTTCAGTAAAGGAAAACAAAGTAACCCTGTCTATCAACAAACATTTTCAACCACAATAGAGGTCATATGGTGACTTTGAAGCTTTCCTGGTGGAGGAAGACTTTAGGTGCCCTCCAGTGCATTATTTCAGGCACAAATGGGCACGTAAGTAGAACCACTAACGTTCTGAGGCTAGCTGTATAGCTTCCTCACATGACAGAAGTACCAAACTGGATTCAAAACCAGTGATGAGGGGAAGAGTGGTTTGAAGTCAACAACCTTAACCACTCGACCATGGACGCTCCCACACAATCAATTAAAAAATCAATTTAAAATCAATTTAAAATCATTTTACTTAATTAAGTTAATTTGTTTATAACCATGCTTCAATAGAATAAGAACTTATTTAAAACCTTATTGACAACCGTGCTAAACTTACCCTACACTCTACAGAGTCTGCTCTGTAAATATAACTTTCAAGTACTTGTTTTGCAATTAAGCACCAACAAATGTTAAAACTTACAAAATCAGCATTCTATAAACTGTATACTTACTCCATGCCGAGAGCTGTTTGTCTACCTATCTCTAGGAGACCTAACATCTCAAACTTGATATCATCAACATGTAAATGTTTATACAGACTCGAACCTTCACACCATTGTGTTATGATTGCTAATTGTGGTTTAGACGTACAACCCATAAATAATAAAACATTTAAATGTCGAGTTTTTCTGAAAAACAAAAGAAGAATAAACAATTAAATCAACACATATGATAAAGATAATCAAAAAAATTAACAAATATGCTAAAGTTGACCAGAAAAATTAACAAATTATGCTCAAGGTGGCAAGAAAAAAAACACACATATGACAAAGTGGGCCAGAAAAATCCACATATTTGCTAAAGTTGGCCAGAAAAATCAGTCCATATGCTAAAGTTGGCCAGAAAAATCAGTCCATATGCTAAAGTTGGCCACATAAAATATTGATATAAATAAACATAGGCTGGCAAAAATATACCATAAAAAATCCATATATAATTCAGATAAATGTATGACATGCAATTTTATCCAGTACAAATTTATTGGAAAGCAAAACTTGATTTGGACAGATCTGATATTCTTTAGTCAATATAATTTGTCAGTTAGTGACCTTACATGTATAATGACATTAAACAATGCAGCTTTCTAATTTCTATTTCTGCATGTTATCGGCACAAATGCAAGTGCATTAACTCAGCTGGCACATCTGAGCCGATTTTGACCATTGTCTGTTCTATTTTGCTATTTGGATAATACTGTGATAAGGATTAATTAGACTTGAAATACCTATATATGATCAACTCTGTACTCGAGAAGAAAAAAAGTCACTGAAAAAAACATTGCTTAAGGAAGATATTATAATAAACTGAGCCATGTCATGACAAAACCAACATAGTGCGTTTGCAACCAGCAGGATCCATGCTGTTCGCTTACAAACCCTATAGCAAGTAGAGAAACTGATAGCGAACAGCATGAATCCTGATCAGACGGCGCGGATGCGCAGGCTGGTCTGGATCCATGCTGGTCGCAAACCCATTATGTTGGTTTTGTCATGACGCGGCTCAAATGGTCGATGGGCAAGTCCCTGTAAGATATATAGCATGGTAAGGGCTAATAAATATTAAAATACCTGAAGGGATCAATTCTATGCACTAGAAAAAAAAAATCATGCACAAAACATTGCTTAAGGAAGATATTATAATAAACTATACCTTAAAACAGCAACTTCATTTTTAAAGGCCTGTAACTGTGCAGGTGTTGGGTTAGTAACATTGAGCCTTTTCACCGCCACTGCTCCGTGCCAGTGACCCTTAAATACCGTCCCAAATGAGCCGGACCCTATCCGAGGACCAAAAATTATTTCTTCATTTGGAATCTCCCAATCTTCATTAGAATCTCTCCAACCTCCCTGAAATGTAATTCATGAATGAGAGTAAGAAGTCTGAATCAATTCTTTATTCCAGATATATTAAATTTATTCGATTAATTTGATGGTAAATTTCATGAATTTGGTTGAATTGATAATTTATTTATAGGTTGGTTTGTCAGTTTTGCAATATAAGTGCTTTAAATTCTGGCTACTTTCCACTTTTACTGGCAGAAGGAATAACTTGTGAACTTAATTGTAATTATTTTACATACAAAATGATTGATAATTATAATCTGTAATGCTTAAATCTAACATAGGTATTCTATTTTGTTTTGTTTTGTTCATGTGACATAGTTACACTGTATAATTTCAGACACAAGCAGGGACTTGAGTAGAACCATTAGCTTATTTAAGCTAGCTAGATACTTTCCACATACATCCCTGACAAAATTCAAATATATAGCAATTACGGGGCAAATGAGTTGCACTCTCATATATTATTAAACCTATAAAAATAAGTTTACCGTTCTCCTCCCGGGGTCTGTCTCGACTGATCGCGCTCGTGGCCGTTGTTTACCAACAGTTGTTGGAGAATGATTAGTGCTATCTGTAGGGCTACCGGCAGGACTGTGACTTGACGTCCGACCTGGCAAATTTAACGTATTACTGTGCTGACCTGTAATAAACATCCCAAATATAAGATATTACATAAAACAATCTTAAATGACTAGATAAACAGTATTTCTTCTCAAATATGTGCCCTCACGACATTGTCAACGCAACATTGACATGATCATCATCCTGAAATGTCAATGTAGTGATGTTCCAGTCTTTTCATCAAAAATAATAAAAAAAAATTTTTTTTATAATTATCAATAATATAATTATGTAATGTAGAAATATCTCAAAGAAAAATTACCTCTCTTTCTATTACACTTATGATTTATTAAGGCAACTTCAGGCCTTCATAACACGCGGTCAAAAAAAGTTAAAATTTCTGCAGTAAATAACTATATAGATATATAAATCTAAACAAATAAGTGTTGTTGTTGTTATTCAATTGTGTTGACAAAATAAGATAATATATTTCCTGCCATGTTCTCTAGATATGAATTATGACAAAAACATTTTTTTTCAAACATGCTCAAATTGTTTTTTTTTCAACAGCAACTGCTCATTCCACTGCTTCAAAAACTAAATTAAAAAAAATTTGTAAAATATCTGGGTTCTGCAGTCAGAAAAGACAAGCAATCATGCCCAGCAGAATGTTCGTGTGGCTAGATGTGGAGTTGGTGTGGCCTGAATGTTGGTGTGGCTAGATGTGGACAATGTTGGTGTGGCTAGATGTGGAGAATGTTGGTGTGGCTAGATGTGGAGAATGTTGGTGTGACTAGATGTGGAGAATGTTGGTGTGGCTAGATGTGGAGAATGTTGGTGTGGCTAGATGTGGAGAATGTTGGTGTGGCTAGATGTGGACAATGTTGGTGTGGCTAGACGTGGAGAATGTTGGTGTGGCTAGATATGGAGAATGTGGTGTGGCTAGATGTGGACAATGTTGGTGTGGCTAGATGTGGAGAATGTTGGTGTGGTTAGATGTGGAGAATGTTGATGTGGCTAGATGTGGACAATGTTGATGTGACTAGATGTGGAGAATGTTGGTGTGACTAGATGTGGAGAATGTTGGTGTGACTAGATGAGGAGAATGTTGGTGTGGCTAGATGTGGAGAATGTTGGTGTGGCTAGATGTGGAGAATGTTGGTGTGGCTAGATGTGGAGAATGTTGGTGTGGCTAGATGTGGAGAATGTTGGTGTGGCTAGATGTGGAGAATCAAACTGAGGAGAAACATGAATGTTAGTACATCAACACATTCTCTGAACAGGAAATAAAAAAGTTGTCACAAATTGTTAGTATTATTACACCTGGGGATGAAAAAGAGTAAATCAGTAAACAGTTATTATTTTCAAGGGAATTTCAATACATTTTGTGACTAATTTTCAAAAATAAAAAAAATAAATGAAAGCTGTCATAGAAATTATAAAATTGGTCTAAAAGTATATTTTAGAATGGGATAAAAGAGCCATAACTCTGTAAAACTTACATGATAAAGAGTAATTCATTCTAAATGTTTGTATATTTATATCGTTGTTGATTTACAATTAATGAAATCTTTATAAAGATTATATAATACATGCAGTAATATTATGATTGCCAAGAATTTACACAGTAAATATATTATTTTTTGGATGAAATATCAACAAATAAAGACATAGCTAAGTTTTTCCTCAGAATCTAAGGATTGTTTTTTTGTTGGAGAGTAGAACTTGAACTTACTAGTCAGTCGCTTATACATGTACCTGATAATCTATTATGTCATTTCAAAATTTGAAACTCAGATTTATTTTAACTTATCACTATTTCCATAAACAATACCAGTTCCTACATACAACTATAATCATACTGGCCAAAAAGGGCCATTCAGCATAGCAAATAATTAAAACCAAACTCACTCATAATTTACAGCTTTTATCAATCAAAGGGTTCTAGCTTTAGAACACGCCAGTGGCTTGCATGCAATAAGCAATAAAGCACTGGTATAAACTTAGGTTCACACCTGCTCTAACCCGCAACCCTGTCTATGTTTAGAGTCACACAGGGAAGTGAAAAAAAAAATGCTATGCGCAAATGAGGAAAAAAACATAAGGGATAACGATAGAACAGTCGTAAGTGATAGTAAAGTTTTGTTATTTGGAAGGGGGTCACACCATTCTACCTTTATACAACGCTCGGTGAGGGACAATTTTTGTGCAACTATCGCTTGCATGGCGCTTATCTTTGTACATTGGGTATCTGTACGGGGCGGCCTGGGCTGAAATCATATTACTAGATCTTTACAGCTACTTCTCATCTTTATGACCTAGATATTGACCTTTATAGCTACCTAAACTATTTATAGCCTTTTTCTGTTTGTTAAATATGCATGCAGACCTATCATAAACTATAAATCCAATGTCTGAAAATTGCGTCAGCAAAAAGAAATTGATTCTCTGGCTCAGTTGTATTGAGTATAATGTTTATTTGTTTATAAGCCATTGGTTACAAGTTCAAATCCCACATTGAGCAAGTTATTGTTACAATTGCAAATTTACATCCTTCTGTTACAAATTTCAGAAGTTCATAAGATTTGTAGTTTTACAAAATCTGTTACCCAGACATTTACCTTTGCTTATAAAACCTTTTTCAAAAACTTTTTTTACGACTTAAATATTCTTTACATCTCCTGATTTCCTTTATAACTGAAGAAACCTTTTAATTTTCACAGCTATACATAACTCTTTCTAAGTATACAATTACTCTTTATAGCTATAAACAAGATTAACAAGAAATTAGATTAATATGAGGAATATACATGCTGGTTGTGATAATGGATATATATACAGAAAATATATATATATTTTGTAATGGTTTATATGATTGTTTGTTTAATTGGGTTTCTATTAGATCAACACAGTATAGATCATATAGCCACTTTCCAGCTATACTGGAGGGAGACCTCGGGTGCACTTCCATGCATCATTTAAGGCAAGAATAGGCACCTGAGTAGAACCTCCAATGTTCCATAAGCTAGCTGGATAGCTTCCTCAGATGTAAGAAATTAAAGTCTCTGTTGGGATTCGAAACCACAGCATTTCAAGTTTGTATTTAACAGTTTTATTAATCATTTAGAAAATAAGAACAGAGAAGAACATTGTCATAAATATAAGTTTTTTTTTTATTTTAATAGTGATCAAAGTATTCTTAATATGACCTTGGAGAGATGAAGCCAAAAATAGCTAATAGTTTGGTTAAACTTGAAAGTAACCATAACCAGACCATGACCTTTAATGTAAGCCCCTATCATACAGTTTTAAATATATTCTTGCCATATTAAACATATTATTACATTTGTATACTGCTGATGAAACTTTAAAGTGAATTGGCCTATAATGGAAGGTCTGTTATACAATAATAGCAAAGATAGTATTTTGGTCTCAGACTGAACAACAAACCATGAAATAATTATAAAATGGATTTTGTTGGCAAGTGTGAAATACATGATTTGATATTTCATATATTTATATAGCAGATGATAAAATGTTCTAAAATAAAGTATTATTTTTCATTATATAAATGTTCATTCTAAATCACTTAAGTACTGTATCAACATTTTGTTTTCAAGCAATATCATATAAGAATACCCAAATTATACATTTTTAAAATATGTTTTAAATCAATATTTGAAATTATGGAAAATATGCCCATAGTAGACAAATTCAGTTAAATGATGGACTCAAGGTTATCCTTTGATGAAAACCTATGATCGAATGCTTTATGTAGCCAATACAATTTATCTTGACATTCACAGTTTATGAAGTTAGCAGTCTGCAGATAAAGCAGAAAATTATTTTTTATTCATTTTGTACTTGTTATGATTATTTCATTAGTTTTCCTTTATAATGTCGCAAGAATGATTAAAATTTTATGCAACAATTGTTTCATACAGTATGAAACTGTGTTCCCTTGACAAGGGCAGTTAATGTACCATGTAAAATAAGATCACAGTGTATAACCTGTAATGTAAATGATTTTGCAATAGCTATTTTTATAGTAACTATTCAGCAGTGTTATATTCTTCACAAATCCTACATGGTCCTAAAAATAATCCTATACATCCTTAAGTGCATTACTTTGCAGATAATTATGAAGATTTTTTTGAAAATTACATTAATATACATTTACAAACTTTTCAGAACAGCTCATAAATTGTATACAAAAAACACTTTTTTAAATTTTCTTCAATACAGCTGATAATCAAAATTGGATAATACATTTCATTAGCAACATTAAATCTAAATGACAAGAAATAAAATTAAGATTTAGCACCATATTCCATGTGTCAACTGCACATCTGTATTACCAGTTAGACACAGTGGAGACCATGGTGTAAGCATGTTCTTACCTTGCTGATTTGTAGAGGCCTCGTAAGCTTGCTGTAACTGTTGTCGCACATCCTACAGTAAAACACAAACAATTTACATAAGACACACTGATCTATTGTTTGAAAAAGCATGTTGAGAACAAAATTCATTTTGGTACAGAGAGCTATTGTTGAAATAAAAAAAGATAAAAACAACAAAATTCTTCTTCTAAATATTCTAGTATTTATATTAAATACAAATTTTTAGTTATTTTTAAAGAAAAAAGATTTTGAACATATTTAAAAAGCAAGACATTTGATCATTATCATTATAAATGATAATTAATTATCTTGATTTATATTTTAAAACCGAGTTTTAACATGTCAGAGAAATTATTTTAAACTTTACTTATCTGATAGGATATATTATATCCTGTAATTTTATTACTTAGTTTAAGAAATTGAAAAAAATTTAATGTCGCTGAAATAGAACGCAAAAATATTTATTATACAATGAAACACCCAGTCATATGCCAATCACATTATTAGTAAACTTTAACAGAATGTTCTAATAACTGTCAAATAATTGGTAACTATTGTAGAGCCTATTGTGCAAGAGAAATTTCTAGCCATGAAAAAGTAATTTCTAGTCATGTAAAAGAAATCTCTAGCCATGTAAAAGTATGTTCTAGCCATTTAACAAATACATGTACATGAAAGTTAAGTATTATCAATTTTCCCCTAGCGTTATAATGATTCATTATTAGTACTTAATATCATCCGACTCTTAATGCCTTTTTTTAAAGGGAACTGTTGTAAGTAATCTCATGTAATATAGTCACAATTTTTGTGCACCAACACAATTTAGGTCATATGGTTCCAAAACAGGAAAGATTATTTTGGCTAACCTCAGGTGTTACAAACTTAAAGCAACACCATGGGTCAAAACCACCTTATCTGCCGGAGCTAAGAGATACATTATTATTTGGAAACTGGCCTGACATCAATTGTGTTTAAAAACACAACCAACACCTATGTAAGTCAATTCTGAATATCATTTATTTAATGCCTGGCTTTTATCCAAAAAAAAAATAACTTTATAAAAAAAATGTTTATAACATGTTTATACATGATAACAATACAAAACTAACCATCAATACCTACATCATTCCAGCCAATACCATACTTATAATGAAACTAACATCAACATCATGCACAAGTCAATTGTTTTAAACCAGAGCAGTGCCAGAGATAGCAGCAAAGATGAGCCGAGTTTTAACTTTTGGGATCAAGGTAAATTACGTATTTGTTTTAGATTCCCTATAGCAGGGTATATTTCAAATTAAATATTTACTACCTGACTGTCCCAGTTGGCTGGGGGTCTTTACAGGGACTATGAATTTTGAAAAATTTTAAGACTAAGTCACTGCTATTCCCCTTAAGGTGGAGCGGCCGGTACCACAATTGACCAGTGCATTATACAGAAGTCGGTTATAGCCAATACCACCACCATTTCTGCTAGAACTAGGTTAGTTTCTTTTTTTAATAACATTATTTTCTATGTAATACAAAATATTAAAACAATGATTAAATTTTAACTTTTACAGACAAGCATAGCTATAGAGATAAACCTGTGCCAACTGATTTATGTAATAGACCCCGTTTATTTGAAATTTTTAGCTTCAAAAATATCAACATGAAATATAAAAACTTTTCAGCATATAACAGAAAAGACCCTGGTCAGGCATAGGTTGTGCAGGCCAGCCTGACTGTATAATGTTGATGTTTATAGTTCTACCTGTCCCCTTAGTTCAATAATTGGTTATCTCCTATTAAATTTAGAAGGACTTAACCCATTACTGCACACAGGTGACATACTATAAACAATAACCAAAGTGCTTCAACAAAACTGACTTTTTGTACATAGAGTCAATGATTTCATACAATATATAATTATATACAAAACTATACAGGAACAGATCAAGGCTATACCAGTGCCAAGATGCAATCTAAAGAAACAAAATGCACTCCGTGCTAGAAGTAAAATACATTTTATGCTAATATGTTTTCAACGGAAACAAGAAAATAACAACATCTAACAAATGAATCAAAAACATAGGAACCAATTACAAATACAAAAAAAGCTGATTTTCCTATGTTAAAACAAACTTTTAGTTGATATAAATTTTGATATGTTAATGACTTTAGTAAAATGATTTATTTCATTTATATACTTCTCTTTATTCATTTTTTCTTCTTTGGTTTTAAGTAACACACCAACGCTATAAAGGTCATATGGCAACTGTTCAGCTTTATTGGTGGATAAAGACCTCAATTGCCCTCCATACATTATTTTAGTCATGAGCAGACACCCAAGTAGAATCACTGACCCCCGATCTGTAAGTTAGTTGGATAGCTGCCTCACATACAGAAATCATAATCCCTGGCAAGATTCTAACCAAAAGGGTTGCGAGGCAAGTGAATTGATGACAGCAACTTAAACCACTTAGCCACAAAGACCTTTTAATGTACAAGTTCAACTTACTGATTGTTGAAATTATGTTACTAATATAAGTAATATGTCACGTAAAATTTACATAAATATGGTCATTTTTTTAAATTCACACTGATTAATGTAAAGGCAACTTTAGCCGAAATTTTCTTGAAGTTTTCCAGATTAAAGATGGAGGTCACTCCTACCTTTGTACACTAAACAGTACCATAGGTGAGACACTTATATATGCAATAATTATGAACACAAAACCCCTGAATTCATATTTGTTTGGGGGGTTTATTTTGCAAAAATATCTGAATTTTCTATTTGACTTTGTAAAAACTCCTGAATTTTCAACATGTTTTTTATAAAAATTTCTGAATTTTCTATGCATGTTTATCAAAATTCCTTATTTCTTTTTGTGGTGTTCTTTGTGTTCTTTTTTTTTTGTAAAGAATTTTGAATGTTACAATATTATACATTTTTCTTATAAACAATCTAGTTATCAATTAAACAACTTTAAAATATTAATAAAAGTGGATCAAACAATCAACACAGGGTAAATCTTTAAGGTGTGTTTATACAGATAAAGCAAAATATAAATATATAAAACTAAACTAAATACATGTACACCCATAATGCAAGTTATCTACAACTCTAATATCGTATCAACCAATATTATATACATGTACAACATAGCACTCAGGGACTAGAAACAAACAAACAACTAAAATAATGTACATTTTCATCAACAACATCCACATGCAGAATTTATATTGGTGCCACTCAGAGTTTATAGAAAGAGATATACAATTTGTACAACCAAAATAATGCTCACAGGAGGGGATCCAGTAAAAAAAGACAGGTGGTAAAATTATAAAAATAAAATTTCAAACAAAATCATAAACAAAATATAGTAATTTTCCAGGTAATTATGGAATATCTAAAGAATTACCATTCCAAGTTGTTTTGTGTATATATTCAACCCAAGGCTTGAAACATTACAAGATCTGATATGTTCTTATTATTTGTATATGTTTTTATGCATTAACTCATCTTTCATACAGACTTACTTCTATTTTTAACCAGACCTGTTTGAGGAGCAGCACGCTCCATTTTTCTCAGTTCTGTATTATAGTTAACTTCACTTTTTCTAAATATAGATATAATTAGAATAAAAGGTCACACAGACCTTGATCTTTGACCTTTATCTACCTTTGTTAAATAAAGTGTTTATTTTCATAGACCTGAAAATTGGTGTCAGGTAGAACTCATCAAGTTTCAATATCATATTCGAAATTATTGATCATTAACAAGAACTTGATAACATTTTGACCTTGACCTTTGGACCCAAAATGAGTATGACAGGTAGGATGCACCAAGGTCCATCTACATACAAAGGTCAGAATGCACTCCAATAACAGGTTCCAGTGACCTTCACCTTTGTCATTTTATAGGGGCATAGTTAAAATATAAGCACTGCTACAATAACATAATAACTATGCCCCTATAAATTGACAAGATTTACTTGAACTTGCGCTAAATTTCATTCTATCTCCTACTTAAACTAAACATGAAGATTTCAAAAAATATTTATTCTGGTTATAAGACAAAGAATGTAAAACTTCTGTTGTTAGTAAATTAACTTTCTCTGTCAAGTGACCTGACAATAAATTAACAAATTTTTAGTTGAAGTTTAATCGTTTTCCTTGATTGATTTGCCACAGGAACTTGTTCAGCTTTGACTTAAACAGTCCAATAAATACATTGCTATTCAGTCAGTACTTATTTTAAAAGTTTCCCTAGAATTGGTGAATTGTTTTGTTCAGATTGAAAGATGGACAAGTCCATTTAAAATATTTAGCGTGGTAAGGGTGCAGTGATATTAAGAAACATTTACTTAAACATTAACAGGACTAAGATATCAATGAGGCTTTCAAACGTCTGAAGGTTTTATCAAAATTCCCTTTCGTGCAAAGGAAACTTTGAACTTTCCCCTTTCCTGCTTTGACTCTTTGTGACCACTAATCAATATCAGTGAGGGGAAACTACCTTCATGACTGGGATAATACTTTTGTGGAAAAAAATTCTTAATAAATGTTATAATAATAATATGTGAAGAATATTGTATAAGATAAATTATGAACTTTTCTGTGAAGCGCAATATAAAATTTCATCAAATCAACACAGTGCATAGGTTTTGTGAACAAAAAAGATAACATTTGTGATCATGTGAAAATTGAATGATATATAAAAAGGAAAACATTGGTGAATATGTGAAAGTTGAATCTCAAATAATAAAGTGATTGTTCACCATTATGTTGTCAGATTACAATTTTCTTTGTGACGAAACCTTTGTATAATGAACTTATCTTCATCTGTTTAACCCACTTTGCTCATTTGTCTGGGTTTATAATACATTTTTGGGGTTCTATATCAAAAGAGTATCTAACCGGCTTTCCTGGATAAACAAGCAATTATCATAGTATTGCAAGCAATCCATAAGTCCCCTACCGGTAAGAACCCCATCAACATTCTGAAAGGCCATTGGCCATTCACTTATGTTTCAATTTTTCTCTATTTTAAGTAAACTTGTTGGAAAAGTTCTTTAAAAGTGATCACAGGAAACAGTTTTTATGAACAGACAGACAGACGGACTGAAGGACACTCAAAAGTTAATATTTGAAACATCCCTGTTACCAAAATATAACATTTTAAAAGCAGGAGGAGATAACTCTTGAATTAAAGATGCAATTTCATAAAAATTTTCAGCTCTTTTTGACTAATCACAAATATTGTTATATTTGCCATGTTTTAAGCCTATTTGTTGCCAAGGCAACTGATATTTTTTCAAAATAGGAAGAACAGATAAAACATGCATAATCTCAACACTGCTATCTACCCATATGTCAAGTTTCATAAAAATATTTCCAGTACTTTTTGAGATATCACTGGATTCAGTTTATGTGTAAAATTTGCCATATTTTCAGTCTATGTGTTGCCATAGCAACCAGAATTTTCAACATAGGAAGAAAAGAAAAAGACGTGCATAATCTCAAGACTGCCATCTACCCATATGTCAAGTTTCATAAAAATATTTCCAGGACTTTTTGCTTTATCACTGGATCCAGTTTATGTGTAAAATTTGCCATATTTTCAGCCTATTTGTTGCCATAGCAACCAGAATTTCAACATAGGAAGAAAAGAAAAAGACGTGCATAATTCCAAGACTGCCATCTACCCATATGTCAAGTTTCATAAAAATATTTCCAGTACTTTTTGTGTTATTTATGTGTAAAATTTGCCATATTTTCAGCCTATTTGTTGCCATAGCAACCAGAATTTCAACATAGGAAGAAAAGAAAAAGACGTGCATAATTCCAAGACTGCCATCTACCCATATGTCAAGTTTCATAAAAATATTTCCAGTACTTTTTGCGTTATTTATGTGTAAAATTTGCCATATTTTCAGCCTATTTGTTGCCATAGCAACCAGAATTTTCAACATAGGAAGAAAAGAAAAAGACGTGCATAATTCCAAGACTGCCATCTACCCATATGTCAAGTTTCATAAAAATATTTCCAGTACTTTTTGCGTTATCACTGGATCCAGTTTATGTGTAAAATTTGCCATATTTTTAGCCTATTTGTTGCCATAGCAACCAGAATTTTCAACATAGGAAGAAAAGAAAAAGACGTGCATAATCTCCATACTGCCATCTATCCATATACCAAGTTTCATAAAAATATTTTCAGTACTTTTCAAGTTATCGCGGGATCCAGTTTTGTGGACGGACGGACTGACGGACTGACAGACAGACGGACGGACGGACAGACGGACAGACGGACGGACAGACGGACAGACGGACGGAGGGTAAACCTAAAGTCCCCTCCGGTAAACCGGTAGGGGACTAAAAACCAGTTATTAACAATTTCACAACAAGTGACTCAACTTGTCCCACATGATTTCTGAATCACCAGTAATAGACAAATGACTTAATGTTAGACCCAGAGAAATTTTGCCTCGACCAAGGATCAAACCAGCCACCCTTTTTAATTACTGATGTGATGTTCTCCCAACTGAGCTAAACAGGCAGATGACTTTTTCTTCTACTTATAATATATTAGGGATTTCAATATTAAAATGGTAATTCAACTGTACAGAGACTTGTGAGACTGATGTGCAAAGTTCTATACTGGTGTTATAAAGCAAGTTTAAATTAAAAAGATTTCTTCATCAGAATCTCTCTATACTATTTGTTTCATACAGACTAGTCAAGAATCTGACAATATAAAGGGGGAACAACTCATATCAGGATTATTGACATTGTGTGCAAAGGCTTCAGTGAGGGTAAAAAAATAATATTTAAATATATTTTGCATAAAAACCTAGGGTTGAATATATACATGTGAAATTTGTTCTAGGAGAGGAAGTTGATTTAGAGAAGATTACACTGTAGGTCACGTGACCTGCCATGTGAGCACCTACCTCTTTTGCACCTGGCAAATTAACGTCCGGTGCAGATAGCGATTTTTCTGCCATCATGAAGTTAATCGGTTCAATGTAAATCCTAGGATAGTGTCTAAATTGTACGGGAACAAAAGAGAAACCAAAAACACAAGACGATGATTAAGGTGTTTTGTAAAATGACTAGACTCGATTAAACCAATTGTGTGTGTGTGTAAACTTTGCATATCTTACACCACTATATATAAATGTACATCATTCCACTGTGCCTGAACAACACTGCATCAGCAATTTAGGTGCCGGATAAAAAAAACACCAGAAATAAAAACACATCCAAAAATAACACATAGGGCATCGAGAGGTGTTTGGAAAACACCAGCAAAAATTAATGACATTCAACACAACAATCAATCTGTCTATCACGTGATTCATCCAAGCTAGTTAAACTATCTCAAATATATATACATGTAACAACACTTGATACTACTTATTAATCAATGACAGGGAAGAATTTTTTTTCCGATTACATTGTACTTAAAAATTTGGGGAAAAATCTTTACTTTTCAAGGTACCTTATGAAACTGTCAAAGCACTATTTGATAATATGAATAATTTAACTTTTAAACAATTAAAAGTTCCATAACTCATGCTACAAATGAATGGCTTCAATTCACCTCAATAAGAAATTAATTTGAGATATTGTAAAAACAAAAATAACACTGAACATTTTTAAAATAGAAATTAAACATTGTCTAGGCTAGCTTTTTTTTCATGATCAGGTATCTAAGGTGTTGTTACTTGTACATGATAAGAAAACAAACAAGTGCGTACACGACAGCACTGTACATTAACTTCACATAGCAATAGTCAAATAAATATACCTTGAAAACTTCTCATTTTATTTCAAATCTTATTTCTATTTCTAAATTTCTAAACCGTCAAATGAAATAATTCAAAAGAAGAAAAAAAACGGAATCCCTCAAGAACGCCCAAAACAGCAAAATTTAAAATGCTGCCGGCTCGCTTTACTTAAGTCTGTTCATTCACGGTATTGAAAAGTGCAAGCGACCTTAACCCCCACATCCCCCCCCCCCCCCCCTCATCCCCCTAACATTTGCTTCAGTGTTCAACATTTAACATGAAGTGGTAAAATTTTTAATTTAGAAACATCTGCAGATATGTTCAAAGTCTGGTTTTATTTATATACTGGTATATACAGTATAAGAATGAGATGTTTTCAAGAACAATAACTCCTACTGTACAATGTTAGCATATTAGTCTGGTTAGCTGCAATATAATACATCATATTCCAGTGTATACTTCATACATACAAAACTCCATTTTAATAAATCACATTCTGTAAAACCTTATATCTGTATTATATGATTTCATAAACAAAATATTTACTAGCTTTGGCCTAGGACATATTAGTTATCAAATTTAGTCTAGGGCAATGGTTGTTATTAGATTTGGCCTAGGCCCTGAGATTAATTTTTTTTATTCTTATTAATAGATCATAAAACCAATATCAGCCTAGCGATGGACTTCTTTACATTGTATTTCTTTTCTAGATTTTATGAAGTGGGGACACAAAGGGGTATAGGCACTAAAAGTTGAACTTTAACTTAATGTCAAAGTTGTATTGAAGTTTTATACATTATAAAGTTACACTGGAATACTTATTCAAACACCTGTAAAACAATAGATGTTAAAACAAAGCTAAGTGCATATCTATGAGGGCATCAAGCTGCAAGTTCTTGCATATAAATATACGTGTAACTGGTGTTTCCGTGAACTGTAATACCCGATCATTCACCGACACATTAAAACTTTCGCCTGAGCAGGCATTATACCATTCATTGGCATAAGTGATCTTTTTTATTATAAAAACTGTATGTTGTAAATCAAATAAAAGAGTGGTATAAAAATTTTTTAAAAATACACGCTGTATATGATATGTTATGTCACAGATTCACCAGTTACAGACTATATGACATTTACTAGTACAGCTGTGCTGGGGACGGGGTTTTATGACCGATACCCGGCTTCACAACATACCTCCTCTGTGGTACCCGTATTTACAAAGCTAACATTAGGTGCCGACGTAGATCTGCCTCTCTGTACAAGAGGTGGCGTCTGCCGATTGGCAAACGGTCGTGAGGAGGGCTGAGAAAGGGTGGCATTTTGGTATGATGAAAGTAACATGCTTGAGTGACCAAAACTGTCCGCTAGTAAACTGAAACATACAGCAACAGTTGTTAACGGTGATACTGAAAACACTCGTGTGAATATATTAATCAAAACATAGCCGTTACCATTATAATTAATTAACTGGTTTAAAATTATACTACAAAAGCTATTGTTTTTAAAGTTAAACTTTTTTAAATTTCTCTGTGTGTTAAATGAACCTTACAATAATAAATGTTTAAAATGACGATGACCTCTTTATTTCTTGAACATTCTCTAAAAGATTCACCAAGAACTATTAAAACGAAATAATTCCGAATCAAATTGATAATATGTTCAAATATTCTAAATCTATGTATGTTTAATTTATCAAAGCTATATTGTTGTTAAAACCAAAACACTTTCTTTTTGGAGAACATATCCTAAATATTCCATAAAAATCTGTAAAAAGTTCTTGAAACAGTTAAAATGGGTTTAACATTTTTTTTTGCGCAAGAAGTTTTTTATTTCTTTTCTATTTTTTAAGATAATACTTCATCTACATAAGAGGTTGCTGCAATTTAAAATTGTCAGTATTCTTTTCTCCACAATTAAAAATCAACTTCTCTCCACATTGTTTTTCTATCATTGACTTAGAAAACATTTGTAGTGTAAGGATTCCTACTCAATATGTCCTGCTATTAAAAAAACTCCATGTCATCAAAAAATTAGATCTTGTTTTTACAGCTGGGTTTTAATCAAATTCTAAAATTTACGAAAATTTATGAAAATACAAAATGATAATATAATGCAACCAGTTGGTATTATGTAACAACAAACTGAATGTTTTCTAATGAAATATAACAAGATATTAGGAGTGTAAACATGTGTAGCCACCAGAACCTGTGGTAAAATATAAACATGGTTAATTTAACATATCAACATTAAACAAGTCAATATATAAACAAAACTTGTGGCAACAAAATATGAACACAACTTTTAACAATAACGTGATAACCTGGTACATGTTGGGCAGAGTTTTTTCCCTCTCTCTCCAGACACTTCTAACTTTATATAATTCTGAACGACAATTTCTGGCTTATTAATTAATATCTTATCATCACAATTTTGATCTTCAGCTACATTTTTCAAACTCATTTTCTGAAACACAAGCCAAGAAATCATTTGTAGAATTGATTCAATTTTGTGTAAATAATTTTTACCTCTTAAATCATATCATTTTTAGGAAAGCATTACTTAAAGCATTTCCAAAATTGTTTTTCTAATTTCTAGGTTTACAATAGCTACCTGTCGCAAAAAGATACCAAAATTACAATAATATGTTCTAAAAAGGGAAAATAAATCCTGGAGAAAATTAATCCAAGGGAAAATATATCCTGAAAAGAAATTACCGTTTAAATGTAACCACTATTATGCTTGTTAAAATTTGTGTTCATATTTGTCATAGAAATACAGTAATAATTCTTACCCACTGCAATTGATAAAGGTAATTAGCTTGGAGATATCTGATACAAATTGTTGAATCATTTAACATTAATGAGCCGTGTCATGACAAAACCAACATAATGTGTTTGCGACCAGCATGGATCCAGACCAGCCTGCGCATCCACGCAGTCTGATCAGGATCCATGCTGTTCTCTTACAAACCCTATTACAAGTAGAGAAACTGATAGCGAACAGCATGGATCCTGATCAGACTGCGCGGATGCGCAGGCTGGTCTGGATCCGTGCTGGTCGCAAACCCATTATGTTGGTTTTGTCGTGACGCGGCTCATTTTTTATGATTTTTACACCTTCCTCTAAGGTTACATGAAATACAATGTACATATCTATCCAAATTTGAAATGGCACAAGTGAAAAATAATCTGAATAATGACAATGTACATATCTATCCAAATTTGAAATGACTCTAAAGTTAAATTGTCAGAATTATACAAGAATAAGAATTCAAGTTCCAACTTCAAGTTCCTTTATCATTTATGATTTAATTCACTTTTTTTTTCATTAATCTGACTGTTTTACAATACATTCAACAGCATTTGAGTACAGCATTAAAATTTAATGTCAACCTCTAAACGATGCATGACATTTATTATTAAAATTTAAATCCATATCCTTTACAAATCAATATCACAAAAGGTAACTATTCAATGATATTCACAATCATTGTGTTTAAATCATTTCAGCAAACTGTAAACATTGCAGCAACTGTCTATTTCATTTTGTGTTGATTATTTATATACCTGTAAATTAGGCAATAAGCTGTAGGAATAACTGCAGGATCAACAATAGGGTATGTTGGGATTTAAGTCAAAATGACACTGTTCAGACCACCTGACACCTTATAAGCTTTAATGGTGGTGGATGACTTTGGGTGGCCGAAGACATTCAGTGGCGGAATACCTTCCTTGCCTAAAGCGCAACATTTCAGACAAGCCGTAAATAGAACCACCTGACCTCCGTAACCTAGCAGAATGGCTTCCTCACATGAAATAATTTAGTCACTTTGGGGATTCTAACCCAAAGAAATGGTAGGCAGAGGATTTAACCACTCAACCACCGAGGTTCCTTTAGCAAGATCTAACTTCATTATTTCATTCAGAGTCCAGCATTTTTACACTTATCCATGAAAATAATCAGAAAGAAAGCTTATTACTTAGTTTTCTAGCATTTTACTCAATAAGGAATTTATTAGTATTTTTCTTAAAATTTTTCTTGTTAAATTTAAATAGAATCCAAAATCTTTACACTTATTATGAAAATGTATACCAGTCTTCAAACGAAACTACACCATTGGTTAATTTCAAATTTTTAGCTTTTGAACTGACCAATCAGATTCTCATAATGAAGACTGGTTTACAGTTTCAAAATTTTAAGTCATTGTTTTAGATGTAATGAAAATTACCCAACTACTTACTGTTTAGTAAGATTCCTAGTATCACATTGTGGGTTAATATTTTCCTTACATCGCTGATGAAGTCGGTAACCACACGTCTGACAGCGAAAACCTTGCAGTAAAAACTTGTGGCAAACATCACAGAAAGTTAAAGAAAAGAATGTTTTTCGTACCTGCAAGAAAAAACATGTCATCATTTTTAATGCAAATTTAAATACATAATTGGTAAATAAGTATGATATCTCAGTTTTGTTTGTTTGGGTTTGATGTCTATAAAGCAGCATGCCCCCAGATGAGCCAAGTATTTCATTAAAATTAAACCTGAGAAAAACAGACTAAGACTTTAGGAAAAGTAATAATATTCAAGATTTAAGTAATCATTTACATGTTATAGACAGGACTGATTTTAAGAAAATATTAATGCTAGAGGCATTTTATAGTACAAGTAATATCTTGAGAGTTTTAACCTAATATGGATATGCTGAAGACGATGAGGGTGGATACCAAGATAATAAAATTGACATTGACCTTCAAAAGGTCAATTCAAAATGGCCGCTTAAAAATACTAAAATAGGTCATTAAAACTATGATACAATATGATGCAATTAATTATTCTTGTCAAAATCAAATGATTATTCAATATGATCAGATTTTAATGAAATTAGCCACCAAATATAACGATAATAAGCCCGATGGCTCAATAAACAGTAATATACAGTACTGTTTTACTAGTGCGTTAAGGTATAAGACTAAGATTGAAAAAAAATCACTTTTTATGTTTTGTTTACTTGATTATATTTTTTAAACAATAAACTTAGTTTCAAATCCTACTTAATAAATATTACCAAAGAATGAATATTTCATAATAACAAATTAATACTACGAAATAATATTTCGTAATAACGAATTATTTAATATTTCGTAATTACGAAATAATATTTCGTAATAAGGAATCAATATTTCGTAATTTAAACGAAATAATTTTTCTAATTGGGAATTATTATCTCGTAAAACGATTTCAATTCCGGGAGAAAGTGTGGAAAAAATGTCACTTCAGGTGTTCCGTAATTTTTAACATTATTTGTAGCTATGATTTTTTTAAGTTGTTCATTTTGTTTTCATTTATTTTGCACTTATTAAAGTATTTATGGTTTATATATATACTGCAACCCAAATATCTACGACATTATGGCTCTATCTCAATCTATGAAAGTTGTTTTCTACCTCAGGTTTATATATAAAATGTGTTTATTGAGTGTTGAGCAAACTAGGTAAAAAATAGCCAACTTACAAATTTTTACAAATCCTACTTTTTAAATGGTTACAACAATATTTCTGTCCCATTCATCTATAAAATGTGTAACTTGCTGAAATATTGAAATTAATAAAGAGCCGTTTTTTAGCACATTTTGAACATTACACATGTATGCTGCATTTAAGTTTTTTGTGTGTGGTTTTGTTTGTATTTGTTGTTTTCTGCTGAAAATAATGTCTGCATAATTCATTTTTTAGATTCAATTATAACTGCATTAAGGTATACGATGGATAAAAAGTCATCTTAAACTTAGAAGTGTATACTTCATCACACCCTTAACAAAAATTACAGAAAACACCAAATGTTTATCATCTTGTTTAAAAATAAGTGACTATTTAATTTGAAATTTAAAGTTAAAAACAACAACAACAATAATAACAAAACCATATTTTCATCGAGTCGTAAATTCGTCGCTTGAAAACTGTAATGTTCTATTTTCTAATTTCTAATTTTCCAAAATCAAGTTAAATACACAATTTTGTCCGTAATGGACTGTTCTATCTCCTTGGCATGTTATATTAGTGCTTCACAGCTTCATAAATAAATTATAACGAAACCATCCTGTTCTATCTCCACAAATTTACTATGTCTTGATAAATAGACTGTTCTAACTTAGTGGACTAATCATATCATCGATAAATATCACGTGACCTGTGGGATATATGCAACATACTGTTCTAAATCCAAAATTATCGTATCAAAACATAGCATCAAATCATGTGATAGCAGGACACCCGCCATGTTGTACGAAACATTTGAGTTAGATGGTTTGTTGTTTATTTAATAAATTAATACTAAATATAAGTATTGAATGATATTATGTATTCATTTATTCCCTCAAATCATTGACATTTTAGTATTAAGTCCTGTAAAGTCACTGCCTGTAATTAAACAACAAGCAAAACTGATCATGATTTGAAAGTAATTTCGGATGTGTATTTTCGGATAGAAACAACTGTGATCATACAATTTCATCAAACAAATTCGTAAAAAAAGAAAATTTGTTATATGTTCTAACGTTTCTTTAACATAAGGTACATTCTGTCTCAGAAAACAATTATTTATCTTTATAACAGACACATATGAGTTTAGAAAATTGACTGTACTCATTGCCAATATGAAACAAAAGCATAAGATGGTTTAGGTTACTGACCAATGTGGAATATTTTGGAAACTATAACAGAACTCCAAATATCTGGCTTTTGAGAGATTAAGATAAAAGCATTTCTGGGACAAAAAAGGCCTTTAAGAAAATTTATAGATATTATACGTTTACATATAATATATGTTTTCGAATGCGTTAATGTTATATAACTAATAGATTGCTTTAAAGTAAACACATTTTATACCAAAGACAGAAGGAAGAAAAATATTCTTATACGTATATTTTGTTTGTCTTGTAATTTGACTTTGAATTTCTAAATGAATATTTATATAGCATTATGTTTGTATTGTTTTTGTACACGAACAATCTTGAAATATGACATTTTTAAAATATAAGTCATGCCTGCTTCACCTTTAAGGTCTTTTCTATTAGATATGTTTTCATTGCCTATTTAAGTTATAAAAAAATTTTATAACATACCTTCAATTATAAGAACTTCTCACCAACACAAACAGAATGTGTAAAGAGCATTACAAAATAATTACTACTATTTCATACTTTTGGAAGGAATTTGAATTTGACCATCTTTTAAATTTTCATTAAAAAAAATCTTGAAAGATTTTTCCAGCATTCTAGAAAATTTGAAAGTTTTCTTTTCCCGTTTGCGGCTATAACTTTCTTTTCACAGACATTGAATCACTTTGAATATGGCCAAAGTTATAAAAATAGATAAAATGTCTACAAAAATTATGTGGGTATTTTATCTTTATTTATTTAAATTATTTGTTTAAATGTCATTTAATAATGTAATGGATTTAGGGATTTTAATAAGATTTCGAATGTCGTAGTTCATGTAGTTAGATACATATGGTCTAAGAAATAGTGTAGTGTCAAAGTCAACTAATTAAGGGATAATGAGCTGAGAGCATTTTTGGTAGCCTTTTAAAGATAAAACATACTGTTGTATATGCTATAAATCAATTTAACTTAAAAGACATAATGTTCTAAGTCACATTGAACACTCTGATTTTAACAATTTTTGAAAAAAAGTTACAAGGACTGTTCTATCTCCAAATGTTTTTTTAGGTTTTTAAGCGAGGAAAAATTAAAATCCACATATCTGTAACGATATTGAGATGTTCTCTCGACATCACGTTTAGTAGTTTTTAAATTTTCAAAATCCGACATTAAATAAAAAAGTTATGTAATACTAAATCTTTACATGCTTTTTTCTCAAAAACAACAAATTGGCACTTAGAACAAAACGTTTTTCAAGCGACGAATTGTCTGAAACCGGGAGATTGCTATGTGTGCTTGCTTTACCATCGCAGCTCTCGAAAATTTTGGAATTCAGTCACGGTTTTGAGAAAATTCTACAAGAAGATTATCACATCATTTGATATACATTAGAATTCCGGGTACCTTCCAATAAATCCAGGATATCTTAAAGTAACAGCAAAGTTATCTATAAAAATATTACTTGTAATCAATTGAGTAATATTTACTTTGACCATATATAAAAGTCACGTGGGTTGGCTACATAATAGAGGTGTTAAAATATAATTGTAATACACTCTTTGTTAGCCATTGAAATAGTATTTAATGTATAAAGGACTTTCAAAAATGGTTATTATTCAGAGCGGGCGCTATGGTGCAGTGGTAACACTGTCTGCCTACAAATCAAGGGGTCGTGAGTTCGATCCCCCGCTACTCCACTGAACGAATAAATGACTAAACCAGGACATCAACACAGAATGACGGCAACCATAGTATACAAGAGAAGACCTTAACGGAACAGGAAACAAGTACCGAAAGTACAAGACCGAAGACGACGACCGATATCAGAAGGAAGAACGGAGACAAGAACTGACAACAAGCGAATGGAGACGAGGACCTATAACAGAAGGACAGAGACGAGGACTGAAAACAGGAGAGAGACAGGGACCGATAACAGAAAAACTGACGACAAGCGAACGGAGACGAGGACCGATAACAGAAGAACAGAGACGAGGACTAAAAACAGAAGAAGAGAGACAGGGACTGTGCACACAAGAACTGACAACAAGCGAACAGAGACGTCGACCAATAATAGAAGAAGAGAGACAGGGACCGATAACAGAAAAACTGACAACAAGCGAACGGAGACGAGGACCGATAACAGAAGGACAGAGACGAGGACTGAAATCAGGAGAGAGACAGGGACGGCCGCTACTCCACTGAACGAATAAATGACTAAACCAGGACATCGACACAGAATGACGGCAACCATAGTATACAAGAGAAGACCTTAACGGAACAGGAAACAAGTACCGAAAGTACAAGACCGAAGACGACGACCGATATCAGAAGGAAGAACGGAGACAAGAACTGACAACAAGCGAATGGAGACGAGGACCTATAACAGAAGGACTGAGACGAGGACTGAAAACAGAAGAAGAGAGACAGGGACCGTGAACACAACAAGCGAACAGAGACGTCGATCAATAATAGAAGAAGAGAGACAGGGACCGATAACAGAAAAACTGACAACAAGCGAACGGAGACGAGGACCGATAACAGAAGAAGAGAGACAGGGACTGTGCACACAAGAACTGACTACAAGCGAACAGAGACGTCGACCAATAACAGAAGAACAAGAGACAGGGACCGATAACAGAAAAACTGACAACAAGCGAACAGAGACGAGGACCGACAACAGAAGAACAGAGACAGGGACCGATAACAGAAGAACTGACAGATGAACGGAGAAGAACAAAGACGACGACCGAAAACACGGACGTGAATCGATAACAGAACATCTGACAACAAAAGAACTGAGACCAGGACCGATAACAGAAGAACGAAGACGAGAACCGATAACAGAAGAACAAAGACGACAACCGAAAACAGAGACGTGAACCGATAAAAGAACATCTGACAACAAAAGAACTGAGACCAGGACCGATTACAGAAGAACGAAGACGACGACCGATAACAAAAAAACGAGCATCAAAACCCAAGAGTACTCAGATGTACTTTAATGTTTAACCTCCTCACACATACGCAGTAGGAATCTGAGTAGTCACGTTATTTGCTTGCATAGAGTGCCAGATAAAATACATGAAAGCCCTATATGAAGCAGATAGGGCAGGGAAGAGTGAAGTGTATACAGGTCTCTTATGTTTAAATGCCTTAAAATTTTCAGAACTATCTTTAATATTACTTCTATATTAGTATTATATTGGCCTATAGATAAATGTCCACCATCTTGGATTATTCGGCCATATTGGATTGTTTTGTTTTTTTAATTCTGTTTTGGTGTCTAATTTGTTTTTACCTAAACATGCTTTGTGACAAATTTCAGGCTTTTCCTTTCCTTAAAAGTTTTATTTGATATATCATCCATTTATGATAAAGAAATTTGGCGCCCATTTTAGTGGTCATTTCAAATGGCCATTTCAATGGTCAAGATCAAGTTTTTCAATTTGGTATCCACTTTTACCGGATTCAGCATACCTTAAATAGGTTAAATACACCAAGATACCACTTGTACTACAAAATGCCTCTAGCATCTTATAGGGAGCCAAATTCTCAAAGTCAGTCCTGTCTATTATATGCGAATGATAATTGATTATTCAGTATTCATAACCATATTTCTACTGCATTACTAATATAGCAATTTCGAATATTTTGACCTGATTTTGGTAATTTATGCGAGTTAAGAGTGATGTTTGTAATGTGTTAATTGCTCCCTTTTTGTTACTTCACAATATTTTACTTTTAAATACATTTTCAATTTTTTCATGAAAATTAGTATGAGTCTGGAGGCGTAGTGCTTTATATATATTTGGTCATATCTCAGGGGTCATCTACCTATCTCATAGATAATTAGCCAGTATTTACTAATTTCCTTACAAGTGAAAGACTACTAATCCCGTATGATTTCTGAATTAGCTGTGAGAGACGAATCACCATTTAGACCAAATGTTATAGATCAACAGTCACAGAGAAATTCTACCTCAGTCGGAGGATCAAACCAGGAACCCCTGGATTATAAATCCAATAAACTCCCTATTGTTCTAAGTAGGCTGACTAAAGTTATCTTAATAACACTGTACAATTATAACCCTGCATCACTCCTTCAATGATATTAGGAAAACAACAATTTTTTTTATTTTTTTGAAAGGCCCATCAATAATCATAACTAAAATGTTCTGAATAATTAAAGGTTAGAATGAGTAAAATAACTAACATTGTTAAATGATTATTTATAAAAAGTGTGTACTTTTCAAGACAAAATGTTCAAGTAAGGGGACATAGCATGTACATGTAACTGTTAACAAATTTTCATAATGATGACAACACCTGAAGTATTTTAGTAGATACATTATAGATGATATTACTGACTAGTTAAGGGCATATCCTTTAACTCACTAGTTTAGGAGATGTCATTTAAAAGTTTTAACTAGCAAGAATATTTTAAGACAAAGCAAAATTATTTCATTAATCCTGAAAGAGTGTCATCTGTAACTCAATTCTTTTGAAATAACGAAATTATATATCAAACTTAGAGAAACTGTTTTTGGCATGTGATATTATAAAGAAATATTTTCCTGCCTTTATCCAACCTAAGTTTAGGATGGAATACCTTTTTATTTTACAATATCAAAAGAGGATCACATATGGAACAATCACATGAATTTGGTTTATGCATAATTTATTTTAGTTTTATTGTGTAGGATACTATAAGCTTACAGACACACTTTCTTATCCATTCCTGAAACCAACCAGTAGTCCAGTACTGAGCAATGAGTGTAAAGATTCATGCTCAAGGAAACAACAACTTGCCCTTAATAGGGTTTGAACCCATGTGGGTAGCTATCATTAGATTACTAGTCTGGCGTATTTACAACTCGGCCAAGCCACCAAATGACATTGATCCTGGGGTCTAATGAATCATTAAGAAAAATGTAGACAGATAAACAACATTTATAAACACTTAGCTTCAGAATGTACGAGGAGCTAAAAGAAATGAAAAGATTGCTATACATACTATATTATGATTGGGAACTCCTGGGAAACGTTGTTGACGTCCTGTATTTGATTTCAACACAACTGTCAGTTCATACCCTGCGACATCTGTCATTGGGTCATCCCAACTGAACTGTCTCCTGATGATACAAAATAATTAAAGTTAAATACATCATCAAAGTAGCACTCCTTGCTGATTTTTTTTTCTTTCAGTAGAATTTTATGTTGCACCAACACAGTAGAGGTCATATGGCAGCTTAACAGATTTACTAGTAAAGCCCCTTTAAGGCACTAACAGGCACCCCAGTAGAACCACAGATGTTGTATAAGCTACGTGGAGTGCTTCCTCATATGAAAGAATCCCTTAAGTTCTGGCGAGTGGTGAGAGGAAAGTCATTGAATGCAATGACTTTAACCATTTGGACAAGGACACCCAAGACTTGCTGATGTTACAAAACAAATTAAAAAAACATCATTAACAAGGCACGCCATAAGAACTATGCTAATTTTTAGTAAACTTTAGACAGTTTTTAAAATTGTAACATATTGTTTTAATATATTTATAAATTACAACCCACATACTACTCAACACATTGTAAGAAGCCCACATAGCCCTCACAGTATTTGGGTAGAAATATAGTTAACTCTACACAAAATTAATGTATCCCCGAGTAAAAACATGCAAAATATACATTGATAGTAAACATTTATGATTTTTGAAGTATGATATTGTCACATTAATGCAGTAATGGGTTATCTCCTTTTCAATTTGGTCACGATATTTTAGAATTTATCATCACAATTGAGTTAAAATTAATCTCTCACATAAACCAAGGCGCATGAGTGTAATTATATCATTTGTATTACAGGTATATACAAACATAGTGTTAAAATTCACTAAACTAAATGTTACACTGTAACAAAAAATAATTCTTTTTAACTGTAAATCATTCTTCTTATTTTAGATATGTGATAAATAGAATATTCTATCCATGTAGATTCAATACTAAATTTATTGAGGCAGAGGCTGGCATAATATAATTTTATTCAACATGTTCAATAAATTTAGTATTAATCAACACTCATTTAATATCCTGTATCTATTAATTCAAACTAGACCAAAAAATCTAAAATCTGTAGACAGTGTTTTTTTCTTTATATAACTACTACCCTAAAACGGTACCATTCCCAATAGAAAATAGACATTAAAATTCCCAATTTCCAATGTAAAATTCCCAAAATGGCTGTTCAAAATGCCCACAAGGCCAAGTGATTTTTCTAAGATCATTTAAATCCAACATATTCATATAAATCACCACTCAATAGTTCTATTTTGACAGTAGAAGCTGTTAGCTATCTTTATTCATGATGTCTAATCTCATTTGTTCCTGAAAAAATGCATTAAAAAAATTTCCAATTTTAGTCAAAATAACGCATTTTTTTCCCAATCAGTCTGGTACTGGCACCATTCCAAAAGTAGAGAGAAAAAAACGCTGACACTAATAGTCACATTGATCTTACTCGACTCACACACAAACATTTTTTAAAATAACTTACCCTGTTCTATCAAATACATCACAGTCTTCTGTATCAAAGTCTCGTAATTTCATTGCTTTAGCCAGACCTTCACCTAATGTCTTCCCCACCTTCACTGTCACCTACATACACAAAACAAAATCATTCAGAAACCTTTGAACTACATGTACATGGTAAGTTTCCGAAACTCCTATACACTGTTCTACTAAATTTAAAATAACAAATGAGATTCCAGAATTCAAGATTTCGTTTCCACAATTTGCTATTTTTAGAATGAGTAATGAGATTACTAGTTTTCCGTGTACACTTTATAATGACAAATGAAAATTCTACTTTTATCCAATCAATCGAGTCATATTTCACAGTCACAGTAGAAACTTACACCATTTAAGTCTTCACTTAAGCTAGTGTATGAAGTCGGTTGATTTTGCCACCTATTTGAACCATATGAGTATTATAACTATTAAAATGTATATAGCTATATATCTGCTTCAAAAATTGTTATCCTCGGGTGGCCATGATTTGTAACCCTTAGCATTTTACAGTGCTAGTTTGGTGCACTATATTTCCTTATGATTCAAGCGTTCTATGATAAAGAAATTTTGCATACATTATATTTACTTTGATGTATAAAAATATACAACTGTTAAAAGTGTTTTCTTTATTAACCGACATTTGTTGAGACTTTCTGACTCTAGGACACTACAGGGGTGAATTTAGGACACCCGACGATATTTAATTTTTGAAAAACTGCATTTCTAGAACACCTGTATGAAATAAATAATTATGTGTGTAAATATCCTTAAGAGTGTGTAGTGCATGCACAAAATCATTACCACACTGTTTAACCTCTACCTAAAAATTAAAAAAATTTTAAGTTAGCTTCATAACTTCCTCACATGTTAAATTTAATATCCTCCACATCCCTTAACTGACTCATCATTTACCTCGGGTATTTCACAAAATACCATCTACTTACCGAAGTACGCTGATTGTTAGGCAAGAATGCTTTCACATGTCCAACAGGTGACTTCATAGACAGACTAGGGCTAGGTAAAGCTCCCATATCGCCGCCCGACTCAATCTTTGCCCCATTTCCGATGGAGCTGGGAGCCAGATTTATAGGTGTAGTCGGATATATGGGTCTCGCAGGCTCGGGTCTGGGTGGGGGTTCTGGCGGCTCGAGTTCACTGTCTATAAGTGCTTGCTTGTCTTGAAGCTGTGTTTGTAACTCGTGAATCTTATTTGCAAGTTCTTCATATTCCTGTAATCAAAATAATACAAACTAATGTATTTTCATACCCAAGGTCATTGAACTCCACTGTGGTCAAAAAACTTAAAAAATAAAATTTTAAATTCTTCTATAGACCAGATGGGGCTCTAAAACACGAAGATATGCAAAAGATAAAAGAAAAAATATACTCAGAAATAAATTGAAAATCATATTTTTGTGTTATTCTTAGTCTGATTTGAGTTAAAAGTGTTACAGAAATATTGTTTCAATTCAATTAATTCATTTACTGACTTAACTTATCTAACTGAATTAAACCTCAGTATAGAAATAATTAAGCAAGTTTAGTTTTTGAGGTCTCAGTCTTTCAACCATACTCAAACAAAAGAGTATGTTCATCCCATGCGGATGTCTCCACTGTTTCATCATGACAATGAGTGGGAGGGATAAAAACAAGAACTGTCCGAGGACAGTAACGCTCGACTATTCAAAAAGTTTTCACAAGGGTGTTTCATTGAGTATAATAATGCTTACCTATATAAAAACATAAAATTGTCCGAAAAGGTACAAAGGCTTGTTATTAAGATGTTTTATCGAGTAAATCACTGCTTTATTATTATGAACGCATAAAATTGTCCAAAAAAAGGCACAAACCCTTCAGTAGTCATTGAGATACCAGCTTTCACGCAAAAACTTAAGTCGAAAAAGGGGCATAATTATGAAAAAAGCAATGGGACTTGTGCCAATCATGTAAGATAATCACAGAGAACAAGTGTGTGAAGTTTCAATCCATTCCCTTCAGTAGTTATGGAGATACCAGTTTACACGCAAAAACTTAACCAAGAATTTCTAAGTCGAAAAAGGGGCATAATTATGAAAAAAAGCAAATCAAGAGTTCAGTTATGGGACTTGTGCCAATCATGTAAGATAATCACAGAGAACAAGTGTGTGAAGTTTCAATCCATTCCTTTCAAGAACTTAACCACAGGGACGCCGACAAGTGGGTGAATGCATTAGCTTGATTATTCTGTGAATAATCGAGCTAAAAAGGGAAAATCTAAGTGGGGGCATTGCAAATTTTTGTTGGTTCAAACTAATATCTTAACTACTAGTCAATATGCACTTTTTTCAACATATTATTGATAAACATAATTTAATCACTTGTTTTTCATACATTGTCATTTCTATTATCTTAATATTTTATTTCCTTAAAATCAATTGGTGCATAAACTTACATTATTTTCCCTGGCAAAAGATTGTAAGTAATACCAAAAATAACTTGCATTTCTCATTTTTTACTTACATTTCTTTTAGTGTCTAGCATAATGTGCACAATGACCTAAGCCACTTTTCACCTCAAACAATTTCATAGAAATAATATCATATATGAGCCGCATCACGACAAAACCAACGTAATGCGTTTGCAACCAGCATGGATCCAGACCAGTCTGGGCATCCGCGCAGTCTGATCAAGATCCATGCTGTTCGCTATCAGTTTTTCTACTTGTTAAAGGGTCTGTAAGCAAACAACATGGATCCTGATCAGACTGCGAGGATGCGCAGGCTGGTCTGGATCCATGCTGGTCACAAACCCATTATGTTGGTTTTGTTGTGACACGGCTCATATATGTTTATATGAAAGTGTTCTGTATAGGTAAATGTTTCAATAATTTACAACTTTAAAACAGACAGATTATTAATGTGGCCAAGGGATTGCCTTAAAAGAGATGAGGAGTCAGAATTACAGCCATCAGACCTGCATGATCTTAACAGGCAACTAAATGGGTTCGAATTATAGGAGTCTATACAAAATGCAGTTTGTTTGTTTGTTTTATTTTACGCCTTTTCCCAACAGTATTTCAGTCATATAGGCGGGTAGTTTCCTAACCATCGTTCCTGGAGAGTTACACCAGTACTTGACAACCTTCCTCCGCGCTAAACTACCAAAGCATCTCCCGGGGATCGAACCAACGCCAGAGAGGTAACTGGATTAGAAGTCATCGACTCTAACCCCTCGACCACAAAATGCAGTACTAGCCAAGATGTAAAATTGCACTGTATAAAGTTAAACATAATGCATTACTTGTATAGTTTTACCAAGCAAAATTATAATTAATTTAAATAAGACTGATCTTCAAAAATTGTTAAAAATTCAAGATCCAGGAAAATAAATCCACTATAGAAAAAATATTGATTTCACGGTGACAACAATAGGTGAACATGTATCTGTTATAGTTTAAAAATGATTATTTTTGTAAGTATTTGTACCCAGGAAATAAAAATAATAATCCTTTTTGAAAAACACAAAAGAATAATCATGTAAAAATAATAATTGAGCCGCGTCACAACAAAACCAACATCATGGGTTTGCGACCAGCATGGATCCAGACCAGCCTGCGCATCCGCACAGTCTGATCAGGATCCATGCTGTTCCCTATCAGTTTCTCTGTTTTGTTATAGGGTTTGTAAGCGAACAGCATGGATCCTGATCAGACTGCGCAGATGCGCAGGCTGGTCTTGATCCATGCTTGTCGCAAACCCACTATGTTGGTTTTATCGTGACGAGGCTCAATTATCTATTTTGGTTTTAAATCACACCAACACTACAGCTTACACAGGAAGAAATAAGACCCTAAGTTAACCTTCATTCTTCATTTAATGTTAAAGTCAAATTGATTTGTTTTTGAATCCACAAAATTTTTCTCCTTGGTTGTTGTACATGTATATATTCATGTTGTACAATTTTGGAACTAAATTATTGTTTACAGTAATTTGATTCTTCCCAAAACTTATTTTTACCTAAGAAAGGCAATGATACAAATGTATATATTTTACCATTTTTATCATTAAATATCAAGAATAAAATTTCTGTATTTTTCAGCTGAATCAGAAGTATTTCAGTAAATTATGATATCATGTCAGTGAATCAGATTTACATCACAACCCCCTATTGTGTTAGAATCATAAGAATGACAAAGGTAGTAAAACAATACCTGTAAATACAAGGCAGGAGGGTGCCTCTCTTTTCCAAATTGAGCATTCAACCTTTCTAACCTTTCCTTTGTCAGACGTATTAACTTCTCGAGATTGCGAATCTGAAAATAAAGAGACACACATTTCTCACTAACCAAATAGGATAATCTGTCAGGGTTATGAAATAATCGAAGCTGAAAAACCTTATAAAATTTCGTTTAAGTTTATCTTAGTTACACTCAATGTGCAATACTTTCTTACATATGCTTACACAATGTCCACTTCACTATAAACAACAATAAAACTTTATTAAGCAAAAGGCTTCTGTCCAATAAAACCTTTCACAATTGGGTTAGGATTTCCCATATCTCATCAATTATAAGAAAAGATAATGGGACACTACATTGTGATTGCCCTGTATCAACTATTACCTAACAGAAATAACTGATCATGACAAAATTAAATTTTAACCATCTAAACAAGTGAAACAGAAAGGTAATATCATGACAATACTTCATGGGGGAAGACAGTAACTGTTGGTTTCCATCACAAGCAAACAGGAAATACATACAGGGCCCTCGATCTTTCAAATCTGCTGCTGAATATTGGCCAGAGTCCCCCTTCAAAATTGTATGTTTTTTCCCCCTAATAGAGGTAAAAATTCCCCCTAAAAAAATAAAATCTAATGGAAAAAAAGTTAAAAATTTATGCTGATTTTTACAAGTAAAATTGATCTGTTTCATGGTGTTTTTGTCAGGTGAAATATTGTAAGTCTGCACTGTTTTCCATTTCACATGGCTCAATATTTGAATGGATGCCCCGGGAAGACTTTCGTCCTCAAAATTTCTAACAATAGCAAATGGTATCCAAAAAAACACTAATCTATAAGTGGTAGTTTATTGATATTTGACCAAAAAGGAAATTGAAAAAATTCCCCCATATACTGAAATTCTGGTGAGGGTAGCAACCAACTCCCCCAAACTGAGGGCCGTGGCCAAGCAGATCCTGTGTCATTAGTCCTTCTATAATACTGAAACTTAAATTCAATTACACTGCTGGTCTTTCGTCTTCTATTTCGAAGCAGCTTAAATTCCTGATTTGCATCTGAGAAGCTGTCATATTTATAAACTGGAATATGAGACTCTATTATGACAAAAGTTATCATGCATCTGCAAAATTGTCCATGCTGCCAATGCATGTGAAAGAAGAGCTTCTGTCTGAAATTAAATCTGAACCCTATCCAACTTTCAGCAAGAGAAAGTTTAAAATAATTATTTTAATGATCAAACAGCAATTATTGACTGCAAGGAATAATAAAGACAAGTTTGAACTAAATCACTTGCTGCGTTATAAATTTGATTTGGTCAACAGGTGAGCTGCGACTGCTGCGACTGCTGACCAGAATGTACCTTACCCACGGGTATCTGCGTACTCATCCATGACCTAATTTTAAGCAAAATATATTGTACATGACCTAATAATATGCAGTCCAAATCTATTTATCAGACTATTCTCTACACCAGTTGACTAAGGCTTTGTAAAGTAAGTTTACACTGTACACATGAAAAAAACACTTGCATTTAAATGCTTCTGGAGTATCAGAAAAGACCACTCTACTGAGGCAGGGCTCGACATTAACGGTTGTCCGACTGCCCGGGACAACTAAAAGTTTGGTCTGGGCAAGTTATTTTGAAAAGCACTTGTCCGACAGGGCAAGTGAAAATAAAAAGCATCATTGACAAAATGCATGTACAAAATGAATAGAAATAACATCTTTTCATTTATAAACATCTTTAAAACAAAATACACCATGAATCATTATCAATAATGTGAATATACTACGGTCATGTACATTTGTTGATATAGGAAACGGAAGCAAAAATATGAGCATGCGCCGCGGTAAGGTAATTCCCCGTTCTAATAATAGACTATATCTAATTTTGTACAAGGTAATTCCCGGGTTAGCTGTTGTTTAAATTTTGATGTTTGCATGTAAAGATATCATTGAAAATATGTAAATAATCATATTGATCTTTAAATATAATTGTTAAATAAAGTTTTTGCATTTAAAATGATTTATTGTTTAATCTAATATAACAACATTATGAACTTAGTCAACGAAGACTCGTTTACGGCTGTTGACTTGATGATTGAACGGGGAATTACCTTACCGCGGCGCATGCTCATATTTTTCCTTCCGTTTCCTATATCAACAAATGTACATGACCGTAGTATATTCACATTGAATAAACAGATGAACCGATGTTTTAGAAAAACTACTAAATACAAAAAATATTTGTGTCTAACTAACAATCAATTTCATAAACAATATGTCCAGTTTATTGCCTTATGTTAACATTACCTAATACAAGAAGTATTAATGTATGAGCTTGTTTGTTTTTCTGATTTATACATTTTTACCATTTTTAGGTCAGGACAAGTAAGTCTTAGGTCAGGGCAAGTAGTTTTAAAAACTACTTGCCCGACAGGACAACCTGATTCAAAAGTTAATGTCTAGGCCTGTGAGGTACCATAAAATTCACAAAAATGAAAATTTTCTGAAGCTTTGCATCTGGCGTAATATTACTGCATCGTTTGACAGGATACAGAGAAAAAGTACCTGATTGTGCCTATGCTTAAAATGGCTCAATCAATTAAAATTCAAGAGATGAACATTTGTAGGTCATAGGTGTCCATGTGCATCTTTTAAAGTTCTAGCTTTTGATTACCAGACGGCAGAGGTACAAAAAGAAAGCTTGTTTCGACATATTAAGTTAACAGACTGCAGCTTGTTAAACTAAATTCCAAAATCAATCAATAATACTGGGTGTGTGTTATAAGATTTATACATAGGACCCATTCTGGTCCTTACATGATACAGCTAGTTTTAACATTCCTTGAAGCGATAAAATATGACAAGGTTTGCTTTCCCATTAATGCCAAACCTCAGTTTGGGGACCTAGACAATCGCACATTTAAGTCATGTCAGTTGTGTATGCTTCCTGGGTGTTATAAGCAGTAATCACTCAAACTTATGTAAATTGTGGAGTTCTACACTGGTGTTATTTTAACCCACAAACTGGTGTCCAAGGCTCTACTGCGTACTACTTTTCCTCCCCAGTTAACACGTAATTAAATTTGGTAAATCAAAAATGAGCATAAAGTGTAAAAAATAAAATTACCACATGTCACACTGAATCATTTTACCAACTGATGAAAAAAAAAACTTTGATAAATCAGCTGTTTTCTATTTCTCCCAAAATCAATTATAAGTTAAAAGCAACAAACCCCATTTAAACAGAAACATGGCAACATAAATGTGTGTATAAGACTGTCGTTTTATGCATGGAATTATTAAGCTATCGTCTGCTGCATTAGTTCATGTCTGACATTACAAAAAATTGTTCCACACACAGGCAAAAAAAAATCTGTCAAACCAATGACCCACTTACAAATTTTGTCTTAACTACATCGCCAAATGTCAATATACCTTGCTATTTTATCTTGATTTCAGTTAACTATCTGCAAAATCTTCGACAACAAAAATATCACAAACACTGAAGATCGATGAAACAGAACTTACATTTTCAGAATCAAATTCAGAAATTCTGGCATTTTTACAAATTACTTTTTCTTTTAACAAAGGAACTGTTTCTGAATAATGTTTCAATGCAAACACATAATGCAAAGATTACCTCCTCGTTCAACTGTTCAATATTTTCGTTTTCCATTCGTGTTACTGTAAATTTGCAAGAAACATCTCCATTATGTAGAAAATCTTCAACAGCCGCCATATTACCTGCATAAGAAGACAGGATCACGTGACCAATGATAATAACATCTCGCGGCCACCGTGTCTAACCGTCACGCTAACTTGCAACGGCACCGTACATGCCTTTTTACTAGATGTAAGTTAGTTAAATCGTATTTCATTGCTAGTATATTAAAATATACAGATATTTTATGATGTGATTCTATAAAATAATAATCGCGTTTCTATCACGGAAACTTTTTTATGTAAATTTGATATATAAACTGCTAAAACTGGCACCAGTTCATGCTAGATCTGTTCGTTCATCAACTTGACACCAATTCTATATTTCGAAGAAGTATATGATTTGTAAAACACATTCACTATATACTTATAACGAACGCAGCAGATTTTTTGTCTCGAAACTATCACGGCTGTAATTTAAGTCCTGAAACTGCTATATCAAATGTTAAATGAATATTCCGTATCTGTAATTTGGGACAGGCAGAATCCTTATGCCAGGATATAATTCATTTTTGTAAATGTACTCCACAGACAAAGTTGCCCACATAGCTATAAACACATTTCCACATCTAAAGATTCGTACAAATATTCATTTTACTGTCAATGGAACATATATAATATATACATGTATGGTCCATTGACAGTAAAAACAACATAATAAGCACGTAATGCACATGAAACAGTCACAATCAAGAGAAACGTGCACTGTGCCTCGCCTCTACTGGTCCCCATATTAATATAATAATTTATCAATCATACTATCTACAAAGTTATAATTTTTTCGCTTTTGTAAATATTTTAACCAGTGCCCACACATTAAATCGAGGGAGTGTCGTATTCAAAAGAAAATGTACTTGTAGTGTTAGTTAACATGCATATATAAAATTTATATTAATGGAATAAAATGCGTATTTTCAGTTTCTGTATTTTCACTGTAAGCATTTTTTTTCACTGCAGTGAAACACACTTTTTACGACGCGGTCCGTTGCTATGAAAAATTGACGGAAAGAAGTATTTACTCGCGCATGCGCAATCTGCGTAGGGCAAAAAGAGTTCCCCCTTACGATCACGAACCTGACGTTGAGATAATTGTTGCAAAAAAATGCGGAATAAATATACATGTATTAGCAAATAAAGAAGTCAATTTAATTGTTGTTGAAATCGTCCATATGAAAACTTAAGAAATTTTATAACATATATTATTATAAAATCGAGGTTAATTATATCATTCTGAAAATAAGTCGGAACACGTGAAAATGCATTTTTAGTTTTCAGTTTACCTAATTTTATCCTCTATCCGACTTGACTGTGATGCCAAACAGAAGTTTTTAAGTCACATAGAAGCTAAATATATTTAAATAATTTTTCAAACTCTTGAGAAGTTAACATGGGTGGTGAAATAACACACATTTTATCCGGTTCCTCGTAACACATGAAAATGCACGTCACGTACACTATTTGTCACTTCACATTGCACAATTAATAAATATTGATGAGATTGGTATAAACAAAAGTAACTTAATTACGATTTTCATAATTTTAAGTGATTAACTATGTCATGGTACTAAAATATTTTTAAATAGCTGGCAAAGAACAACCGGTCATGTGCCAATCCGTTTGACACTTATATAATTATACCGCCTTGCCAATCCACTTTCAAGGGAATACCAATTGTGTGATATTATGTAATAATACATGGGTAATAAAATTTTATCTTTAACACCCTGCTGTTTCAGTTTAAATTACTGATGAACAAGTCATTTAAGGAGGAAGTTTGGTCATTGAATTATTAGTCCCGCTAAATTTGTATATCTATTACGAATATCAATTTACGTTTTAAAGGGGGACACTGGCAAAATTTTCATTTCTTCGTTTTAATTTTTTTTTCATTCTTTATTCTGTAAATGGCCTCAAAATGAATACACTATTCAGACATAGGAGCAAAACTTTTCTTCTTATAAAGAATAAAATGGTCAGGTTAGAGCTTAAAATTTCACAAAAGTTATCACAGTGAACACTTGAAACGTCCATGAAAGTGTCAAATGAATTACATAGACTTGTTTCAATCATACAATATCCACAATATCTGTTATTGTAACTTCCAGGGTTTGTTCAAGTCACATGACTTGTTTTAAAACTACTCGTGATTCTGTCGGCGTCTAAATTTCGTTCAACATATATAGGTATTTTTATGCTTCAAACCCAAAATATATAGAATTTATACAGAAATTCATGCTAAGATTTTAAGAAAATGCCATCACGGATTTATGTAAAATAAATTTATGTTATTTAGCTTGATTTGAGTACATAAGATCATTTTAACATTTTTATCATTAATTTGCCTAAGTATCCCTTTAATTACTTACCGCTTTAATTCATTCCAAAATTTCTGTTTTCTTGGTGACACAACTTATATTGGCCTCCAAGTGCGCTTAAATGTAGTCTATTGTTATTGCGCTTTTGTCGTACGCAGAATGCGCATGCGCGAAATGCAACATCGGTTGCTATGGAAAACTCGTACTGGAAAAAGGTCTATTTGCTTTATAGTGCTATATATTCTATGTGTCAATCAGTGTGTTTCTGTATCCCACTTAATGTCACAGACAGTATTTATATAGCGCAACGAAAGGGGTCATTTAAGACATCTTATCTGTCTCATCGCGGTATAATTAATTGTACAGGATGGCACAGACAACACACCTTTAAAGGTCCCTACCTTATACTTATTTAATAAATAATAATACACGAAAGACTATATTCTATAATTCTCATGTAAACAGATATGCCCGCATCATAGCAGACACGAATGCATCTATTTATTCAGAGAAATATACATAAACACATACAATATTGTCACATATATCAACCTACACAAAAATGCAACAAAATAATGTATGACGTAAAATGAAATTATATTAAAGTATTTTAGTTTACTCTTTTCTAATTTCGTATTTTCAAACCAGCAAACAAACAAATAATTAAAAAAAAAAATATTATAATAAACAACAACAAAAAAACACAACAGAAAACAGGGCACGATGAAGAAATAGAAATCAGCGTCGCTTTAGAATAGCAATACATGTGTATATGTGCAATCTCAATGTGACAAGTGATAAGAATTTACTTGAATATTGAAAATTATATGAACAAATGTCCCACATATGGAGCATGTTTGCCGAGACACCATATCCCTTGTTTTCTTCCCATTATTCGTTCGGAACAGTGTCAAATGGGTTTACAGGGGATATTCGTTATGCTTGTAAATATGGACCTATCACGAGTTACTTATAAAACATGTACATTGTATAACAGGAAAACAGTAAGAATAAAACAAAAATGAAAAGACTAAACATAATAATATTTAAAAAATACCTATAGACTGCATAATTTAGTTTCCTCTACTGTATTTGTTTTAGATAGGTTTCAGATCCAGTTAATTAACCCAGATCAAATAACACCAAAATAGAGGGGGGAAAAGCCTGTGTCTAAAACGGCAAAATCGACAAGGTTTGCAGGCTCGCTTTGACTGAGCCTGGTCATGGACGGTATTGGTAATTGCAAGCTATCGCCCACGCCCCTAGAACCGAAATAAGCAGTAGAAAACAATAGACGGAACTAATTAAAATGGAATTTTGAAAGAGGATCAGAGGTTTTGAAGCTTACATACCGCAGATTAGACGTCAAAAGAAAAATTAAAAAAGCAAACAACATATCCTATGGTTGATTTAACAATATTCGATTAGGAATATTGGAACCAGCCATCAGAAAAAGGGTCAAATGTATGGAATTGAAAACAAACACAAACGCACAATAATAGTGTCCTGCAAAACATATTTAACCCATTACTTCATGAGCATTTTGTGAAAAATGGCTGTTTTCATTGAAACGTCTCCCGTTACAAGTTCAAATTGCTATAATACTAGAAAACCTGCTTCAACACTAATCAAACTTGGCACAAATGTTGACTGAACCATTGCCCTTGCAACAACATGCTCAGGCTTAAATTTTCTGTTACCATGGCAACGAGGGGACATCTCAAAATTGCCAAAAATCACTATTTTGCGTTGATATTTTCCATCAAAATTGATTTCAAAGTGCTGCAACTTCTCAATGGATTGAGATAGAGTCAAATGCTTTTCAGCGTTGCTTACACGTTACCTTATGATCAATCTGGGGTCATTTATAGCCTCTCACAAGTCCAAAATTTTCTTGGCGATGAGGGGGACTCCGCCCCCCTTCAAACTCCCCAAACAGAAGGGGGCACATCCCCCTTCTGGCAACCCCCTGATGTATTTTTTTGGTTGGGGGCCGCGCCGAAAAAGAGGTCACTTTTTTTAACAACATTTCTCAAACAAAAACAACTGTTGGGGGCCTAAATAAGGCATTTTTTCACCATTTGAGACAACAAAAAGGGGGGGGGGGTGAAAAAGGCGTTAAAAGGCGTGTATATAACGTAATGGGTTAAGAAGAAAAGGCTATCAAATTTATACTAATTTATGTATAGTTTAATATGCTTTTATGTGGTGGTATCGCTTATGTAAAGTTCATGAAAGAATTAGACAGACAAAATCTTCTATAAAATGTGAACAACAATTAGAAAGCAAAGCACTACTACAGATACAATTCATTGAAGAAGACAATATCAAACAAAGTGTAGTCCTTGGTCAACTTCATGTCTTGATTTTAAGAAAACTCTGAACACTAGAAAACATTCATAGATTTTTGTGTGTGATGATCAAAATAGAGTTCCCGATTTTTCATCATGTCCAACTTAAATAAACAAACGTTTCCACTTTCAAATAATAAAATTTGGCATAAAGGCAAACCATATTTTGTCATTAATAGGAATGTACGTTGCGGTAATATCAATTAAATAACCTTGACCTTAAACATGTTTCTATGCTGCAATGTTTATTGTTAAAGGCCCATTATGCCCGCCAAAGAAATCTTTCTATTATTATTTCTCAAAAAAAAAAAAACTTTTTTCGTGTCCTGTTATAGTTTCCAAAAAGTTACTCACTGGATAATTACCCGAACTGTTCTTTGCTTTTGTTGCTCTTTGCAATTAGTATAGTTATATTGATTTAGTATTTTGTATGGAAGTCAAATACTACTTTGTTGACATTTTGCTACTTTTCTGAGAAATAATTTCAAATTAAGCGATAATTTCTTCAGATGAGAAGCCTTATATAACATACTTTATAATCGTTATTTAAATGTTATAAAACTCATCTACTGCCTTTGTACAGAAAGTAAAATATTTATTTCTGAGGCATATTGTTCCCTTAATAAAACCTGTTTAACATTTCAATTTCCACTCCTTTAAAAATCGTTGATCGGCACGACAAAACAGTTGTGTATCTGGTAGTTTAAGTTTATATTTCTTAATAGGCCATTATTTCTTTATCACCCTTAGGCTATGTTGCTTGCTTTTGCAATTTGTTTATTTGGGGGTTTTGTTGTTGTTTTTTTTTTCAGTCTATGATCTACGACTTTAGAACCTCTGATCTGCTTTCAAAATTACTTTTATTTAGAATCACCCATTGTTTTCTCGTTAAGGGGGCACGCATACTTCTCCTTGTGGATCATATGCCGCAGTTCATGTAATGTGGAATGGAACGTGTCATCGAATGTTACATAATCACCGTCGTCTCGGATCTTTCTTAATTAAAATACCACTGTTTTTATGCTTGAATGTTGAATACCACTGAATTAAGCCGGTGCTAGGGGCGTGGATGGTAGCTTGAACATATTACTATAGTCCATTAACCAACTCAATCAAACCTTGTTGACTGATATCAGGTTATACCCATTTTTTCAAATTTCTGGGCGTACTTTGTGGATTCTTTTCTTTCTTTCTTATTTTGTTAAATAGGTATAATGTTTATAAATAAATATGATTGTTAAAAAATTGATTTGGTTGATTACTGTTCCATGGTTTCATATATTTACAAGTTGATTGAAAAAGTCAAGATTCATTAGGATACCTGTTATTATGCAATAATAATTTTGATCGCAAAATGACATGGACAAAATAGGATATCATTAATAGTAAGGTGGTGGGGGGCATTTGAAATGCAATGAGACATGAAAGTTATTTGAAACAATTCATGATTTCTCTTTTAAACAAAAGATTGCACAAATTAATGAAGTTACTCTTTGACACCTGCAGGGCATTATTCATTACACAGGTGCCTGACGTATAATTTTCCTTATATCACAGATATATAAGCAATCTTATATTTAACTCCATGCTTATATCTATAATATATAGAGAGAGTGTGTTTGTGTGCAGGGTCTTCAAATAGAGAGATTCTATTTGAGGTCTACCCTGGTGTGTGTTAGACGTCAGGCACATGTGATTTATAAATAAGTTTAGATCTATAATATTAATAATAGCATTTGAATTGTTGACTACAAGTTATTATTACTACACAAATGACAAGTTTATGTTCTCTAACTGTACTGCTTTTTATTTGACTGTTTCCAGAGACTGAAGGGCCTTATGAACTTTTCGATACAAAACGATAAAAAGTTTTTTTCCGCTAAAATAAAATCGTTTCGATTCTTTAAAGGGAAAAAACGACGACGACAACAACAACAACTGCATTATTTTTTTTCTCCGGAAAATATAAATTTAGATCCCAATAATGCCATTACCGCCGGCTTTAGCTGCTCGTTTGCAAAAGAGAGGTCTTCTACAGAACAGTCCAGAAATTAAACCAGCACAAGCTACATCGCTAAACACGCCAGGTAAAATTGGGGCTAGGAAGGATAGGAAATCATCAAAATTTAAAATCGTCTTGTTAACAGTTTAGTGCTAGACATATAAATCCGAGTTGTCTGGGGTGGCTGTGAATTGTCTTGTTCCCATTTTTTTTAAACCCCAAGATTGAATATTATGAAATTATTTTGGTCAGATTGACAATGAGACAATTTGAGCCTGGGTGACTTGAGTTAGGGTATTTTTACCTCGGAAAACTGTTTAAGCAGCACCTACATATTTTTTAGCTATAAATGAAATCATTGTCATATTTTAATGCATTTTACTTTTATTGGCAATGAAGAGGTTGAAGAAGTGTTTGCAGAGGATTATGATGACCCGATGAAAGATGATCCAGTGTTGCCGGAACCTGCCGTGGAGACGAGAGTACAAGTTCCTGTAGAAGAGGAAGAGGAGGAAGATTCTCTTAGAGAAGTAAATAAAATAATAACTGAGCTGCACCATGACAAATCAAACATAGTGCTTTTGCGACCAGCATGGATCCAGACCAGCCTGGGCATCCACGCAGTCTGGTCAGGATCCATGCTGTTCGCTTACAAACCCTATTACAAGTAGAGTGACTGATAGTGAACAGCATGGATCCTGATCAGACTGCACAGATGCGCAGGCTGGTCTAGATCCATGCTGGTTGCAAACATACTATGTTTGTTTTGTCATGGCGCAGCTCATTATTTAATGCTGCATTCTAATACTTTTATCATGCAAAGAGAAATAGTATTTTATCTGATGTAATATTTATGGCTCTGTTCTGCTCACACATGTGTGGGCGTCATCATAACTTCAGGTCAATGTTTAACGTGCAACTTGATATGCCCCATAACTCTAGAATGGTTTCTGACTAATTTATTCCCCTTTTGGAAATTGGTTATTCCTGCATAAAGTTTTGCATGCAAAGATCAAATTTTACAACTGCTGAAGTTATTCAATTAAAACTTGTGTCTTATTCAAGTTATTGATATAATTATAGGTCACTTTCCAGGACCCAGAACTCTTGAATGCATTTTGACTAAATTCCCCTTTGTGAATTTTATCATTCCTGGGTAAACTTTTGACTGAAAGATCAATTCAACAACTTTTGAAAGTGTTCACTTAAAAATTCACTAAATAAATGCCTTTAGGATTACAAATTTAGGTTATTGTCTGAAACTCATACATGTTACTCTTGAATGGAGTCTAGCTGATTTATTCCCCTTTGTGAAATTACTGTTCAAAAATACTGAGTATTTTGAGAGAATAATAGCCTTAAAATTGTGAACTGTTTTGTAAAAATTCCTGCAAGGTTTAAGTTTACTATCAATCTCTCAGAATGATTAAGCCATGTCTTTAAGACAGATATTGTCTACAAGATTGATAGCTTATCATGAGTTATATTATTATTTTTGAAGAAAAACTTATCCATTCAAGCTTAAGAACTGCATTATTAATTGGATACAATTAAGCTAAACTCAGTGGAGTTGTGGCCAAGTGGTTAACACATTTGAAATGTAATGCAAGGGTTGCTGGCCATGTGGGTTCAAACCCTGTCAGGGGCAAGTCGTTATTTCCTTGAGCAAGAAACTTTACACTCATTTCTCTGTACTGAACTGATTTGAGAGTGTTTCAGTAAGCTTATATAGCTTCCAAAAGAATGGAGTAAATTAGATTCTTTATAAACTAAGCTTAACTGAGAACATTTCAAAAACAAGAACAAAAAAACCCCAAGCATTTCATTGCTTTCAAATAAAGCATTTAGATTTAGATGCCTTAGATTTATATAAAGAGCAGCATGTCTTGATGGCCCTCGAGACTGTTGAAAACATTATAAAGTTTCCACAACCCTGTTGTTTACAATAATGTCATATTTTCAGGTCCCTGCCTGTCCTAACAGATCTAATCCATACCATGAATGCAGTGATTTCTGTAAACAAAGGTGGGGTATGAAAGTATGGAATCCCACTGAGGACATGATACGAAAAAGAGACAGAATGTTGCGGAAATATCCTTTACCGCCAGAATGGCAAGAAATTGCTGATCCTGAAACGTGAGTATAATTATGATTTTCCCTTCTAGATGGGTCTGGTAAATGGACTTATTCCCAATTTCTAAATAATTCTTGTATTTCCGGATGTGTTGTCAAAGAATATTTCATAATGCACAATTTTGTGTTCGGTGAAACTCATTTTTGCCCCAATATCTAAATAATTCCCTGTTCCACAGACTTTTACTTGTTCTGAAATTGTTGAAGAAAAACACTGACTTATAATAAAAGGTTTCTCAGAAGACATTAAAGAAGTTTTAGTATTTTGTTGTTCTTGCAAAACATTAAATGCTAATGCAGGCACAATACATATAGCTCCATGCACAAATTGTAGTAAAGAAATTGAAAATTTGGTACCTATGAGGCTATGACCAAGTATTTTGTCTTCTTCCACTACTTGAAGTCTTCTTTCTTCTTCCACTACTTGAAGTCTTTCTATATCAGTTAATGTCTAACTTCCTCCACTTCTTGATGTTGTCTTTCTTGTTAGGTCTTACTCTACTACATGAGATCTCTTTCACTACTTAAGCTACTGTTTTACTTGAAATCCAACCCAAATCCCTAACAACATCTTTAAAATTATCTATTTCATTTCTATAATTATAGATTTTATTCATCAGGGGAGGCAAGAAGATTCACAGCTGGTTACATATAACTCCAAGAAAAAAAGTTGTGAATAGCTAATTTTGTTTTATTATAAGTGTTAATCAGGTGTCTAATTGTCTTGTATGTGTAATTTCAGAGACAGATATTATTATTGGAACATGAACACAGATCAGGTATCATGGCTGTCTCCAATACACCCCAGAGCTGTGATTACCCTGTCAGCAGAAAAATTACAAGGTAAATTCATAGATGATCTGCTACAACAAATTGTACACTGCAAACATTTCCATCTTTAAGAATCATGTTTAGTCTGTATCTTAATAACCATAGGATAGATTGTTTACCAATATACAGTTTTTGGGAGATTATGCGATGTACATTTATAATACAGTGAAACCTCTACAGAAAGGCCACATGTAGAGCAATAACCTCTTTACTACAACAGTATCACTTTTTTTTTTCAAAGTAAGATTTTGTAACAAATTCTACCGTTTTAGAGCAACAGCTCTCCGCAACAATCAAAATCTTTGTCTGCCAAAGATAGTTGCTATGCAGAGGTTGTATTTTAGTGTATTATTTATAATGATTCACAATGAAATGTCAAATGTAATGACCTTGTAGCCAATTGGTTTTTTGAAAGCAGAAAAATAGAATATTTATGTAATGTGACATAAATGAATGGAACTGAAAGTGATAAGTGTTTTCGAATGGTTAATAGCTGGGTCAGACTGCACATTGATGTAATCTGACTGGAGTCTATATGTGCATCGCTATCACACTTCAGTTTACTTTTTGCATGCAAGTTGGTATCTCCAAACTACATAAGGGAATGGGTTGAAACTTCACAGCATGAAAGGTCACTGTCCAAGGCCCATAACTCTTACATAGTTTTTGACAGAATTAACTGAGAAAATTCTACATTATCCAGGCTCTTGTTTTACTATCAATAACTGAAAATGGTTGAGCACACTGTCTTTCTTACAGCTCTTGTTTTATCTTGACGTCCCCAAATTTGATTTATTGCCAGAAATACAAGCCGGACAAGTTCATTTTAGAAATTTAGCAGATTAAGGATTAACATAATGTTGTTGAATATTACAGCTGTGTTACGGAATGATGGTTTTACAAGAGGAGATAGTGACAGTGAGGACAGTGAAGAGGAAGGCATGGACGTCTCTGATGTAAGTCTACCATGTCTTCTCCTTATATACAACATGCATATTAATTATTAGAAACAAAAAGGGATATTTACAAGCATATGCCAGCACTATAACCAGGTCTATCTGCCTGATTGTTCAGTCTGACTCTGCTCGGTCAGATTGCAAATGACTCAACTTTACTGTTTAACCTACATATTTATATTGAAATACTTAAAAGTGTTGAAATCAAAAGATATTTGGCCCCATATTTTCTTTTTCCTGGCAATTGAATTCCATAAATATGCCTTCTGCCAGATAGCCACCAAATTTTATGCCCTTACATGATTTCACAGAACCTTAGTGATCATTATGCTCATTCTTTCACTGTCAAGCTGACATAAATAAGTTGCATATTTCAAAAGATTGACTATTTTACAAAATTGAAATCACATATAACAAATTGAATACATGTAGTTATTTTAATTTTACCTAAGTACTTCTTATTTACGATGGAATGGGCATAATGCCTCTTTAAATAAGTGAAAGACAGTTTTATTGTTAAAGTTAAGTAGTTCAGTAATTGAAACTGGCTCTAACCTGGAAAATAAGTGTCATATGGTCACTCGTATGACAGGTTTAGTTTAATGATGGGTTTTGTTTTATCAGGCAATAAGATTCCAATACATTTACAATAATCTAATGGAAAAAAGGCTTATTAAAAGGCTTTCATTGTAATCTTGTAACCAGATTTCAATATTGTGATATTGACTTGCAGAGTGAAAGTTCATCATCATCATCATCAGACGAAGATGAGTATGACAGACGGCACGAGAAAGGTCGGCAAGCACACGAGAGAAACAGAGGTAGAGGTGGTAGACAACGTAAAGATGAAATAGATCCTATGGACCCAGCATCTTACTCCGATATTCCAAGGTAAGTGTAATATACAGAGAACATTAAGTGAGTGTAGGTTCAATACTGAAATTTATTGAACAAGTTGAATAAAATTATATTATCTGGCGAGTATAATATTGTTTTATTCAATGAGTTCAATAAATTTAGTTAAGAACCTACATATACATGAATAAAATATTCTGTTTATCACATATGAAAAATAAGAACTATTTTCAGTGAAAAAAGAATTGATTTCTTTTGACGGGGTTATACATGGAGTGTTATGGTAACATTTGGCACATCCTTATCATATTTGCCTGAAACTTTCGGTTGTTACTACTCTTGAAAGCTCTGTTTTTCAATATAAAAAAAGCAATGAAAGTACAGTCATGTAATACCAAATTTAATATTTTTAATTTCTGCCCTTGTTTTGGAATTTTTCTGAAGGTGTATCTCTTTGTATTTCTGCAAGGCATTATGTCAAATTTAATGAGGGTAACTTATTCTGTTCTTCACAAATAACAAACAAATCTTTCAAATAAGATTGATATAAGGGTAACTAGATAATATACAAGCTGTGTAACAAATTATTTCAGGGGTGGTTGGTCGGCAGGTTTAGAAAGATCAGGTGATGCAAAGACTGGCGTTGATTCAACAGCTTCCGGCCCATTGTTCCAACAGAGACCATATCCAAGTCCCGGTGCAGTGCTTCGTGCCAACCGAGGGAAATGAAGGAAGAGTTCAGTTGGTTATCTTCTTATGACATTAACTTTTTATGACAAAACTGAGCTATGCATAGATCCCTATATGACTGTTATCTTTTCAATTTGAATTATAAGATTAGTGAATTAGAATTTCACCCCAAAATATTTTTTAACAAAAGAGCACATGTCAGTGTTTGTGGTTAACTTTGTTGTTATTCAAGTGAAAGGTCAGAGTAGGGATCTATCAATTAGGTGAACTTTGATAAAAATTTATCTTTTAAGGTTTGAAAGATGTCAGATGAAACTTTCTTTTGGACTGGTTGGTTTTATATTAGCACAGTTGCTGATTTGCAAGATGTTTTACACAAAATAAATGTTTCGTTAATACATCAGAAATAGTTCACCACTTGCTATGTGATCAGTAACAGAAATGTTGTTGTCTAAACAATGAGATATTTGCTTAATTATCACCTTAATGAAAATAACTTCATGTGTGTGTGATATTTATGGAAGTACATTTTGTATTTGTAAATACACAAGTTATAACAATATTTGTTTATGTATTAAATGATGAATGCATTAAAAGATAAATAACTGTCATTTCATCTACATTGTCTTCATGTTTATCATCATAATATTCATTATATTTGTCATCATCATCATCATGATTGGCAGCAGCAGCAGAAGATCCATCAACATTGTCATCATCATTATCATCCATACAATCATCATCATAACTTTCATCATCGTCACTACCATTATCACAATGATTATCTGCAGCAGCAGCATCATCACCATCATCATCACTATTAACTTCATCATCATCAGCAGTAGCAGCATTAAAGCTGTCGTTTAACATCATTTTGATGTTAAATAAAATGCTAAAGTAAGTTTTTGAGTTGTTATTTTTGTTGAGTCAAGGAAATTTTATAGTTTATATATTTTTCCATCAAATCCTGTTCAAATTTTGATAATGCATGATAGATTTACCTTAAAACATATGACCACTTAGTCTTTAACAAGAACTGAAAACCCATGTTGGGGGGCATCAATGTTCAATTGACACATGACAAAGGTTTTAAATGGTTTAAACATATTTATTTAAGCTTGATTGCGAAACAAGTTCTTGCAACTTATATTAATCACTTTCGAGTCCGCTTCCTGGAACCAACCAGTACTGGTGTCATATGAAGAAACATGGTCGTGACCCGAGTAGGGCTCGAACCCATGATCTCTGGGTTGAGAGGCTGACACCTTAACCACTAGGCCACCGCTCCCCTTTTAAATATGATAACACAACAAAATATAACTTTTTTCTTTTATTTTGTTAACTCAAAATAATTACAAATAACATCTATACAAATTTGATTTTGAAAAATTAAAAGGAAAATCTGTAAATGACACCTTCTGGGTTCAATTTAGGACTTTTTCTGAAGATTGAATCTGAAACCATGTGTATTTTTTTATCATCAAGGCAATTTTGGTTTAGATTACCTCCCTTTAATAGTCAACCCTAACCCTATATTTCAAAGCTGTCGAATTGTACGTAATCTCTAAGAACAAACTTGAAGATCCTGTTACTCAATTTTTTTATGACTTTATATCATAGATATAATGCTCAAATGAAGATTTATCAATATTGTATGTTCCAAAAAGCATTATTTGTAAAGATATTACTGAATTTACATTTTATGTTAATAAAGGCGGGTTATTAGAAATTTATTTTCTTTAAAGTCTAAGTCAAAATTTTCAATAAGAAATGAATGCATATATTTTAATATAATTTACATATAATGTGGACAAATATTTGCAGTACATATTTTACATATTCTTCGATGTTTGAAAATTGTTTTAGAAGAATTATATACATATATAAGATTTTATTGAAGTGTGGTAACAACCTTAATTACAACATACATGATCTTTAATTATTTCAGTACAAACTTGAAAGAAATTGAATTGTAACATATCTTTATATTTTTATGTAAATTAGTTATTATTGCGTTGTCTAGTTTTTTTTCTCATTTAATAACCAATGGCTATTGAAGATATAAGTGAACAAAGAAAATATCTTTTTTTTTATAAAATAATTATATTAAAAATCACATAGACTTGCACCATACAAAGTTATTTATACAAATATACAATAAAAATACCTGATATTTGAGGACTAAATTTTTGTTTCTTAATCACAGAAACTGCAACATACACTCAACAACCACAAAAAATATTTATAGTAACAACCGTATCTAAATATAGTAACAACCGTATCTAAATATAGTATATTTTATATTATCTAAAGCAACAGACCTCTTTAATGCTCATGTTTAATTTTATGAAGAAAAAAGTTCTCTTATAAGTAAAACGCTTTCAACTTGGCAATTAAAGTGAATTAATCTGGCCCAAAACAAATATATTACCAATGGCAACGAGTACCGATCGAGTATTCTTGGAAAGAGATTACTCGGAAGATTTCCTGGATTTTTAAAGTGTTTGAAAGATACACTATTCTCATACTTGAAAACATTGAAAACTGCTGCACTGTTTCTTTGTAAATATAAAATCAACATGTTTCGACTTCACACACAGTATATATGTTGTTTTTTAAACTTTACACACTATAGGAGGCCACAATGTGAATATATAGTGTCATTAAAAAAAACTGGCATTTTTTTTATTTTTATTTTTTTTGAAAAAGGACCAATTTTATTTCACCTGTAATAGGGAAGGCAGCTTCCCCTTCATAGTTTGTACAATTTTATTCAAATTAGACATTTATTCAGTAAAAAATTCATAGATTTCAATAATCTCTGTGATGTAATTATTTTACTCAAAGATGAGCATAGTTTATCTTTAACTATAACCTTTCTATCTATCCATTTCTAAACAAAAATAATAAACACCAATGATCCAATGAAAGAGGTTATTTGTTTGTTTTAAATGAAAGATAAAAAATATATTTCACATGAACATTAGATGCGATATTTTCATGAATGACAAAACATAATAAATAAATCTATGTACATTACCACTTACTTTGTAAGTAACAAGAATGAGCCTTATTTTATAAAGAACAGAATGAAAAAAAAAATGACTTTTTATTTGGAACAAAAAACTTTGAAGAAAAATGGAGGAAAAAATTAGATCAGTCTCTTGCATAAAACATGCAAAGCGTTAGTGATTTATTGATATTTAGTTATTTACACATTTATTAAACTATAAACGTTTTATTATAACAAAGTACACATGTATTACCATTTGAAAATTTGTAAACATGAGGTTCTTTTCTTGAGGCATACACATTTAAGTATTTGCAAGGTAGTCACAAAATTATATCACCAGTAGTGTGCCAAACCAGTCTGCTCATCAATGTAATCTGACTAGAAACCATTTTAGTATTTTGAAACAATTGGTTCACCTCGACGATTATTAATCCGATGATTGACGGAAATGACCGAAATGTTGTAAATGATTTTGAAACTGAAATCACGTATCAAAACGAAGTTGAAGTTTAAAATTAAAAGCCTGGACAAACCCATTGCAGAAAAAAGCTAACTAAATAATTAACTTTAAAGATGATACGATTTTGATGCATATGTTTTTCTCATACATATTATTTTAGTTTAAGATATAATATGATTTTAGATATAAAGGCAACATTCTAATATTCCTTTCCTATGCAGAGGTACTCTGTGGGCGTCATGCCTTTGTCTCCGGGTCAGGGGTGAGGGGCGGGGCGAAACCTTCCCTACACACAAGCCAGTATGTCTTCACGTTTCCTTTAAACGCTATCAGGAGATCATGATCATTCTGAAACAATAAATAATTCTGTTATAACAAAATGAGCAAGGAAAAAATGCAAAACAACAATTGAGTCCATATTACCTAGTTAGATTTGTAAGGCAACAGGTATGTTAAACGTGAAGGGAGTATTTAAAATTAAAGTTAGAAAAAAAAGAACACTAAAATAGTTGAAACGCTATTTAATTGAAATCTTGTAAAATAAGAATATGGAAAGGAAAAGAGATGGTGGTGGACTGGTGGTTTACCCTCCGGATCAAGACAACAAGCCACTTTGAATTCTCCAGAACACAATGAATACATGTCTGTAACGTCGCTTTTTATTAGATTGTCGTGACTGTTTTTCTTTTTTTTTTTAAAAAAATCGGTAAAGCAGAACTATAAATTGGTTATAAAGAATTGGCCGCTATATAACCATATTCTGACGGGCAATGTGCTTACAACCGTTTAAACTGGGTCATTTAACCTATCAAGAATCTTTAATACTAACCCTTAATCTGCTTGAACCGGAAGTGATGAGCTATTGCCACCATCCGTGCAATCTGGCAAGGCTTTTTACTGCATAAAGCTCAATATTTGTATTTTGTTAGTGAAACACCTTAAAGAGACTCCACTGAGGGTTTTTAATACGAAGGGACCAAAGTATTTTTTCAAGATTTTTGTTTAACTGTATTTAGGTCTGGATCAATAGCTTGTGTACAAAATGTCAGATCATTTGCTCCTTCCGTTTCTTGAATAATCTATTTTATTTGCAAGTTGAGCACAAACTTAAAAACTTTGCAGCGCTTTTCATTCAAATTACTCCTACGAATTGCATAAACATTTGATTATCAATTTAATACTGTGTATATTTATATATTATATATTGTATAGTTTTCCATTTCAAGTGCACTAGTTGATATATGAAAGAACTTCAAATGTAATGATATAAGGCTAATATGACTCAGTGAAGTTCCTTTAAGCTTTGAATTTCAAACACAGATTTTCCAGGTTAAGAGTCTGATAATTATTTGACCAACATTTACCTTGTCAGGAAAGTCATCTCTCTCTTTGATGACGTAACCGCCAACCTCAGTCAAAATGTCCGCCGTTGTCTTACTAAGATGAATCTTACACGCTGCAAATATACAAAACAAGTTACAGTAACTCAAAGTCTGAATATTGTGTATTTAAAGCATTGACAACTTTCTTATTACTTTGCATCGCAAGTCTAAAAACAAAACCTCTTAAAGAAAGGACTCATTGTGGCTCTCTGTCAAAATATACTCCTTTTCTTAGACTGGCAACAGGAATTAAAGAAAATAACATTTTTATTGGATATTTATGCCGCAATGGTATAATACCAAATGTCACTGTTAAGTTAAGTGACAACCAAAATACAACTCCCCATTTTTTACATAAGTCACGTGGTTATTCTAATCGGTGCAAGAAATTTGGTTTTTTCTTTAGTATGACATAATATAGCAGTGTTTTGGCTTTTCTTTTCTAAAGAATAAATGAGCACAATTATTTAAGGTTTATCAAATGTTTACAAAACTTACGTTTGCCGAGAGCCTCCATTTTGTTAGCCACATTGACGGCTTCACCAAACACACAATAATGCGGCATCTTTGTTCCGACAACTCCCGCCACTACAGGACCTTGTTTACATACAAAGTATTGTTTAACTTACATATTAATCCAACCTTCTGCGCATTCAACGAGGATTTAGCATAAAACTTAATGAAAAGTAGGTAAATAGTAAGAATATATATTGATGGTATTTTATTTTATTTCTCGGAATGGCGTTCATGACAGCAGAGACAACACCTGTCGTATTTGGGGGATACCAGTTATCCTTGCAAAAGAATTTAACTACCGACAGCATGATATTTGAAGACAATTTAGAAGGTAAAGACATTAATGTTAAATCATTCGGAGAATATTTTTGTTTTCTATATTCTGTTACTTTTCCATACTTAAAAAGACATACTATTTGTTTAGACTGATACGATATAGTTGGGACTCTTCAAAGGATATAAACACATCTAGGATCAAATCTTTGGACTGTTATATATAGTTTTTTATGATTCATTAGATGAAATGTCATCTCAACAGTTGTATAACTGACAAGAGAAGATCAATCCTTATCAATGGTAGCGACAATTTTCAATTTGCGACATTAACACCCTTTATGCCAATCTCCATCAGAAATGTTTCCTTCTGACTTGTTTGTCCATAATCTTATCACGTACATGGAACTTTCATAAAATTATATTTGAAATACCGTACCACTATGGCATCCTATCCGCAGCCTGACGTTAGTTCCGGGTATATGCGGAATCTCCATTCTGTTCACGTGCTCTAGAATGTCCAATGAAAGCGAGGCTATTTCTGATGCATGGCGTTTACCGTTTGGTTTAGGGACACCTAAATCGAAAATTTATTAAAATTAATCATTTGTTTTGAAGATTTGAATATCATAAATATATTCGTTCTAACAAATTTCATCTTGTAATATATACGAAAAGGAATGTCAATTATCATTATTGTATACAGTTGTAGGAGAAAAAAAGAGAACAAAACAAAACAAAAAAAACAACACATTTGTTAAAATAGATACATGTCTCTTTCGATGTAGTGAAATCAAGTGGCTACTCTCATTGTGAAGCCCGAGAAAGCACCAATTTGTTTCAAAGAAAAGTTCAAACGGAAATGTGATACCATTCCAATAATTCTCAGATATAATCATCAGCAATTCTTTCCACGGAATGTTAATAGATAAAAAGGCTAAAATACTATAATTCAAAAAGAGGCCGGAAAACATACCTGAGACTACTAGGTAGGCATCTCCTATAGTTTCCACCTTGTATACGTCATAAAGATCTATTCTCTCATCTAGACACGAGTATATAGTGTTCAACATCTCTACAATCTGTGAAACAACAACAATTTACCTCTGTTCAAAAATAAATAAAGGAAAGTAAATATTTGATGCCTCTGTAAGAATAAAATGAACAGGATTTCATTTTAGTTTTTACTTGTACAGCCATATATTGATGATTTGCCGATACGATCGTAAACATAACATCTTGTCTGTCCGTCTGTCAGAAGAACAAAAAGAACATTCGTAATGGTAATCAACCAAATGATGCTTCTATATTATTTTTCACAAGAAAAATTATTATTCTTGAATGGGCAAATGATGTGAAATTTTGAACAATTTATTAGTCTAGACCTAATGGTACACAATTAAAGCTCTAAAATTATTTTCCTGTCAATAAAACGCAATGGAGTCCCTAGCTCAGTATGTTCTGTTGATTTACCTGAAGCGGTGAGCTACGGGAAGAGATATTTGTGAAGCCTACAATATCACTAAACATAATGGTGGCTTGTACAAACTCCTCCGTGCTCACTTCCTGGTTCTGCTTCAGCTGCTCCGCCACTTCCTTCGGTAACATCTGATACAGCAATGTGTCCGTTCTCTTCTTTTCTTTACTTAACGCTTTAGTTCTGTAGTTCAAAAAAGAAAACGTAAATAATTAGTTCTAAAGAAAATTTATTCTCCTCTTACCTTTAATGGTATAAAGTTAAGGTAAAGCTTTAAAGTTAAATGATTAATTATAAAGTATAGGCCCAAAAACAGAATTCAACGCTTTACTTTTAAAATATGGACTGAACAATAGTAGTAAAGCCTTAGTTTTATAGTATATATTTAAGAAGAGAATACTTAATTTAAGAATAAAGTGCAAAGTATAAATTCAAAAAGAGAATATAACTTTCTTTGAGATTTTTTTCTCTAGTATAGTTAAAAAAAAAATCAATATAGGGGCAAAACGAATATAAAACCATCTAAAATCTCTTTTTTTTTCGCATTCTAATAACGACTCAAATAGAAAATGCCAGTTTTGTCCATGTAAGAAAGAAACAATTGTTTCCGTGATAGTCTTTTGTTAGAAAAGCAGTTTTATACATATCTATATTTCAATTTATTAAGTACAAATTATCTAAAATTGGAAAATAATGAAATATCATTTTCACCAAAACTAGCTTCAGTCCTGTTTTTAGATATTTATCTTTGTTTTCATCGCTCCAGAAGAATCTTCCAATTTTCAAAATTTTAATATCAAATAAAAAAAATGCGGTATTTTATATTGTTAACTGGAGTATGTTTTTTCCAATATAAGCTCATACGCTCTCACCTATCTGCAATATGAAGAGAACACCTCTGGATTTCCACTGTAAGGTTATAGACAGCGTAGATTATTACCGGACATAAAATAAGTACGGCACTAAAGATGATACAGATTATAATGATGTTAGTGAGGTCCGTCTGCTGCCTGGCCGCCAGTAGACCGTCAATCGTGAGAGCTAGGGAGACCTGGGCCTCTCGTATAATGTCCTGCAATCAGAAATATATTTAACGTATAGGGAAAATATACTAGTACCCAGTTTCTCACAGCTTACTTTGTGAAGCATGTATTCGGTAATTCGGCTTAGCATGTATACCGATTGCCGAATAATATGTCTAACGATTGTTCGAGTTCTTATTTATCATTTGACGATGCCCTTGTTTCCTTACATACCCTATTTTTTATCAAAGATGTGTGGTACAGTTCAAGATTGCAAAAATATACATATTTATATTTCAATTGTTTATTTAGAATGTATGATTCTTGATCTTCTTCATTAGCATACAGTCTATGCATAACAAATGTTTTTAACATGTGTAGAAACAAATGCTTAAACGGGGTATGTATTAAAAAAAATTACGTAGGACTATAGTTCAAGTATGCTTTTATATCGCTAATTACCGCAGCATGACTAGATTTTCGACCTACGAGGGTTGTCCAAAAAGAATGCAACCAACCTGGAAATACGTCATATTTTCAAACCAGAATTTGGCATCTTTTAGAGATCCGACTGTATTAATAACAGCGCCTGAGTTTCTTGAACGGATCTCTCCTCTTTTATTTTGAATAGTACGCATGATTTCTGGATTTCCTTTGATTTTAGCATCGTAGATTTCCTTGGCAATGGTCGAGTATTGTCGGGCCGCGGCGAAAGAGGCGTTAGACGTATCTTGGCTCTCTACAAAATACAGGTACTCTTCTCGGGTCGGGAACTCTCCGAGGGTGTAGAATATTACGCCCATCGCTCGTTCACGGCCGAGGTATTCCGATGCAACTAAGAGTTCTTGGTATGCAACAAATGCTTTCCAAACCTAAAAAAAAGTTTAAAGCGATATCTTTTTGCTCAAAAACATATTTTTGCTATTAGTTTCTTGGTGAAATGAAAGACCGAGACGGTTAACTTATAACTATTTTTATGAACAAACATTATTAGAAACTGTCTTTAAAAGTATATCACAAGATGCTGTTCTAACAATAAAAAGGAAAAAAACAACAAAAGAAATAAAGAAGAGTTTTGTAACAATCTCTTGAACGCTTACCTTTTCTGCACGTGCTTCGGTGATAGATTTGTAGAACCATTTGATAAACACTTCTATCCAATCAGAATACGTGATCAATTCCTCGTGAAACGTGACCTTTAAAGTGTCCAGCTCGTACCTAGCCATTTATTAAATAAATTGTTATGTAAAACATTTGTTAAATTTTATCTCTTTATTCCTGCACAGTAAATTGTTTCCACGACAAACATGTGGCTAACAAGAAATATTTTTTGTATCGTTGTTATAACGTCAAAAATAAAATCACTGTTTCACCATAGCATTGCGTTTAAGATTGAAATTAACTAAAGTGTGTTGTGGTCTTCAAGAAGTTAAACATGAAAAATGAGAGAGAAATAAAAGCAATCTTTCAACGAACATGTTTGTACGGAGCCCCTAAGGTGACATTTTCCACACTTTTTTCCCCGGAATTTAATTCGTTTTTACGAAATAATAATTCGTAATTACGAAATAATAATTCGTTTTTACGAAATATTAATTCGTAAATACGAAATATTAATTCGTTTTTACGAAATATTAATTCGTAATTACGAAATATTATTTCGTTTTTACGAAATATTAATTCGTTTTTACGAAATATTAATTCGTTTTTACGAAATATTAATTCGTAATTACGAAATATTATTTCGTAATTACGAAATATTAATTCGTAATTACGAAATATTATTTCGTAATAACGAAATATTAATTCGTTATTACGAAATATTAATTCGTTTTTACGAAATATTATTTCGTAATTACGAAATATTAATTCGTAAAAACGAAATGTTATTTCGTAATTACGAAATAATATTTCGTAAAAACGAATTAAATTATTTCTAGCGTTTCAAAGAGTTTTGGTAATATTTATAAATAAGGCCTCAAAACTAAGTTCCTGACTTAATATAAGGCATGTACATGCAATATAAATAGCGATTTTTGTTCTCCCCAAGTTTTTTTAACTTTACACTATTGTACATAAATTAAAATATTCGCATGTCAATAGCGTTGAGCCACAGCCGTGATAGACACGCGCTAGGAAAATTTACTTAAAATGGGGGTCCTGTGCTTCAAATCCAAACACGGACATTTCTAATAATAAATTGTGAGGAAATATTCATTTTAAATTGATTAGATTAGTGAAATCTGAACCAACCCCCTCCTCGTCCCATTAGTTTTACTTATGTATATGATAAAAGAACGGAATAATATAGCATGTTTCTGTTTTAAAGATACATGTCGTAAAAGATTGCCTCAAACATTAAAACATTGCTGATAGGAACATGTATTTGACAATGGGGAAAAAAGACCATTTTGGATAGAGAATGACTTCTCACTTAAAAACCCTGTTCACTTAAATATAATAACTTGAGAACCATTCGGCTTATAATCGCAAAGTTGATCAAGGCATGTAAATGACCCATTTGTGAGATTAATAGGTTCATTATCAAGCTCAAAATGACCTTAAATAAGATTTCGTTTTTACGAATTAATATTTCGTAATTACGAAATAACATTTCGTTTTTACGAATTAATATTTCGTAATTACGAAATAATATTTCGTAAAAACGAATTAATATTTCGTAAAAACGAATTGATATTTCGTAATAACGAATTAATATTTCGTAAAAACGAATTAAATGCCGGTGTAAAAGTGTCGAGAATGTCACCTTAGGGGCTCCGTATGTTTGTATATTTACAAAAATAAAATTGATTTGTAAACCTTTATTTTCATTAGACACTTTTGTTACTAATTTGTTAGCAGTCACAGAAGTTGTCAATTTGTAAAATATATAGTTTCTACAAATATTTGTAACTATACCTGTGTCTATTAAGTGTTTTTAGGAAAGTCTCACTGGAATCGAACTCGGACCTTGTGTTACTAAGGGACGTTGGCCACTCTGGTAGATTCTGTACAGCCTCGTCGGTGTCCAGGTAACGCTGCAGTAAAAACCCTTTGGTTTCCGGGCGTATCGAACTCAGGTAGAGGGCGCTGCCGTCCCTCTCTCGCTGTAGCGACCGGATCATGTAAGCCATGTCCAAACTGAAGTTCAAAGATCAGAAAAAAAAACTACTTTTCCCTAGTGTCTTGTTTAAGCTCATACATTTCTCATGACAACACTTTATTATGAAAGTACTTTTTTGCGCTAGAAGATAAGTTGTACAAACATGTACATGTATTGAAACAATTTTCAATGGATATAAATTGTATTGTCAATTAATTAACAGAAACGGAAATGCCTAACACGCACTAGCAATGTATACTTATATAAGGCCTTATTAGACAACACAATACAACATGCTATACAACAAGCATCTCATTTAGGAATATTTATCATTGTAAAATATCAGTAACCTGAAGAGTAGAGTTGACCGGATGGAGGTAGAATAAAGATAATTGTTGAGTGTTGTGCCGAACGAATTTCCGGTGAGTCCCACCAGGATGGATACCGGTATAAGAATAATAGCCAACATCTTAATCATCTGATTCCGCTGACCAGCCGTCGTGATCGGGTCACCTTGGTAACAAGAACAACAATAAAATCATTTTATCATTGGAACGGAACAATAATAACATTTTATTATGGCAACATTTACAGAAATTTTTCATTAAGAAAGAGGCTTTGAGAAAGATCATGTAAGGAAGATTGTCGCTTGTTAGTGAATGAGGATTGGACATGATTCACATGTGACAGTAAATATTCCTGAATTGAAAGGATATGCTAATACACGTTTGGTATTTGTAGCGTCTGTTGTGCGTTCCTTAAAACATGTTTACATAATAAAATCAACATAAACTATTACTACATTAAAGGTAGATTTTGGATTTGCATTTTAAGTGATAATTATCTGCTCACAGATATAGAGCTTGTAAATTTCAAATGAAACTAAACTATAATTTATGTTAAAGTATCAAAAAAAAATAATATAAAAAATAGCAAAACTTGCATTGATTAATCTCTTACATTTTATATTTCTAAATGTGAGGAATTAGACAAGAGGGTAAAATCAAAAAATTGAGGAAAAAACATCGTTGTATTGGGGATGGACGTATTTCCGGTACGTGCGGAAACTGGTTTCACTTTGGCTAACACCTACATAAAGCTGGGAGTTCATGAATAACGAAATAAAAGTTTATAGGAACGGCCTCTGTCAATCTTACATAAATCCACCGGATCATATCCTTTGATTTAGAGACTTAAGATATTGATACATGATTTAAAAGTCTCCATCGTCACAAATATAAGGTTATAAAAGTACGATATTTTAATAACTGACTACCGGCATGAGAAAACAATCGGTAACGTCATTCACCTTTTTTTATAAATTGACATTTTTTATTCTTAAAAATATCCATTTCTATTGCTCTTGAAATAAATGAAATCTTCTGAAACTTGCTTTTCGTTACTTATTCATATATATCTTTACCTCTTCAAAAGTAATTCACTTTTTTTTTACGTCAAAGACATCGTTAACGACTTTTAACGTCATTTGTTAATTTTTCTCATGCTTCATATGATATCAATGCGACAGAAAAACATCATATATATAACTGTTGTTAATATTGAAAACAAGAAAATAATTTCAAACGTTTAGCCTTGTATGAAATGATAAGCGTAAAAAATTATCATCATCTATGACGTCATCCTTTTTTTATGTGCGTTTTGACTACTAGCAAGCGATAAGGCAACATTAGACGTACACGTACATTCGTACATCATTGATTGATTAATTGATTGATATCTTTTTTAGGAGAAATGTTAAGAAGCTTATATTTTATATTTATACCTCTACAAGCGTTAAGGCACTGATTCCCGGTGTTGTTCACGTGCAGCATATCCATAATGGCTGCGTTCAGTTGTGACGGTGACAATGACGTCATGGAGGATGACATTGACGGCATCGGCTTTGCAGGGGCCACTTTGCCATCGGATTTCTGCCAAAAGGGCATCTTGAGAGTTGAATTAGTTAATGCCTGCTTTGTAGGCAGGGAATCAGACTAGACCTATAAAGACAACAACCTTGTTCAGCAAATTTTATAACTTAACAATAATTCACGTATATAGTACTGTACTTAAAGAGAAACTAACAATGTTCCTTTAGATTAACACTATTTTTGCATTATTATGAAAGAAATATTATGCTCATTGTTTAGCTGTAAAATTCAGCTGAATTAGCTTTATATTTCAAAAGATTGACTATTTTAATGTTCATTGACCAGTGATTGATTATGTCAAAATAAATAAAACTACTTAAAACTTAAAACAAAAACTGCCCTAATTTTTATGGACATTACGGACAGATTCCGAAAGCTATTGACAGAAATGTTCAAGGGTTATGTGGTACATTTCTTACTTTTACATATTGAAAACAACTACAATGTACAGCAAAATATAAAAAGTTATTTTGACTTTAACCTTTACCCTAACAATTTACTTAAGCAAAGATAACTTATTTTGCCTTTTCGTTTTCATGCGATTGGATGTATTATATTTTCAAGATTGATGATAAGCTGTATACGCTTAAGTGAAAATAAATATTCTGCTCTGTTCTGTTCTGATAACAACGTTTACATAACATATTTTACCATCATTTTAAGGTATAATTAATAGTCATCATATTTCTACAAAGTAAATAAGTGAAATGAATAAAATCAATTACGTTATATCAATCAATAACGAAAAACAAACAAACATTAAAATAATAGAAAATAATTTTGTAAAAGAGAAAATATCTTACCTTTTGTCGAGTGTCCAAATACTTAAAGAATGCCTAGTTGATAATGACTTCGCAAAGACGCTGAAGTTGCTAATGGTTGCTATAGATATGGCTGAACATTTTCCTCGGGATCTGCAAAGTGACAACGATCATTGATTTCTAACGTCTCCTTATTATCACCCTTTTTCTACTTCTACAAGAAGTTGTTGTACAGCTTTCACATCCAAAAATATCCTAGTTAGGAATTCTTAGTTTAGACGTTATCCATCTAAGGCCGATTTTGGAGACATTTTCTTGCTTACTAGTATTTGAACACATTTGAGTCCGCTTCCTGGAACTACAAAGTACTGCTGTGATTTGAGGAAACATGGTCATGACCCAACAAGGACTCTATCTTCGACCTAGGGCTGAATTGTGAGGCAGACGCCTTGACTACTAGACCTTTACCAGGAATTTGTCCAAGGCTTTTATATATATATAAAATATGTATATCTTCTATTGCTAGCATCTTTGTTTCTAACTGTGTACATGTATATATGTGACATTTACATATCAGCCTAGTATATAATTATACAAATGTACGTAACGACTGGCATTAACTTCAGGAGAAATAATTTCATTTATTTTATTATAAAATATTCGGAGATAAAGCAAAGTATAATGAATTTAACGATGTTGGACAATGAAATTTCAGACAAGATCTCTTCTGAGTAATCAACTGAAATACAATGTACACATATTTAAGTTATTATTATTTTCTTAATTGTTATTATTATTGTTGTTATTATTATTATACTTTACAATCATAATCCAAATTATTATTATTATTATTATCATTATTATTATTATCATTATTATTATTATTATTATTATTATTATTATTATTATTATTATTATTATTATTATTATTATTATTATTGTTGTTGTTGTTGCTGTTCTTGTTGTTGTTTATTTGTTGTTGTTCTTGGTGTTATTGTTGTTGTTGTTTTAAACGTAGGTTATGGCTCCTTTTGAAGCCAAAGGCAGAAAAACATTTAAAAAAAATAATATTGCTATATATGTTTTTCACAAATAGCGTAGCATTATTAATCAGCTGAATCAGAAAATTAATAAAGCAACGTGTGGCATTTAAATATGTGACGTTTACGTTTGATAATGCTATATCAATCGATATAGACATCAGAGCTTGTTGACAGAGTTGTTCGTGTTTTAATGTACATCTTCATCTACTCTAGGATTTCATATGGTTTGGTCCTTCTGCTTAACTCGAACTATTCCACGATTCTTGGTTTGATCCTCGGCCGAGGCGTTATTTTTCGGTGACAATTGATCACGTGCTGGAGTTTAATGGTCAATTCACTCTCATCGCTGGTTCGGAAATCTTGGTTGGTTAGTAGTTCGTCACTTGTAGAGGATTGGTTATTTCTGGTAAGTTATCCTCGAAAGTCAGTCATGTTGATCGAACGCCGAGATAGTAGTTGGTCACTTGCTGAGGAATTGATAATTTCTGGTTTGTTATCCAGGACAGCCGGTTTAGGTTGACTAAACGCCGAGATATGACCAAATCATGTGTTGAAATCGGCGTAAAACAGAAAAACAAACAAGTAAACAAACAAGCAAATTGTCTGAAACAGACCACTTGTTTAAACAAATGTTTTTTCCTCAATTTGATCATTTACTTCACAGAACAGTTATGTTCTTGTTAACTAAAAAGCTGGCGTGATTATTTTGCGTGCAGGTAAACATGCTTAAAAAGTCACAACGCAACTCGTTCATGTTTGTCGATTTTTAAAGAAATATTGTTCGGCCATTATTATTCCATTAAATTATTTGTATTAAGGATGGGTTACTCAAAAATGATATCATATTTGAAAAAGGACTAGTTATATGAGGATAGCTGGTTGCGTGGGTTCAAACCCCGTTAATGGCAAGCGAGTGTTTCCTTGAGCAAGAAACTTTTCACTCATTGCTTAGTACTGGTTGGTTCTGGTGACAGAGACGGATTTGAGAGTGTTTCAATAAGTTTCTAGCTTTCAACACAATTGAACAATATCGAATTCGTATAAAATATTTGAAAAAGGAATCGGAAGTGCTATATAAATAACACACTTTTTATTTGGTGTTATATTTTGAAAAAAAAAGATATATCGATTTCTTTGAAGGCTTGAAAGGAAGTACTATTACAGAAAGAGGGATGCCAGTAGAAAGCATCAAGACGAGTATACGTTGGATGATCCTAAATCCTAAATAACGTAGGCTTTTGCAGTAACTAATTATTATTTAAAGGTATCCTGTAAAAAATAGCATCAAAAATGAATGGAAATATGTCCAGCATATTCTAACAAAATATAAGAAGAAAGTAGCAATTCTTTGAAAAAGTACAAACAAAAGAAAACGGTAATTATTGTGTACTGGGCGCACGTCGGTGTTTATTTCGTGACGTCATTGACGTTGTGACGTTTACTGAATTAGACAAACAGTTATTTTGTTTTACTTTTTCAAAATATTGTCTCTGGTACTCAATACAACGACGATGGCGATGAACTCATTGTTGAAAAATGTCTACCAATCACTGTGCGATAATCCTGCTTGTAGTTGTCCGTAATACTCCATGGAGTCAGTGGAAATCACATTTTAGGACCTGTGCAAGTTTTAAATTTCCAATATATTTTTTGGCAAAATTAGATTTATGCTTTAAAGTATTCATCTTAAGGATTATGCAAACGAACTGCTGACGATGTTTAAACATTACATTTAGCCTAAATGAAATTAAACGTCGCTACGTAAGAGCAATTTTCCTCACAAGGTAATATACGTTATTGCTTCACGCTGTTGCATGACAGCCACGTAAAATACGTATATCATTTTTATAAATGGTAGGACTCTATAATTATTTTTTTATTCCAGTGCATTTAAGCTGTGATTACAAAATCCATATTATCAACGAATGTCAGCGAATTATTCACGATTTGTAAGGTTCATTAAAAACATTAACATAAGTTCATTGTGCATGGGAAGTAAAATACGGTATGTACTGTATCTTTGAATGTCAGGTACGACCTTTAACTTCAAAGGTATCGATAACTAGTTACACTTCCTTTTTAAAAGATAAAGAAAACTTTAGTTCTTCAATGACCTGAATCAGAAGCAAGAGTTTACAATCAAATTTTTTACTCCGCTCTTTTTTACAAAGGCTTTTCAAGTGATGTCTACCATCTATATTCTATTACATTTTTGTTTATTTTTCAGAATTAATTACAAATGTCACAACCAGCAAACATGAAATTCCAGTGTTCAGCCGATACTTAACTTGTTCAAATAACACATACGGGTACTTGGATTACTACGCTAGTCTAGAAGGCAATTAACGGCTTTGATAGTGATGAGCAATCATACGAAAACACTTGATCGCGGAGAAAAATAGTTCCACCTACTGTCGCTGTTGCTAATCTGTCTGTTTAAATCCTTTGATATCTCAATCAGTCAAAATGAATTTCGTCTAAAAAGATTTCGCAAAGCATATACGGTGAAATTTACACTTGACGATAGGTGCAGACCAAAAATATTCCTACCCCGCGTTCCTAGTCAAAATGGCGGTCAACCCAAGATACGTGGACGCTAAAGATACCGTAGTAAATTACTTCTGCCAAGTTCGTGTGAAAATATGTAGTGGTTTGTTTGTCATGTCGAAGTTTACTGTTGAGATGACGAAGATAGTTACTTGATTGCAATTTACCACATTTAGGCAGAACTATTTTTGATACGCGCATCATAAAAGGTAGATCAGAGGCCAACATTTGATTCCCATGGTTATTGACCGATATCGTATTTGTTATTGAATGATAAATTGGCATATAATTACAAAAAGGCGACGTCTGTCTTTGTAGAATAGATGAATTCCATAAAGCAAACGATTGCTGGTGGGACCAGTCCAGTCATCTTAAAAAGGATTTCATTATTGAATCGCATCGCACCTGTCACTGACTGCAAGCGTGGTCCTTTGTATCTAAGGTGCCAGAAACACAACCTACCATTCTTTTTACTTTGTAGTCAAATTAATATCAATTAATTATCAAAAAAGAAAAAGCACATTATAATATTGGCTACAACTGGCTGTTAATTCAATAAGTAACATTTCAATGTATTTGTCTCTTCACCCCTTATTCTATATAATGTTCCAATTTTTAGTTATTTTGGACATCTAATCTGCCTCTCCTTGTTTCCCACACAGAAAGTTCTGATAGTAATAAATGGGCTAATATTGGTGATAGTAATAAAAGGAGTAACTTTAACAAACCACTATCTTAATTATTTGTTTCAAATTTGGCGACTATCATAGATACCAAATTTAACGAAAGCAAGAACATCTTGTTATAAAATATTAATCAAAAGTTTTGTATTCTCCAGGTTAAATGGAGAGGAATTAGAATCTTAATCCGTTTTTTTTTTCTTTTTTTTTTTGGGGGGGGGGGGGACAGCATTTTACATGTCAAAGTAAAAGAGCAAAGGAGATGAGTTTAGAATAAAAAGGAAACGTATCGATAAGGGAGAAAATGGCCTGGACAAAAAACACAGTGGTTTGTATGCATTGCACTGGATTTCAAGAAAAATGATTATCTAAATAAAAATATATAGTTATCTAAGTGACAACCAACTTCCTGGAAAGAAATTTTAGAAGCTGTTGTTACTTAAAGTTTAGTGCTCTTACACTTTATCACAATGTAATTATAATACAATTTACATGAATCAACATGCGGATTAAGGTAATATGGAATAAATTGAAAATCATTTTCTCGATTGTTTTTAAATTGTTATCTGGTTTAGACATAGTCTAATCCACTCAAGTACTTCACGCCGATTTCTTTACTACCATAACATTGGATAAGATAAAATCCCGCCCAAATAGATATCACGAGCAAATCGCCATATCTCACCATCCTCACACGAGATTACGCGAGATTATTTAAATGACGTTCAGCCAATGAGATTACGTTTCTCCTCCCTTATGTATGACACTTGTAGAAACGGTGAAATGTGACATCCCGACATGGCCTACCGTGATTAAAAACAAACAGGTTCTTGTTTTAGAGCCACTTAGTACCAATGTTTGAACTAGTTTGCCACAAATCTTATATACAACCAGACAATCTTTGGACTTATACTATTGTTTATATACAATTTTCATAATTTTAAATGTAGTTTATATAGGCTGTACTAATTCCTGTTTCATCAACACGAAGTGAAAACAATAAAACAGTTTACATAACTTGGAATCAATATTTATCAAAATAGTTTGTTTTAATTCTGATTGTTTGTAAAAACACTTGTGTAAACTTGGAACTATAATATGCTATAATGCATCACCATTCTATGGCGGCAATGCAAGGTGGTTATTTGGACTCGAGCGGTTTCCAGAACGGACTTTACGGAACTCTTGGATATGATGGAAGTTCCATAAAGCTGCACCACGGACATTATCCAGAAACTCAAGACACTTGTTATCCGAATTACAGCAACACATTACCCGGAAGTGGTGTTCACTACGCCGCGCGTGATCCGCCATCTTATTCAGAGTCCACCGTTTACCAGAATGGATACATTCCAAACTCGACCTCCTCCTACTATAAAATGGCGGGTTCTAATGACTTCGGGATTCCTCGGGGAGATTCCTCTGGAATGCTTTTGAAAACAGATGTGATTGATTCTAATTTAACTGATAATGTAAACATAATAAATCATCGGTTTGAAACCGAACATTCCGTTACAGATATAAACAACGTGCAGCAAGATACACAAACTCAATCTAATAGTAACCCTCAAAGTCTTAAACTGGATGAAATATCTGAATTTAAGACAGATCTTTCTCTACAAGATTCCGTTTCGCCAAACGATTCCTCTGAGTGTTTGACTGTTGATATTAAAGAACAAGATACGTGTACAAAAGCAGACGACATTATTGAAAATGAAAATGCTGCAGTTGTTGCGGAAGAGGATAACGCGCGCGGGAATTCTGATGTTAAACCTGCTTTGTCATATATTGCTCTTATAGCAAAGGCAATTTTAGAGTCTAATCAGAAACGGCTGAGTTTAGGTTCTATATATTCTTGGATTGAAAAGAACTATCCGTATTATGTTAACAAAGGTCAAGGTTGGAGAAACAGTGTACGCCATAACCTCTCATTGAACGATTGTTTTATTAAGGCCGGAAGATGTGAGGACGGGAAAGGAAACTATTGGGCAATTCATCCAGCAAATATCCAAGACTTCATGCGTGGAGATTTCAGGCAGAGACGCCGTTCAAGGAGACGTGGACGAAAGAAGGACTGCGACCTTGGAATGTATCATGTGACCAACGGTTATATTGGAACTTCCTCTCCACTGGCTCCGGCTGTTCCATTCAACCCCACGCCCGCGCTTAGTTCCATCTATTCCCCCTACACAGAGGCTGAACGCAGGGCTTATAGACTTGATGACGCATTGCTGCGTCAAAATATGAACAATCCTTTTATGAAATGGTACCATGGCAACAATAGTTATGGCAACCAAACGCCCGGATGCAATACGGGGATGTACGGAAGTTCGTCACCGCAGTGGCAGCCAGGATACACCGACCAAACGACATATCAGCTCAATGCGTTCTCGCCAAGGTAGGTTTCAAACGTAAAAATCGTGTCTTTTTTGTCCAAAAATCTTTTTAAATAGTGTCTTATCTTTTATGGGATGCTGCATGTCGCCCGGAAGGCAACAACTAAGTTTTTAATAGGATATTAAATAGTTGAGCAAGTTGGTCTTTCCTATATGTGACACTTTCAACTAAAATTGATTAGCTATGATATAAATCAAAACTTCGTCTACATGCATTATTTCTTACATTTAAGTAAATATAATTTTTTATCAGTATTGATAAACAATAATTGTTGTAGTAGCACGTTCTTGATCGTCTTTTAGGTATAATATAATTGTCTACGGTTTAAGTATAATATGTATGGCTTATAACTGTATATACACGGTACATTCCTAAAATCTTTCATTCCATTAAACAAAAATTTTGACACACATAAAAGCATATTGCTACGCGACAAAGAAGGAGAAAAATAATTTACACTTTATTCCTTAAATTCTCTTAATACATGTATAATACAGAATTACAAAATGTTACAATTTAGATTTACAATGATTTAAGTAAATGAGTGATGCCTTTTTTGAAATGCCATGAAAAAAGTTATTAAAATATTATGCCTTTTTTTTTCGTTTTAATTAAGACATACATAGCAGAATCTTTTTACCCATTCAATCATTTGAGTGTTTTATTTTTCAACAGATCATATTTCATTTGGACACATTTCGGCTAAACTTTGTACGAATTAAACTTCTGAAAAGTAACGATTTGAAGCCACTAAAATGCGTGCCCCAGAAAAAATTCATTCTTTTTAATCGGATTATTATAAAAAAACGAAGATTTTTTATATATAAATTACAGTTTTTAGTACGACTGTAAACAGTACTTCTTTATATCTTTTAGAATGCACAATTTTGTTTGCATAATAAAACAATATGAAATGTATTTTTCCAATCGCCATGATATATTATTGTGAATTTATTGCGAAAGGTCAATGTTTTAAAATTCCGAGCTGACGATGATTTATCACTTTTTTTTCCTGTTTTATATTGATGTTCAAATTTCAAAGTAAATACATTGATAGTACTGAACTAATTTTTCGCCGTTAAAGTGTTTACTTTTACATCATTTTCTTTTGAGAATTGTACAAAATTAGCTATAATAAAACAGGACAAAACTTTTACATCTTTCAGTAAGGAAATTAGCTTCGATAGAAATAGGACGAAACTTTCACATCTTCATGCGTTAAGTAAATTTGTATGTTCATAGCTTCATATTCATCGTGTACATTTAAAAAGTCACATTTTTCGAATGTCATTTTAAGTAATCATAAACAGATAGTCCGTACGGGATTATTTATTTAGACTGATAATCACAATCAGGAATTAATAAAAATCCAATTTGTCATTCAAGTATTAGACATCATCGGCGTGAAAATCAAACAATTTTATCTCCCTAAGTTTTTCTTGATTTTTGCAAAGATGAGACCGCGGGATTAACACTAAATCTTATCACGCTCTCTTATTCCGAAGCTTAAAATGTGTTAAATAAACCCCTAAAAAATACGCATTAAATTGATATGGAAAAATTTAATTGTAAGACAAACAAAAATGTCCACAAAAAATATTTAAGAAAAAAGGGTAAATTAGAATATAAAGCAACCGACGCAACATGTTTGTTGTGAAGCTTATATATGTGAATGGCACTGAAAAATTTTATTCATGAAAAAGAGAGATGTTAAATACTTAAACAGAACATAGAATAAGCAAACTGGTTTTGTTCTTTCACATTTAAAGGAGTTACATACTATACGTATCCTTTGCCATGTTTTGCACTTGTCTTAAATCATTTTCATGAAATATATTGCAGAAATGCACAATTTATTTAAATAATAATAATAACAATGATAATAATAAGAAATGTCAACAACAACTTATTAATTGAAGACAAATACAAAGACTTTTTTCTTATCAATAAAATAAATTTGGAGCTGGAACTGAACCTTTCATAACGCCAGTCTTATGAAATTTCATAACTTAATCAATTCCGATTGATTAAAATCATGTACAATATTTTTGTTTCAAAATACATGTGCTCTAACTATATGAATAGTCATAAATTCATATAAAAGTATTTAAAACACAGCCCGTTTTGTTTCATTTTCCATTTAAGCCAAGTGTAGCGAAACAATGATTGAAAGTTAGAAGACATCCCAATCTTTGTAACGTCTTGAACAGCATTCTTTCTTTTTTCAATTTTGAATATTTATGTCGGAATATTTGTATGCATTATGTATAATGTATTATGCTGCCAATTTATTGAGAAAAAAATGTTTAAACCAACAACCTTGTCATAATTTAAATATACGGATGTTTTCTACTGAGATAAAATTCTTAATAACGATATCTAGTTTAAATAAAATATATCTGATACAATAAAATATTTTAAGAATCGCTGTATTCTGATAGAATAAAATTTTAAAAAAGAAGATTATTCACATTTAGTTATGACAAAGGTTAGTTGCCATACCATAGATTATACTGTTATGCTAATACATCACGCAAAATTAATTAATGAAATTGGAAAACAATTCGAATTTTTTGCTATATTTTGCTGTCGTTCGTGTGAGCACCACATTGATCACATACCCGTGCCGCTTTTATGTCTCCGTAAAAAGCGATATTGCACGGCCGTGCATACATTTTGAGGTGACGTCATTTGCGTCATACAAACACAGCGTAAAAACGTGATACATAATTGCATTACAAAATAAAATTATTTGCGTTAATAAATAATATTTTTTAACCGTAAGCAGATCTCTTTTTGGACATGTGATGAAAAAAAACGATTGTATTATATTCGTGTAGCTTCACTACTTACGTTATTGAATTCGTTGAATAAAATAATATTTTGCTCGCCATTGACCCGCATAATTTTATTTCATCCAACTTATCCAACTCGTTTTCAATTAATAAATTAATAAGCGACAGGATAGCAATGCTTTTTTCATAAAAAAACTTAAAGGAAAGCAACGACTTTTAGTTATGAGTGGTATCAATTTGCTACAATGATTAAAGATGTCTTATAAAACAACATATAATAAGATATATATCTTGTAACATCAAACAATCAGCATAAACATGTACTTATAAAAGCACATTTCCGTACAGAAACACTGTCTAATACAAACACTAGTATATATGGTGGAAAGTATAAAGCAAAGCGGTTTATTCCGAGTATCTTTTTATTCTCACTAATTTTCAATTATTTGCAATTCTGATCTGTTTCTGTTGCATTCCTTTCACTGAACGTATTTCCAACAAAATAATACCATTTGAAAAGAAGGCTAGAATAATTTTGTCCGGTCGTCGTCAGTATTTAATTTGAAATTGATGAAAAGTATTACATGCATATAGATGATGCCTCTGACAAATTAAAATGAGAACAAGCAAATATAACTAATCAAAATAATATTTCAATTTAAAAAAAAGACAACCAGAAATTCAAAATTATGAAATAATAATTGTAAGAGTGTAAAAGTAATGCTTCTCTTTTTGGTTGATAATAGCTTCTATAATTATTTTCTCATTTTTCAGTCGTGTTATATCTTTCTGGTCTTTGGGGATCATTTATTCCAGCACGTTAATGTTGAAGTTTGAATACCGCTTAAGTCGGTGTTAGGGGGCGTGAAAGATGTCGCATTTTTTAAAATTAATATCTTATACACAGACTCAAACAAACTGTGTCTGCAATTCTCATAAAACATTGTTGTTTTATTGCTTTCACCATTTTCCAGATTTTTTTCTACGTTTTCGTCGGATTCTCTCTTTTGACAAGTTATTTCCGCAAGCTGTTATGTCAAATTTTAACCTCCTTTAAAACAATTCAATATGATTACGGTAGTCTGAAATCAATCTCCGTATTTATGGAATGTTAAAAGCCAGGGAAATTCCATATTTGCTGTAGATTTATAAATTAATCTGCTTCAAATCTTAACTGGATCAATTCTACTCGATTAAGTGCTCTTAAGGGAGACGATATTCTAAAGCTCTCCAACTCCAAGAACTTTCAATCAAGTGCACCCTAACTGCACTGTTTGTTCACATATTACAATGTTGTTTTGAATAAAACCATGTTGTTTACGAAGAGACTTATTTCCATATGCTTGAATATTTTCATTATAAGATTAAAATATGAATGGAACATGTTGCGTTTAAGTTAAACTGGTATTATATTTTTTGTAAACTACATGATAAATTATGATTTATAATAATACTGCATTTTAGCACCCATTGTTAAAATAATGGCATTTGTGTTAACACATCATGTTTCATTGGAATAAGGTCTTTTGAATTTGAAGTGTAAATAAATCCAGCGTTTTGAAATTTTAAAAAAATATTTATATGAATATGTTACTACTTTGACGAATTATTAATTTTCTTATTATCAAACAAAAATGGTGTCTACTTTAAAGATCACAGTTTACGACTCGATTAAGTGTTAGATGATTTTTTAAAGAATGATAATACATGTAGATGAAATGTTTTAAAAATATTACCTTAAATATTTTGCATTTTATCTTTATAAAAGATGTATAATCATTTTAAAATAGATTATACCTGAGAAATCATCATTACAATTAGAAATATCAATGTTTTTGCAGTACACATGTATAAAAATGCTCTTTTATATTTTCAGAAATTATGCGCCTCCGGCACTTGTGTGAAAGAAAAGAGGATGCGAAGTTTCTCTTGAAACAAGGTTGCTCAATGGGAGTTTCTTGATGGACTTTACCGGAAGTAGAAAATATTGACTTATTTTGTCAGATGCACTGACCGGAAGTGATTGTTATATTTTCTTCAACAACGCATACAAACTAACTGTGATTTAATTATTAGGCAACAATTGTTGCGGTATGTGCTATAAAATAAAGAAATATCACTTTTTGTAAATTTTGTAAATAAAAAGGATATTATTTAAATAAAAGAAACATTAAAATAAAATGTCCTTACTCGTATATTGTGTCACAGCAATTGTCCGTTTGTAGAATTATTTCTTTTCAAAATGACATGACCTTTGTTTATACATGCATATCGATCTGCTTAAGTTAAGAGAGTTGTGAAGTTTATACGAAAACATCATTTTCACATCACAATCTAACAAAGACCTACTGTTTAACAGCAAACAGCTTTATTTATTTCTTTTAGAGCTACCCGGAAAGCAAATAAATGATTGTACAATAATTATATATAATTACCATCCTCCAAAGTATTAAGTATCTGAAACGATATTAAAAACGCGCCAGATTTTCACACTTTCACACTCTACTAAAATAAAAATGTTGTTTTTAAGTCTGATTGTCTTTGACAACAAATCCAGCGGACACGATTTCAATCCTCCTTACAATAACTGATTTAACTTTAGACTTTAGACGAAAAAGCAAGTTGAACTTCCGGTGACAACCATATATAAAACGTGTATCACACATTTGATTAATATGGCCATTCGTTATTCGGTTTTCCACACAAGCTTTGAACATCATCCGTCCGCCCCTTTCTTGGACCTATAATGGAAAAGGTCATAATATTTTACTTACTGTTTGAAGAAATATATGTCATTAAATTTATGCTTTCCATGATGAGGTTGTACTGGAATAGTTTTACCATATATCCTAGAAAATTTACGCGGACTACGTTGCTACTAAACAAAGACAAATGTTACGGGTTAAACAATTATTGTTGATTTTAAAGTAAAACTGGTGTAAAAGCTTCAACACAGATGAATTTTTGTTTTTAAATGAATGAACGTGCAGAATTTGGGAGCTTAGTCATCCAGCTCACTCTGTCTATGTTATCAGTGCAATACACGATTCGAACATGAAATATTTGACCCGTAGAATAAAGAGAAAAAATTGGTTGACTAAATTGTCAATTTACTAAAGGCCAGAGTGGTTGTGTCAATAAAGAATTCAAGATGATTCTAATTACTATGATGTTATTCTTGTTTGCTAAGTTGACAAACAGAAATTTCAACTTTCAAATTTTGATAAAAATGGAAACGTCAAATTGAACAGTTGTGTAATTGATAAAATGTCAAATCTTAAGATTTTTCACTTTAAACTCAACATGAGTTTTGTATATTTTGAAATTAAATTGCTTTTGAAGTTAATGCCTTCTTCTAGGTACTCCATATGTAAATTTAATTAACTAATCTAGACGTAGATCACTAAATGGAGCCATGATTTTATAAAATCCTGTCTGTAATGAACACAACAAATTACTTGTTTACGTCAGAACAAAAATGCAGATTAATCAATGTTCTTCTTAAAACCGATAGCCTTTTCAACGCCGGCAGAATTCCAAAGATTCATTTAGAAAGCGCTTGATTGGCTGGATTTGTGATCTTGGTCATGTGGATGTTTAATCGATATTTTAACACCGGAAGTGATTCAATATGCAAAATTTTCGCAGTGGATGTCAATTTATCATTATGATTTAAGTAATAGCATCGATGACAGTCTAATATATTATATAAAAATATGCTGAAGATTGAATATATTAGTTTAGTTTTTTAATATTCTATTGTTCTTTCAATAAAATTTAAGAACATTATTTTATAGTCATAACAACAATTTTAACAACGGGCAAAATAGTTGAACAACAAGTTCTAGCAACATAGGCAAATGTCTTTCCCTTTATAAGATATAGAAACGAAAATATATTTAAACACTATACGCATGAGCAATAATAAAAATAAGGACGGCTACAAATATAAAATAGCATGAAATCGACATGGACGTTTAAAAAAGAAGAGATTGAACATTTGCTATTCTTGGTGAATATAAACGGATACAGAAAATCAAGTATCTGCCTTGCGATTCTCCAGATATATTACAATTATCATGAAGTGTATTCCTAAGCATTTTGTTTGAGTTTATTATACATGCCACTTGCCTTTTTAGCAATCACTTTAATCATCCTCAAAATGAAATTACTTGCTCCATTTTAAAGGTAGAAACAATATCAAAGGTCCATAAAAATGATAATATCTTCAACAGAAACCAAGTTTATTAATTCTGGTACTAACTACATTGAAAGAAAACGAGATTATTTCCATATCCTACATATTAATTAATTAATGGTAGGTGATGTAGTAAAAATTTAAAAAGTGAAAAAATATATTATTTTAATACGACCTTATTTTGACGTCACACACTTTTGACCATTACCACGTGGTTCATTGTTTTCTAGCTTACGTGACTCAATATTAAATTCAGAAGCATTAAAAGCACACATTTTGAAGACTAGAAAAGATTCTTACATCTTACTTACATTTATATTTTGATTAAATGCAACGACTTGACTTGCCTTTATATTGTAATTGAGTTCTAATAATCACGCCTATCAATAAGTATCATTACATCAAATAACTTTAACTTAACTGAGTTGAAATATTAAAAGAGACCTTTCTCAACTGATGATACCAAAGGAAAGTTTTATAGTAATAATGTAATGTCTTCTTTTGTAGAAGGGCTATACGTAAATCAGAAATTCAGTTATATTTCAAGGTTACTTTTTAATATTATACCATACATAACATCAAACAATGGCGGCGATATTATGGAACCAACAAGATGAGCAACATATTGTCAATCAGTAGAAGAACATGTGAGTCCTAGACGAGTAACAATGGTAGGAACAAAACTGTTACAGACGAGGATTTTGAAGTTGTAAATCGTGTTGTATTAATTTGGTAAAACAATGCTATGACACAATTATTAGACTTTAACTAAAACCATGTCCACTTCTTTGGCATATTGATAGATGTTAGCAGTAACATTTTAACCAAAGAATCGCAACTGCTCTTTTATCTTTTTTCTAAATAGCCAACCAATATAAACTTCAAAACAGATAAACTCAAATATAAATACATTGTACATATAAATGTAAAAAGGTGTCACACTTTTGACCATAAAAGAACGAATGACAATACCGAAACCACTGACTAACATTACAAAATTTTATTTTAATCATCTGTTGTTATGGCCTTGTACGATTTTGAACAATCAGCGATAGTTCGTAAGTGAAATAAGCTATATTTTCAAAAGTCTATACAGAAGCTTTTTATTCCTCCGATATTGAACGATTGACTGTGATGTCTGTACATACAATTGTCGCGCACGATTACCAACTAGTTCAGATCATTATTGAACATCATGTTTCATGTCCGACGGTCTTCGTAGGTCTTCTCCCTTATTTTTGAAGTGTTATTAATTGTTCACCAACATATTATTATTTGATATGACGTTAGTAATATAACGTTTCGTATTTTGTATTCATGACATAACGTCATACTCGTATTCTCGTAATGTACTAGTCCACGTAAGACAATAAGATATTACCGTGTAACATAGATACCGCTTTTCGTCTATTTCAAGTGTTTCTTTGCATTTATAGATTTTCGTTAATTTCAATTTATTTCTTACGAAACGAGTCCATTTCATAATAAGCTTATTATTCAACATATACCTATTTGTGTGTATGCGAATTTAATGCGGCTAAAACAGACATTAGTTAAGGCATAAAAACAAAATTATTTGAAGTGTTTTAAAGTTCTTTGAAGTTTCTTTCTTTTATTTTTAGCATACTTTAACATGACCGACTAAAACGACAAAAATTATATTACGTTTCGTAAAAGGTAAACACAGTCAATACGGATTTTATTCCATATATCTCTAAATCAAAGACGGTATAATCTTGACACTAACTGTGCTATCTCTTCAATCCGCTACTTATAAAATAAAGCCACGCCCCTTAAGAGGGGTTGATAATATTTCAACATAATCTAGAGTGTATTCCTAAAAGAATGAATGTAATTTATTATTTCTAACAAGTGAAATATGATATTTTGAAAGTACAGATCAAGTTTTTTTAATATATAAATTAATTTCAATTCAACATATAATTCAGAGAAGACGCAAAAAGCGACAAAAATTATAACACTTATAGAAAAAGAGTTTGAATATTTTGCTGGACTATTCCAGGAAAAGGTCTTGAGCATAGTGCTTCCTTGACAAATCCAATAACACGATAGCCCTCCGACCATATACATTAACACAATGCACTTAAAAGGCTTGATGATTCAGATTTGGAGATACTTTTTAGAACAAAACAGGACATTGCTACATACTAAAATAACTGCATAATGGACATTGTTCTGCAAGGTAAATTACTACTAGTGTTGGAATATACAATTTAATTGTTAATATTGACATAACATGTTGCCTAACATCAGATAATTGATACAAATATAAATAAATAAATAAATAAATAAATAAATAAATAAATAAATAAATAAATAAATAAATAAATAAATAAATAAAATAAATAAATGAATAAATAAATAAATAAATAAATAAATAAAAATACCAAAATTGAAATAAATTATGGTTGTGCTGCTTTTGTTTAATACCTTTTTTGTTAGGCATGTACCATTTATCTATAATAAAAAATCTTTATAGAACATAACAGAACAGAATTTTTATTAACGTATACAATATATGTATCTTGTTAATACAACATCAAATTAAATACATACAATGATAACGTATATATTATCTCTATTGACCATAATGATAGTACTTTAAAACAAAGTGCAATTATATTATTGATCTTTAATTAATTAATCAAAAATATTAGTAAACTAAATGCATGCTCTGAAATTATATTTTTTGTTCAAGTATATAGTCCAAACTTCATATTCAAGATGTGTGATATACAAAAATACTTTCACAAGAATGTGCTTTCACATGTGAGCCGCGTCACGACAAAACCAATATAATGGGTTTGCGACCAGCATGGATCCAGACCAGCCTGTGCATCCGCGCAGTCTGATCAGGATCCATGCTGTTCGCTTACAGACCCTATAACAAGTGAAGAAACTGATAGCGAACAGCATGGATCCTGATCAGACTGCGCGGATGCGCAGGCTGGTCTGGATCCATGCTGGTCGCAAACCCACTATGTTGGTTTTGTCATGACGCGGCTCATGTATTTCAACAAGTTTTGTCGTGTGATCACGCCGCAATGTTCAGATATTGTCTTTTTCTTGTGATGAACTAGAACTATGATATCAAGAAACCGTGATTACGCCAAATTATCCAAGTACGTCAATTGCGTCAAAAATCGTCATTTTTTGTGGAGTCACTGGTCCAATGAATAAATACATGTTTCATTAAATCACTAAATTGACTAAATTATATTTCTTTGTACTTGCAAGACTTATCATTCAAATAAACAAGAATAATAGATGTACTGAAATAGAATGCTACAATGGTGAGAGAAAATTCTGGTAAACCTCAGGTATGTATTTTCCCACAATTATTCTTTATATTATTCTTTATATTAGGACGAAATTACATATTCGACAAACGGGCGCAATCGCAAGGAATCGTTTAAACGTAATTTAAATTTGACCGATGTAACCTAAATAACGACAATGTCCCCTTATTATTCATGATAAAATTTCAACCTCGATTAATCTTTCGGGCCTTCCGAGTTCGAGCGAACAATGTTCAGCTGTAATTAATTTGAAGACAAGGATGCAGCCTTTTCTCAATAAGAATATATTTTATTGTTATCTGTCTATTAAATTGACACACGTTTGTGTATGAATATCTTCATCATGAGTACACGCGTATTACAGAAATTTCCTTGCATAAAAATAATTGTCTTTAAGATGAAAGCCATTTAGTACTATCAGGGTTTGTAATTAACTTTTGGAAATTTTTCTTTAAAAAAAAGTATTCATACAAAGACATTATACATTCTTTGTATATTTATACGTTTTGTATATCTTCATGGGCGTTTCGGCCCACTGGAATGAGACTCCGAAACTTCATAACTAGAATGGATAGCAATTAATGGCTATTCCCCTTGATTTAATGAACAAATAAAAAGTTTAGTAACAAAAAGAGATTTCATAACATTTTTTCAATGTAATTAAATGCCAAGAAAATAAAAAAAAATCATTTCATTTCAAAAACATACAATTTTAGATATGAAAAAATAGTATGTGTGGCAGTAGCCACGAGTGAAATATGATGATTTTCATAGCACAAGATGAAAATAAATTTAAATGTATTCATAAAAAGAAATTTGAATTTTCAGTTTATTATATACAATTTTCTCTTTTTTTGACATCACAGTTGGAAAGAATTCCCCTTAAATTTTGTATACTGTCTGAATTTAACAAAACAAAAGTCACGCAAGACGCCAGTGAAAATACGAAAAAAATGTTTTACTGCAGTGAAAATACACAAAATGAAACTACGCATTTTATTTTTATCAATATTTCATTTATAAGTATATAATATATTTGTATAATGCTCGAAACAAGCAACAGTAATCTGAAAATGTTAACGGAAATAAAAAGGCAGAAATATTTTATTTCAAAGTATGAATATTATACAGACGGTCAGTTTTAGTTTTCAGATTTTTATTCCATGCTGTTCCTGATTATCATTATTATTATTAAAAAAGATGTTTTAGATTAGATTTTTTTTGGCCACGAATAAATATTGCTGGAGGATACTAAATTTATATTGAATATGCTTATAAATGAAATATTGAAAAATTGATGATATAAAATGCGTATTTTCATTTTTCGGTATTTTTCAATGTAAAATTATTTTCCCTGCAGTGAAATAAATTTTCCGTATTTTCCCTGGTTCTTTTAAATCAAGCCAATACACAAAATTACAGGAGATTTCTTTTTATAATTGTAAGGTTAAAAAGTATATTATAAGCAGAAGATTCCAGTTTCTATTCTATAAATACGGAATTTATTTTCATTTTGTGGTATGAAAAATATCATATTTCACGTATGGCTATCGCCACTGTTAACATATTTATTTTTATACCACTCGATGAATATAAATCCTTCATTTTAAAATAAAACAAAACAAAACTAGAACAAAAACAAAAACAAATTGAATATCCTCAAAATATAAAATATGACATGATGGATGGATCATGAGGCCATTATAGAGGTAAAGATACTAAATCTTCTTTACCCCAAACAATAGTATATATATTATAAATGCATAATAATGCAGCATTTTGCAATCAGTACGTAGCGAATTGAAATATTATATACATTTCTCTCCGTAAAAATAGAAATACTTCAATTTTAACTTACTATGCAATCATGTTAAGACCAGACATAGTCTTCCTGTATATAGGTCATTAAAAAAGAAAACAACACATGAACAACAACAACAACAACACCACCAACAACAACAACAACAACAACAACAACAGCTTATATTTTATTCATGTCCGGCTCACGTTTGAACCCATATTTATAATTAACAATCTGTTAGTAACGAACTGAATACTCTTTTTATAATTATAGCCATAAATATGTTACAAACCATAACATTTGGCAAAATTATCAAGTTGTGATCCATGTTTGTCCAAAATAATGTGAACATTTAACTTTTGGTGGAACATCTTTTAACACCGTGTTCATGTAACCCTCATCCTCCCTCCCGACATACACTTACACTTACAATTTCACTTACATTTTTTAATGTGGATGTTTAATACAGTTGTGTCAGTACATATATACAAAGTACTCTTAGTTCTCTTAAAATTTGATATTTTCTCAATTCAATGCATAAAAATCACGCAAATTATTTTTCATATTTTTCATTTTAAAATTTATATGTCAAATGATTTATTGAAAATTTTTAACTTCGCATTGTATCTTTTTATTTTATTTTCAATCACTGCATAAAGAAATGAACTAAAACGTTACATTCGTAATTTACTTTTCATACAAAAGACATGTATATATACATGTATAAAGTAAATGAAATATTACTTTCTTTTCTTGCAAAATTAACTGTTATATTTCGCTTCAAGTAAAATAGAGTATTTTCTCTAAACAGCTAAATGGACACTACACGAGTGCTACCGGTCACTCCACAGAAATGTTTCGCTTATCGCAACTTCTAATTTGCTTAGGAACAATTTTGTCAACAAGGTGCACTCTTTGGGGCTAATTCTTTACTTATCCACTTGAAGTACCCTAATCAGGAATGTATCCTTTAGGAGATTTTAAGCGAAATTGCAACGGGTGGGATGTTTATGCCAAACAAACTTAAATTGTCCAAACTTCGATCTGGTGAGCACGAACATTGTACTAAATTGCCAAATTATGCTAATGTTTGCCTTCTGTATTAAGATGTGACACCTGATAATTGTATATCAAAGGTGGAACTTCAGTTGATTCCAATCGCCAACAGCAGACGACATTTAACGCAGCGTCCGGTAGCGCCATTTTTAGTGTGCTATTTTTTCTCTCTTTCTCTCTGAAGTGTGTTTTAGCCCTCCCTAAATTTAGTATTATAACGGTAGTTTATTGTAAATAAGATTAAGCCGTCCGAACATTCAAAAATCTAACTTTTCAGACGCTCTTTTCAATTTCTTACGTAACATTTCTATTACAAACATTGTTTTGTTGTTGGTAGTATGTGTTTTTAACATACTTTTGAGGAGATACCATTGCATTTGGTATGGTTTAAACATATTTTTTAAGCTCGATTGCGAAACAAGTTCTTGCAACTTATATTAATCACTTTCGAGTCCGCTTCCTGGAACCAACCAGTACTGGTGTCATATGAAGAAATATGGTCGTAACCCGAGTAGGGCTCGAACCCATGATATCTGGGTTGGGAGGCAGACACCTTAAGCACTAGGCCACCGCTCCCCTTTAAACAGACATTTTACTCTTAAATTTGTTCAGTAAAATTTAATTTTAAACATTATATAAACAAAAGATACTTATCATATAGTAAAAGATAATCGCATATTTTTATAGGTCAAACAACGATCAAATTGCTTTAAAAATTTAGTTAGCAGCTGAACTTAGCTCATGTAACTAACAAGTGGTTTCAACATTTATCAATCACTCTATGTCTGCTTCTTGTAATGAAAAAACATTCATGGGACCAAAGTATGGCTCGAACACAACAGCTCTTGAGTAAGGGGCAAGTACCCTTACCTATAGGTCGTCAAGCGGAAATAAAATAAAATAAATCTCCCGGTCAATAGTCTAACTTACTAGTATTTTCTTAATAATTAATTTATCTTAGTATTACAGATAATTATTTATATGGATTAAGTAGGAAACTTTATATAGGTTAGAATTACGTGTTAATTAATTTATCAAATAATAAAACATCATTTACAACATTTGGCATTTATGGTTTTAGAAAAAACAACAACAACAAGAAAACAACATTTGCATGCTTCTATTATGTTTACATCTGCAAAAAGCTATTGATGACGTAATGTTCCCTTACATTTCGTTATTTTGAATTTGTCAATTAATGTTAATTAAGAATGCGACGCAGGAAATAAAACAGAAATGTTGGGTTGCTATTTTACAATACTTTCTTATTGATATAGCTTTTTATGCACGGTATTATTTTCTATTTTAGATTTAGAATGTGAAAAACAAATATATCTTTTAACAACGGAAGAATTTCTTGCCAGAACGCTGCGCACACTATTCGATGCGCATTGATAAGAAGATGTTTTGGAAAATGGTAAAAGAGACCCGCCTTCAACCTACTCACGGCTTACATCTAAATATCTTGTATAGGTTTAACATAAAAGCTACATCATTATATTTAAATATTAAGCTTATTATTTAATAACACATTTGATACCGCTTGTGTAACTTATAAAACCTTATTTCTTTTGCGCTCAAGTGTATAAATACATATTCTTTGCTGCAAAAATTGTTTGAATTAAAAAAAATTTGCTTCTAAAATGCTTGTATGTTAGTAAATTACTTTAAAAGAGAATGACGCATATACGAAATCATTGTTAAACGGATAAAACCCTACTTAAAATATCAGAATGATATTTTATTCTCTTTACGTACAATATTCATTTGCGATAAATAATAGAGATATTCTATATTACACCCTATGTGAGAATCAACTATAAAATTATGGAAAAAATATCATTCGACTGTTGATAAATTTTATAAAAATATTTCATTACATATAGCTTTATACCCTTTAAAAGTCATTTCTTAATGTGTTATTGGTAATTGTACTGCATTTGACATTCTGCATAGTTTATTTAACACTATAAAATAATATATAAAAAAACTATTACTTGATATTATAAAATAAAAGAAAGAGAAACTGGCAATGCATTTTGGAATAATAAAGAATATTTATCAATACAAAGTCCAAATTTCAAAGAAGAAAATTGCTATGCATTTAGCACGACAATAATATGTGTTTTGTGGAAAGAAACGGACGATAATATTCATAAAATTATAAAGTCAAAGTCAAAAATCGAAAGTGTACAATACATTTTTCATAAAACTTTAAAAACATTATTATTATAGAGATACATAAAGAAGTAAATTAATCTATATTTGATATTATAGTTATCCAAACTTTATCTTGCATTTAATATTGTGTTTTAGTCACAAAGCATAAAAATACATCTAATATCATAGTGGCGAAGTATAAAATATGTTTGATATTTAAGGGCATTGTATCAACATTTTTTTATTAGCTTGCTGTTGTTGTTGTTTTTAAGATAATGCGCAAAAATGACGAAATCCTTATTTCAAAATATACTTGTTGTAATAAAAAGACAATCATTGTATATCTATGTTTTTATATAAAGAAATACATTTATATTTCTAATAGTGTATTTATATATTAAAGTGTGTATATAAAAATTATCTACCAATATCGTTTGTAATGGTGTTATATAGAGCATGCATTAGTGGATTGTCATCGCCTGACGATTAACGTATTATTCAAATGAAAACAAATGGAAAAAACGAAACACATTTAAATATCAAAACAAAAAGATTATCTGATCATTGATAATAAAATTTTGTTTCAAAATGTTGAAAAAATGTATAAAAACAAAATCAAGACATCAATTTATTCGTTTGTTTTTCTAATCATTCTCGGGTATTGGATATCATTTTTGCCGAATGGAATTTATAAAGCTTTTTTCTATATGCTTTATTGCTTTATTGCTTTATTAAAGCCAATAAAAGACTGTATAATCCGGTAAAATGTGTCTGGTTTATAAGTAAGACCCAAAGGACTAGATGTTCAAACGAACTGACATCAACTACTTGTTGGCTTTTTCAGTTGTTCTTGGTTCCCGTTTTCATGTTGTTAATCCACGGACATACAGAATGTTTGACTAATTATCCGATGTAATATCCCAGATAACGGGCTCTTGATTCATTTTAAGTCCAATGTTTATAAAATCGTTTACTAGAGGTTTCAGATATTGAATATTAAGGCAGAGCCCAGGGCTGGTTTTAAATTGCTATAATTACATTGTATACAAGACTTGCATAATAAATTCCCAAGTTTGTGAATTTCTGATTTCAGTCTACTGATAAATTGTTAAATCTTTCATTTCGATACAGAATCTCGTCTCGGAATTAATAAATGCGTGGCACATGTCAACGTAAGTAAATCTTATCTTGAGTTTCATTTTGATTGAAATTATTTGAAAATTTACGGGAGAAAACCGAATCAGCCTTTTTGTAAGAGTTTAAGAAATACTTTTGAATTACAAATGTGAAACAGTTTTTGAATATGAAAAATGTATAACATTTGTTTAATGTATTTGATATTCATGTCTTTGTCTCAGCTAGGGCTTTGACATATTTGGAAATAATTCATTTTGTTGTCTCCTCGTTCCTGATATTCACTTTTATGAGATACATAATATACAACACAAAAGTTTACAATAAATCTGATCTTCATAGTTACGTTGAGTAGACTGAAAATGTATAAATTCCGTCTAAAATAACAAAACCATTGAACGACTAATTTGGTTTTAACATTTGAGTGCGTAAATTTCATGGTATCATAACACTTTCACAATACAAATATAAATATTAGCACTACACAAGTAATAGAAGAAGAATTATTCAAACATAACTTTTGGTTATGTTTTAAATGCACATTTAGATACATAAAAAGACCGCTTTTCGGGAAATTACTTGGAAAGGCAGGAATAAAGGAGGCGTTTTTTTTTCTTTACCATATGTATACTATAATATAATAAATAATAGTATGATAAATTGAAATACTATTTCAAATGTATAACGAAAACAATTTATCTTAAAGTAAATTTATTATTTTGAAATTTATTTATATCATTTAAGAGAATTGCATGACATGTTTGTTTTAGTTTTGATGCTTGCTAAATGTATACGGGAATTCCGTTTTAATAATATTACTTGGACCGACAGTCAAAGTATCTTTCTGATTATTTTTCTAATAAAATATTTGGAGCTCTGTGCTCATTTTTCTTTGATTATGCTAATTGTAATGACATATCTTTGTATGCATTCTTCACAGTATGCTTCTCGAAAATTTCATGTTTACATCTATTTTAATTTGATTTGCTGTAAGTATGTATATACCTAATTGCAATAACAGTTTGAATTGAATTGAAATGAAAATATTTATTCTATAGTTTATAATGTAAAATAAATATATCAATTTACAAATCCTTTTATAAATAATTAAGGTATATTTTGCAAATTGATATATCAGTGTACTTTGTTGCTTTCTTATATGTTTTTTTTTGTTTTTTTGTTTTGTTTTTCTTTCTTCTTTATTATTTAAATACGCAGCATCAATGCTTGATAATTTTTCCATACTTTCAAAATAATAAAAAGTGTAAAATGTAGTTAATAAATAATGACATGTTAAATAATTCTTTGAATAAGTTTTATATCAAATAAAATAATATTCTCAATTTGTTCTTCCATTTACATGTTGATACAGAAAACTACGATTAACAACTACCACAAAAATTACGCAAGTATTCAAAGTATGCAAAAGTATGACGATTCTCATAGAAAATATTTTCTTCTATGATTAAAAAATAAATATTGAAGAGAAATTGTGTTTTCTACATACCAGATTTTGAAATTAAAAATTCTCTAGTAACGCCTTGTTATAAATGAACAAAGTGCAAACATATTTTCAAAAACAACTTAATGCCGAAAATAATGATTATTCTTTGTGTATGTTTTCTTTGGAAATATAATCTAATACAAAATAAAATTATACGTATTTTGTTCGTAACAAATCGAACAAATACACGACAACATCTTAGATATTTCTACGAGCGAGTAACAATTTATTTTTCATCCAAAATATCAAAAGACTTTTAAATATATTCCATTTGCCCGTGAATTATTATTCATAAAAAAACGAAATTCATGTTTCCAAACACTTTCCGTTAGTTCATTTAATTCAATGAAGAGAAATATCATATCACCTTATCATTCATTTCTCCCTTTGATTTTTTAAAGATATTTTCGTTTATTTTCAAATATGATCAACGTAAAAAGGTCCATATTTTTCTATGTTAATTGAAATATTCACGCAACACGTCGCTTGAATGAAAAACAAAACAAATGCCTTAAAAACTAAAAACACAAGAGAAAAATAATGTACGGAAAATAATTCAACTTACTGAAACCGGAAAATTCATTTTCAACGTAGATTTTTAATTTTAACATTAATTCTGAAAGAGTTGAGCAATTGATTATTTACTTTTTAAAAATGTCTCAAACATTAAAAGACCCAAAGAATAACATACAGTTCAATCATTTTTGTCAATCTTTTAAAACAATGTTTTCCAAACTAAAAGTCAATATTTGTAGAGAAGAGAGTGTACTAATGATTCTTTGCAAAGTGATTGGACTAAATGATGTTACTTCTTGGGTATCTTTTATTATTGAGACATTTTTTTATTATTTTTTCATGATAAACATGTCAGCAAAGATGACAAAACTACCTAGGTATCGCAGAATATACGAATAATACATCATAAAACTGTTCAATGCACTGAAAACGAAACAAGAAAAAAAATTACACTTGCAAAAAGTATGGAAATTAAATATTTTTTGGAAGAAGGCGCAAAACAAAATAGACAAAAAAATCATAATATAGATATGCTTCCATCATAGACTATTTATTATATTTGATTAAAATATATAATATAATAGAATAATAAAGTTAAAAATAAAGTTATAAAAACGTTTTAATAAACGTATGTGCGACACATTCTTTTACTTGGGAACCTATGAATGGAAAACAGTGTTTTCCTTAGAAACATAATCTAATGCAAAATAAAAATTATACGAATTTTGTCGAACAAATACAAGACAACATCTTGGATATTTCTACGAGCCCGTTCGCACCGTCCTATTTGGTGTCATGCTGGGCTCCTTTCCGGTGGTCCTGTGTTGGGGGTGCGTTCACTGAATTATGCCCGTCCTTTCATATTTGAAACGTGCCGCATTGAAGGTTCCAAGACAACCGCCGTATGAACACGACTGCGGATATTTCTTAATTCAGAATTTCACCATTTCTTGTTTAAAATGTTGAATTCATTTAAAAGTGCTAAAAACTGTATCTAAGCTGGCTGCAGTTTACAATATTGTTGTTGGGATTTAGAAAAAGAATAGTTCTAAACTGCTTGCAGGAAATAATATTGTTGGCATATTTCAGTTTGCGCGAATGTCGCATACACGGAAATGTTGCAAAAACATTATAAAAGCAGCATTTATAGTTTGATTCGAAACATTTATTCTGTTTAAGCACAGTTTTCATGTATTGTAAATGACATACATATTCTATTCTACAACTCTTTCGAGAATCGACAATAAGATTATAGGAAACAACATAGTTTAATCGGTTTCATTTTAAAAAAAATTATTTTATAGCTATAGCTTTATACCCTTTAAGTGCTAGGGGCCTGGACGGTTACCTGCACTGACCACTACCGTCCATGAACGGCTCAAACAAACCGAGTCTTGAGCATTTGCAAATTTTGCCGTTCTGTGCTTCCCTTTTTCTCTCTCTCTTTCTCTTTTATATTTGATACAAAACAAATTCCGTAGGATATATATTATATTCACAGTATGGAATAACAAACATTTAAAGTATATATTAAATATTGACATTTGAAGTATAGTTGATGTAGGGGTGTTGTAACAGTATTCTAAAATTGCCTTTCATTTTAAATTCCAGGATATGGTTCGCTATGCCACTTGAATATTTAGAACTTGGAACAACCACTTTAAAAAAAACTATTTTTGTTTAAGTTTATTCAGTTTTTCTACAGCACTTACAACAATCTTGTTTAAAAGTTAGAATACTTAAAAGAGAATAAGAATAGGTACAAGTTAAGACCCAATCATTAATTTAAATTATTCCACTGGGAAGTCACCATATACACAAGTTATTTTATGCATTTGTAATTCATATGGTAATCAGTTCAGACTTCAGACATGTATTCTATTCAAAATTCATAGTCTTGCACTCGCACGCTGCGTTAAGAAGTCAAGATAATTTGTTTGCTTCAGCTCTAAAACCCGTGGGTGCTGGTTTCGAGTTAGTATTAAAAAGATGCTTGTGTGCATTAAAAGTTTATCTTCATAATTATAATATGGGTTCACTTTTTTTCGGTCGCTAATTCAGACAAAGAGGCTTAGAGATTCAAGCGGTGTAAGTCGATGCTAAGGGGCATGAGGGATGTTGCACTTTTTCATTATCCCTCATGTACAGACTCAATCAAACCGTGTCTGCAATTTTCATGTAATTGTGTTGTGATTAATGCTTCCGAGGATTCACATTTTGTCCAGATTTTTACAGCGGTATATTATTAATGACCTCACACTAGAGCATCAGATTGTTGTAATGATGTAACATTGCAATAGAAGACAAATTTATAAAAAAAAAATGCACATACCCTTTTACATATAAATTAAAAATTAGTGTAAATGACAAGTGAAAACATGAAAATATTCATAAAACTGTAACTCAACTAATCTTTAACGAAGTAAAAGAGACCAAACGTAAATAAACAATATTTTTTCCAACATATATTAAACATATTCATAGATTCTTTTTATGAACAACACAAGTAGAACTATGAGTGGCACGAGTTAAAACTGTGTCTTTGTTACAATTTTTATGCATGTACATGAAATTGAATATTTAGAACACGTTTTAAGAAAAAAAAATGTTGAACTTAAAAATTAAAAAACATAATAATATGTTTATCCGTTGTTAAATTCATTATTAAAAGAATTATTGCTAACATATTGCTGCAAAATAAATTATATATTTTGAATTTTCAGTTTGGAAAACAATAATTTATCTCTTGTTTATTGTACATATACTTGATTATATTCATAAACAGAATCCTTTTTTTGGAAACTGCATGGTGCACATTGTCGGCTACGTTAATAACATTTTTTGTACTTATTTATATATTTATTTTGATCTTACTGTTGCATAATAAATAAATTAAATTTTATATACATAATAAATACAATACATTAAATTTTATATTGATAAACATTGTGTTTTGTTGGTGTTTTTTTTAATGAATATTTTTGGAAGGACTTTATAAAATTAATTATTTACTAAAACATAAGGTTTAATTGCTTCTTGTTATATTTTCAGAGCGGAGACAAGAATTTTCAAGAAGAAACATTTACATGACAACAACATCAAGTATTTAAATGTCGTATATAAGTTTCAAAAAGGAAAATAGATATTTGCGATTTAATTGAAATATATATATCTGTTTAATTTAGAATTCATATAATATTTGTAATCATTCAATTCTTTTTTTATGAAATATATATTTGTTTTGTTAAACTTGTTTTTTTTATCTATTTGCATGCTATTTCAATTTTTGTGAACATAAAACTACTTTTTTAACATTTGCAAAATTAGAAAAATAGCTGTAGCATTTGATTACAGAAAATAAGATATTAGGATGTGGTTATTTTTGTTGTTTTATTTCTGGTCAGATTTATATTACAGATCTAAAAAATATTCTCGTGATTTGGAATAAAAAAAAACTTTAATATATTTTTTGTGTTTACAAATGTCGTCCTTAGTTATATATGTATTTGTATACATTTTATATATATATTACAAATAAATTAAAATATAATTAAAAAAATATTGTCCAGTATCATTTAAAAAAATCATATATTCATCATATTTAAAAAACAAAAAACAACAAAAAATAAAAACCAAGAAAAACTACATTAAAAAAAGTGAAAAAGTTTGAGACGCATACATATTCAATAACTTTTAAATAAGTAACTATTTAGAACACTACTTTGATATTTCTTCATTACTTTTATTGGCATTTATACATGTACTAAAATAAAGCAGAACCAAATACTTTAAGTGACTATATGTACTAATTTTCTGACATTTTGAATGGACAAAAATGAAATGAGCAATTAAAGATAAATTTTGTTCATGTATTTGAAGTAGCAATTCGGGTGTATAAGATAGTATTTTGACTAGTAATGGCGTCGTCGTTATTCCATGAGTGGAAGGCCGTCAGTGTGTCTCTCTCAACCGAGTCTCAAGTAGCCAGCATACCATGGTCACCGGTTTCTTCGTGAGAAAATCCCGCCATTCCGCTGTGTAGCCCTAGCTACATGGTACTCGAGATATTCAAGCTATCAAATAGATTACGTACATCCCCACTTTCACTGATACGAGGTTTGGTTTTCTGTAACGGATTCCCCAGAGAGGAGGGCTTGTTTACCAGTAAACATTCTAATACCTGTATTTGATTACAATTGTCACTTTAACGTCTATCGATCATTACGATACACCGCTAATAGGTGGCGCTGTCATATTTACGTAATGGCCGATTCGCACATTGCATTTGGATATCGTTGTGGTACTATCAGTAGATTGTTAGTTTAGACATTTGACATTATCAAGGAGAAAGATTAGCCATGTTGGGCAGTTTGATGGACTACCGTACAATATGACAGTGGTCTGATTGTATTTCATAACAGTTAGTAATATAATAGATTTACATGCCATTTTTGGACTGCCATTCGAATCGTATTTCAGTAATTTATTTCGCATATCTGTAAATGGAACATTCATTCTTTTAGGTCATACAATTGACCCCAGCTGCATCATTACATCTGTAGACTTGCAATCATGAGTGAGGAATGTGAAATATTTTCTCACGTAGAGTTAACCACAAGTTATAGTGAAATTATATTCCATGTGAACACCAGGGGCATCTATCTAAATACGTCTACATGTATATATTAATGTTTCTGGTAAAACCAAAAACCATGTTAATTTTCCAAATTAGAAACCATTAATTAAGTCATTAATTACGTTCGATTTATTTTAATACTTTTTTACGGAGCGTTATAATATAGATAACACATAGGTTTGTGAATAACAGTAAAAATACCAAACCTAGAAAAAAATTGTCTACGCCGAGGGTAACAGTATTTTTCGAGGGATGATATTTTTGCTGTTACTTATAAACCTATGTGTTATTTATTTTATAACCACGAACAAATACTTCACTGGATAGGTTTTTATTTTTCAGATTTTAACTGCGAAAAGTTCAAAATTTTTAGTCGCATGGTACACTTGAATTAGTAGTAAGAAAAACACACATTGGCCTATCGAAAATTAACATTACAAAAGTAGTGAGGGTAATAAATTTATTTATTACTAAGAGAGTGTAATGATTGATTTTGTTTTTTATATAGAAAAATAAATTACTTATTTTTGTGACATACGTTACAGCATATGATGAATACATTAGTTACAATCAAACTCAAAAATCGTTTTCTTCAGAAAGAAAAGACACAAGTTTTATAATGTTTAAAGTCTGGTTTATGAGCATCTTACACGCTTATCTTCTGTAGAAAGATGTTCTGAATATAAAATTATATGTCATAAAAGTAATAAAATATAAACAAAGTATTGTTTTGACTTCCATAGGAACTGCTAAATCAATATTCCTTTACTTATTGCTACACGGAACAGCAAGAGATGGTTCGCGTAATTGGACAACAAATATTTCCTTTTGAAACTATAACAAACTATAACAGGACACCAAAAAATACCAAGCTTTTGAGAAATAAAAATAACAACAGTTCTTAGTGATAACGGGTCTTAAAGTATGTGTTTCGACAAAGATGTTGTCTTATGTGTAATTATAATATCAAAGCACGTATGGGCGTTCTCAATTAAAACCTTATAAACAAGTGTTAAAATAAAAATACTCAGGTTTATTGTAAAATTGTCATTAATTACTTTACTCCTTGCACGGTTAATCCCATGTAACATCTTGGTCATCATTTCGAAAGCGCAAGAGTTGCATCAACTATGACAATGACTGATTTTAAAAGTTTTGTATTATAGTTACACAAGATGAGCAATATCCGTAGACGAAGGTAATGTCTTGGACTGAAGCAACAATTTACGGGTTTTAACTCGTTCCCATAGTTAGGTATACGCATACGCATGGAATAAAAATGTCATCATTTTTTGTAAATATATTGGAGATTGTAGTATGAAGTAAAAGATATCATGTTCAAACTTATCATTATATTAGCGATTTTTTGTTGTTGTTTTTGATGTTGCAACTGAACGTTTATGGCGTTTATGTCTGTATTGCTTAAATTACATTATATTAAGTTTTGTCCACTGTTTTCTCATATTCATGTACTTGGGGGATCAAACACTGCATTTCACATAATAACATGTGTCACATTTAAGATTCCATGATGGCCACAACATGAACATATCTGCGGAGGTTTCTAAATTCTTTACTAGACAATATTTCAAATTTAAATGCTGAGCTCTGCTTAAGCCAGTGTTAGGGGCGTGTATGAACGTTTGCATGGATTACTGCTGTCCATCTAATCGAGCCGGTAAAATATTCAATTATGCCCTTTTTGGGGCGTTTTTGGGGTTTCTCGTTTTCTATTAGTATTTTGTTAAGCATTAAAAAGAATAACTGGCTATCAACTTTTCAGTGATATACATGAAATTAAAAGCTAAAAAAAGCTAGAAATGAAATGAATTAAAATTTTATTTAAATCTTATTGTTATAACTATTGCAAAGCTAAAACACAGTCAGTTTAAGCCATGTACAATATTTTCTTTTCTGTAAGAATTTGTTATTTTTGTAGATAATATTTGAAGTGTCCTTAAAAGCAAGAAGTCGCAACTTGGAATGGTGCCGTAAATAAATGTTCTGCTTTCAACGAAATAACTGAATTGCAATAGTCAAACACATGGTTATCCGTATGTCTTGGTACATGACACATGCGTGTAACATTGCGGAAAATCAAAATGAAAAAAAAATCATCATCATCATCATCATCATCAACAACAACAACAACAACAGCACCAGCAGCAGCAGCACCAGCAGCAATAAGAACAACAACAACAACATAATAATAATAATAATAACAACAATAAATAAAAATAAATAATATAAATGATAATGAATTATTATTATTATTATTATTATTATTATTATTATTATTATCATTATAATAATAATAATAATAATAATAATAATAATAATAATTTATTATTATTATTATTATTATTATTATTATTAATGTTATTTTAAGCCAAATGAAATACATAATAAGTATTTAAGTAACTCCTTGAAATAAGGATAGCACAATATAAAGAAACATAATTATCTCTAACTTCATTTTAGCCCTTTTAAAATTAGGTTACACCAAGATAGTGTAGTAAATATGACATTGGGTTAAGGTCATGACTAAGTGTTGTGTGGAAATTAAGCTATTTTCTTAATGTAATTTTGCAAAACAGATATTTGATTTTGAAATGTTCAATTGTATATCGTCACTCGATTAAAAAACACAATTAAGAAAATAAATATATATTTATCTCATGCCAATGTCGTTTTTTTTCTCGTAAAAAATGGTATTGCATGGCCGCGCATACATGTATATGAAAGAAAGAAAGATATGAGCGGGAAGTGATACACAGAAAAATCACAAAAAAAGTCAGCACTTCGCAGCCAGGACTGTAAGCAGTTCCTATTTTATGTATGTGATTACCAGAATATTATATTCGTGTAGATTCATTACTAAATTGATGGAACTCGATTATGCTCAGCTCGCATAAGCTTTAATAAATTTTTTATTGAAATTTATACACTCATTCAATATTATCTATATATAAATCTATTCATAAATTGCCATGAACAGATTAACTGAAACATGCCCTTTTTTAGAGGATGCATAATTATTAAAGTTGGTCTACTTGTAACAAAGTCGCTTATTTTTTTATCACTACCCGTGTCTTCAGTATCTAGAATGTCAATGAATTAAAACATGCCAAATGTTGAAAACATAGTATCTTTTCAATAGTTTTTAGTTATAACTGTTAGATTATCCAAGTAAAATTTATATTGAAAAAGTCCAATTACTTTATTAGGAGTTTATCGGATACAACATTTATTAAAAGTCTAGCACAAAAGGGGTGAATATCATCTTGTTAAGTTGTTTACAATATAATCCCTAGCTTATTTTATAATGTTAATTTCCCATAGGCCAATGGGAGTCATTCTTACTTTTAATTATACTAAAAAAAATGTATTTTTATATAGGTTACAGTAAAGACCTGAAAAAACTATAGCAATAGTGTCCCAATGAATTATCCGTTAGGGGTAATAAAATAATGACACATATGTTTGTGAGAAACAGCAAAAAAATCGTTCCTCGTAAAAATATTGTGACCCTCGGCTTACGCCTCACCTCGGGTAACAGTATTTTCCTCAGGATGATATTTCTACTGTTACAACCTATGTGTTATTTATAATGTCAGTGCATTTCCAAAACGTTAATATAAAGAAGAATTTTACTTTAAAAAGAGAACAAAATCAGTATTATCTAAAGTGTCATTATTAGTCATTGTAATGGCAACCAGCTCACTACTCATTAACTACTAGCGACATATTTCTTACCTGATAAAAGAACCTTCACCATTCTACACTTGTTTTACTACAAACGGCTAAGAGATACATTTGGAACATTGAATGTTACACTAACTATGGTATGAAGTTTGAATAAGCTGGACCCTGATACAATTATTTGACTTAGCCTACAGCTTATGTTTTTTTAACAAATCCTGCAGTTGCTATTTTCATTACTGAACACTATAAGTAGTGAACACTATAAGAAGCTTTGTTGTAAAAGAAGAAGAACTATGCCAACAAAATTTGACTATCCTCCTTATGAAGAAACAATTGTAATCAAACACTGAATAACGAACATTTGTGTAGAATAACTATTCTTAAAACCAGACATAAAAATATTAGAAAGCAGCAACTCATGTCTTTCATGAATTAATGTATTTGATAATTCTCGTATAAAAATATACATAACATATATACGTATAAACACATTCCTATTACATTTACTTTAAAAAATTTCTATAAAGAATTTCTATGTTTCCATCCAACAATAAGCAGTCATATTCAATTGTTGAACAAAATTTTCAGAGTTTAACATAGAACGTATCAAACAAATTATTGACAATGTAATAAAGAAGTAACTTCGTATGAAATCAATTTAATAAAAATCAGAAGCCAATGAAGGTCATGATCGATTGTTTTTTTTTTTTTTCTTTCTTTCTTTTTTTTTCTGGTTGGATTTTAGTCGAACCAACACAGTATAAGGGCGCGACTTTCCAGCTTTATTGCCAACTAAACGCACAAAAGCGTACCAAATCAGCCTCCATATATAGATAAAGGACCTTACCTTACTCCGCTCAATATATACTTTAAGTAATTAGTTGCATTTTAAAGAGAGAGTTTATGGAAAAGCTTTTAGAATTTAACTAAATCCTTTTTTTGTATTTGATTGCTTTTATATATTGTTTATATATGTTTGATTGAAATAAAATAGTGTTTAAACTAATTAATTGTAAATAAATAATTCCAGTTCTTTGAAGTTTGTTTACTGTTAAAGCTGGTGGCTATGTAGAACTTCAGTTTCATCATCAGATTTTTATTTTCGAATTACAAAACAGTCGTGATAAAAATATCATAATAGGAAACAAATTCAAATAATTTGTAATGATAATTAATTTAAATGTATGCATAAAATATTGAAAAAATGTTTTTGCACGGGAAAACCTTTAAGGAAGTGATAAAATTGTGAAGTTCAAAGTACAAATACATGTGTTTCACTATAAATAAATAGTTGTTTGTAAAAATGATAAGAAAAAATTGAATAAATGTTTGTATAATGTATCATATTTGAAAATGTTCAAGTTATACAAATGTACATAAATAAGTCTGGATTACCTTAACGTAGCGTCTTTCGCTTTTATGTAAACTTTACTTTTTAGGAAACATATTCACATATGAAAATTAATATCAGAATAAATTATCCGAAGCTGAAATGAGTTTAAACAAATTCAAACATATATAAAATACATTAAAAATGATAATTCTTTTTTGAAAATTACAGATGTGAAATTATTTCAAATTCTGACCATATCAGTGTGGAATACCATCTTGTTAAATTACGTTCGTTTGATATAATGATAATGTCCTGATTAGATTTGATTTTAACTTGGATAAATTATTGAATTGTTTAACGACAGTTTTTTTACGAATGTTGAAATATCGATATAAACTATCAAGTTTGAAAACTTATTCGTACTACAATCATTTCAGCATGCTTTTTGTATGAAGTAACCTGTATTACCCATACTTTATTCAATAAATTGTCCGATTTCCTTTAAATAATAACGTGTAAAATAAAATATTATAAATAAATACCATGGCATATTAGTGCAGTTAGTATTTTTTTTAAATTTCAGTACATATGAATTATGTTATTTTGTAAAGAAGAAAATAGCAAAAATGCATCAAATTGCTTCGCACAGAAAAAGCAAGAGAAATTTGTTTTTTATCGTCTCCCCTTTTTAGCTAAAGAAATACAAAACGTGCATACTGATAATTTAGATAAAACTTATTAAATAATAAAATAACGCATTTTTCCCTTTTACAAAATGAAAAGAAAACGTTTCTGAAATAAAGAAACGTCGAGCTATTATTGTTTTCATTACAGTTAAGAAAAATATAGGAAATCTTAATGAAAAAAAGAGAGAAAACATTAAACAATACAGTCATTTACTATATTTTTTTCTTTTCATTATTAAAATATCAAATCAATAGAAAATATATACAATGTACATCTATTAATTGGTATTAAGCACCGATAGATCACGTAATAGGAAATGTATGTAATCCTCCAAGCTATTTTACAACATTCTTTAACCCTTACATTGCTGGAACCGAAAATGACTAGCTTTTATCTTCAGTATAGAGCTAGACAATAAACCAACAAAGGGCATCCACAGAAAACATTGTCTGAGATCGTGAATTAAACTCTGTTAACACCTATTACCACTTAGTTAAACATATGGATTTCTTGTATCATCTACATACACAAAATACAACTCGCAGTGTGTTTTCAACATGAAATTTGTCGTCGAGCAATGATTAAAAAACAAAACAATTTTTGAATTAGGCTTCGAATTTTTCATTAAAAAAGATAGTACATTGAAATACTACATCTGTGTGATTTAATGTAATTTCATATATTCAAATTTTAAGCTTATATGATAATTGACTGTAAGTGTTACGTTCATGAACAGGCTCAATCAAACCGAGCTTGCAACATTTTCAATTTTGTCGTTTTGGATTCTTTATTTGTCTCTATTTTACATTCGTTGCATTGTACTGACTGTTGACCATAAATGTATAAACCGTTTAATTTACGATTTCTTTTTGTATACATTGGAATATTTGTCCTGTTGCATTTACAAGTTTACTTTGTTACTATTGTAATAGATGTGTCATTTCATGGATTAACATTTGCAGAAACACAATGACGTATTTAAAGCCCGATTCCACTGGGCGAGGGATTCAATAAGTCCATGATTAAGATATAAACAACTTTAGTAGAGATTCAATAATATCTTACGACGAGAATACTGTTAAGATAATGTCCTATACTAGTACATGTATTACTAAAGTAACCCATTGGTAGAGGAATGTTTGACACCAGGGCCAAGATTAATATATTTTGGTAGATGTTCATTAGGCAATGCCACAAGGCAAATAAATAATCCATTAAACAATATATATATATACATAATATATTAACCGAAGGAGAAAATTCTGAACCAAAGGAAAAAAGTTATACTTCCTTTATACAGTACCACAAAGGAATGCTTCCAAATATCTTAGCATTGCATTGCAGCTTCCGACATTTACAATTAAAAAAACACAAAACAGTTCAAGCTCCTTTGAGCTCCTTTTGTATGACTGGAATCATTCATATTACTTTTGTAGGTGACCACTAAGTATAATTCCAGTGAAGTGCCGATAACACCACCAAGTGATCATTCCAGTGAAGTATGGTAACAGTTATTCTATTACAAAATCTCACCTGAGCAATTTGATCTAAATTTAGCCAAATATAGGAACAAAGCAGGAGTTTGTCATTGGTACGGCATGGTTTAAGAAATATATTTGTGTATATAAAAGAAATAGGGAATACTCAAATACCATAAACGACTACTGGAAGAAAGTAACTTGGCATGAGCGGCGCAAAAACCTCACATGGGATAATAAAACAACTAAAGACCGGTTTGTTTCTAGGAATTAATTTATTTATTCCTTCACTGTCACATAGAGAACAATGTATGAGATGATAAAAAGATATAATATAAACTCCTTCTATACTGGAAAAAGAACATATTTACCAGATATACAATCATACAAAAAAAACAGACAAAATCTGTTGTCAATAAACAAAACAACAGACAATAATAACTGGGTTATTTTGTAATACAAGTATGTGTATTATGCTCTATTCTAACCTATAACCTTTTTCGCACCAAAAACATATCATTGAAATATCCTGCCATTAATTTCTAAATCCCATAACAGAGTTATCTTTCTTGACATAAGACTAAAGAAGCCATTGGTTGCTATGGAAGAGAAGTAAGGAAAGATAACTCTGTTTATGAGATCAGACAATGATGATCATAAAAAGTCAGAATATCTGGTTCCCATTTACAAAATACATTCAAAGGAAATATATTTATATACAAAGGTATCCTTGGTGGTTTTTTTTTAGTATTGTCCTGAACTAATTAAGGCTAAAAACAACAACAATGGTTTTTATACGAATATGCTAGAACTAAATGTATTTCATAAGCTCAATTTTTTCATTAACACAATGGTTCTCCAACAGATCAAATAAGTACAAAAGTGTCATAACAATCATATACATGTATGTAAAATATTGTACATGTTTTTGTTTTTCACCATGGTTTCAAATGTACATGCAAAATGACAAATTTTAATCACTTTGATTTTGAAAGGTATTACTGTACACCAGGTAATATTTACCTCAAATTGTACTTGAGACAGAAATGACTTTGATCCAAGGTTACATGTACATGCTAGACCTGTTTTAAAATGCTATGCTACGATTGGTCAATTCAAATTATTCATTTTTCAAAATCAGCCAATCATACTCATCTATACAAGACTGGTTTACAATCTGAAGTGTTACAACCTTTGGTTAATGGGTACGTAACTGATTTAATGCAAGGGCTTACTTACAATGCAAAAAACACCGGTTTTCTTTTATAATACATACAAAGGAAAGGGACACATACATTTTGTATTTATAATTTATATCTAGTGATTAATATAATAAATCATTTCTGAGCAAATATTTATACATTAATCAATTTATACCAATACTGGTTATAAATTATAAAAATTATAATTTAAAATCATAAAAATTACAGAGCTAAGCAGGCTCCATGTCACAACTAAGGTTACAGTATGTAAATTTAGAATGCTCAAATTATGTTTGAATCATCAAATCTTTGCCTCAGATTGAAACATTGACATATCAATATTTTGTTTTTTGTCTAATACAATTCTTATGTAAGCTTTCATCTATGAAGAATATTTACATAAGAAGAAATATTCAAGAACAGATGATAAATATCCACATATGGTAATTAAATGTTTGGCAAATTTCTAAAACAATTCTGAATTCTTAAATTTATGGTTAAAATATGCTTCAATACTTCCAATTTTTTACTGTAAGTATATCAAATTATTGTGTCAAGCCAGTCTACATATTCATAAAATCTTGCGAGATATCTTTAATGTTGAAACCTCAGACTTAAAATCATCAAATTTACCTTTGAAATATTGAAAATCCAAAAAAAATATCAATAAAAAATTATAATTGAATACAAAACAGGCCTCTTACACAAATGTAGCAAGGAAATAGATAAACACAACATGTATTCAATATTTAGATTTCTTTACCAAATTTACCTAAAATTTCAAAATTAAAATAGTTTAAATAAATATTATATATTAAGGCCAATGAAAAATAAGTACCGACTGATAACAGTAATAAATGTGATATTACAGTAATAAATGTGATATTACAGTAATAAATGTGATATTACAGTAATAAATGTGATATTACAGTAATAAATGTGATATTACAGTAATAACCTTGATATTACAGTAATAAATGTGATATTACAGTAATAAACTTGATATTACAGTAATAAACTTGATATTACAGTAATAAATGTAATATTACAGTAATAAATATGATATTACAGTAATAAATGTGATATTACAGTAATAAATGTGATATTACAATAATAAATGTGATATTACAGTAATAAATGTGATATTCAGTGTGAGATATGAATTATATTGATCAAGGATTATCTTTACTCTAGTTATCCCTGAGTCACTTATGTGATACCTGCATTTATAACATAACCTGTATGTGCCTGCCTCAACATTACCTATACATAATGTATCAATACTTTCATGATTAAAATATTTATATATTATATATATTATATATCATATAATGTGCTTCCTTATAAAATATGTGTATAATAAATACAACCATTAAACAATATTTCCTGTAGTGCCTTTTTAAAGGTGTCAAGATGCAAATATGACTGCAGCTCAACAAACCTAAAGAACATTTTACAACAGCGTTGCCATGGATATCTGTAAACATGCTCACAGCGACTTTCATCATACAAATATTTCAATGCATAATCAAATTACAAATTACTTTTCAAAAATAATCATATACTAGTTAGTATAAGTCAATTTAGTAATGCCTTTTTTATAAATATTTTAAGACGTGGTTGATTGGTAGCATTATAATATAACTTTCTTTTAATTGCTAAAAAGTCTTTCTCCATTGATGTCATGTACACATTTTTTCAAAGTTACTCTCAATACACAAGAACATATACATTTAAAGGGAATATTCTACTCTATAATAATCATCCCTGATGTATTCTGCACATTATTTTTTATTATATATATTTAACTAGAAATTTTGATGCAAAATAGCCTCAAAGATTAAGAACAAAATTAAACAGATTATAAAAATGTCAGTGTACATTCAGTGAATCTTTTAAAACAGAACTTGTATGAAAGGCATATACATTTCAAATACACTTTTGCATGTTACATAATTGAAAAAAAAAACATATAGGTAATTGTGATTTATTTATTTTAAAAAAAAGTCTTTTAATTTCTGTTTTACTATAAATAATAATCAATATAACTAACAGAGCAATGACAAATCCCAACTATTAACACATGTAAACATTATGCCGTTTTCTTTAAAAAAATCAATTAAACAGTGTAATAGTCCCTAACACGTGTTGACACTTAAAAAAAAAATCAATACAACTAGAAAGACACTGACTAGAGAGAAGAAGACAATACACTGGGGTGTAATGAGCACAGATATGTTTCAGAAACAGATATGAGAAAACATGAAATCTTATCATATAAACTTTACACAGTTTGTGTTTTAACATAAATTATTGTGACAAAATAACATGTGGAAAACACACTGTGTAATGTCAATTTTATGCCAGCACAAGTGTTTCAAGATAAATACACATATAACTCAAGTAAAAAGTAGTTTGTTGTAATTGTAATTGTCAAGTGCAAACATTTTTTCTTACAATTTATTAGAAGAAGATTTTAAATCATTATTGAAATGCATTTCTTTAACAACAAAACTGTTCTGACATAAAGAAAGTAATATTTTAGCAGTAACGTGAATTATATTATCTGTGAAAACCAGGTGGCCTCTGTTAAGTTTTTCATGTCAATATTAGAATATTTGTTATCTTTTAGCAATACTAATATGTTCTCTTTAACAACAATATTTTTTTTACAATGGAAGTCCATTTATAAGCACTGTTTTATTTATATGGCATGAGCAATGGTTGAGTGTTAATTGCATGAACCATGGCAGACTGTTGTATGTAAAAACCATGACAGATTGTTGTATATACAAACCATGGTACACACTAGACAGTGAGACTGTTGCATGTACAACCATGGCAGACTATTGTACATGTACACATAAACCATGGCAGACTGTCATTTGCATGAACCATGGCAGACTATTGTATTCATAAACCATGGCAGACTATTGTATGCATGAACCATGGCAGACTATTGTATTCATGAACCATGGCAGACTATTGTATTCATGAACCATTGCAGACTGTTACATGCAAATCCATGGCAGACTGTTAAATAAATGATCCATGACAGGCGGTTTTATACATGAACCATGGCATACTCTAGTATGCATAAACCTGAATTCTTACAAAATTTAAAAACAGTTTACCATTTAAGCCCCTTCATTTATTTAATAACATGTTCCTTATATACATACACAACAAAATATGGTTTATTTAAAAAATGTTAGATATATATATATACACTATGTGCCAAAAGGGAATAAATGTACAAAATAAATACATGTCAAATTAGCCTCTTGTATTTATTTGTCTTGTAAAAAGTACAAAAAAAATATTTTACAAGATTTTTTTTTCATGGTGAAATAATGGTGCATGTGTAAATATAATAAATGAGAAATTTTGTTTAAAAAGAAACAACAACAACATTTACAAATATGAGCCGCGTCACGACAAAACCAACATAATGGGTTTGCGACCAGCATGGATCCAGACCAGCCTGCGCATCCGCGCAGTCTGATCAGGATCCATGCTGTTCTCTATCAGTTTCTCTACTTGTAATAGAGTTGGTAAGCGAACAGCATGGATCCTGATCAGACTGCGCGGATGCGCAGGCTGGTCTGGATCCATGCTGGTCGCAAACCCACTATGTTGGTTTTGTCGTGACGCGGCTCATGTGTTTTGCAAACCCAGATGAAAATAAAATAATATAATAACAAATTTTAACAAACTTTACCTGTCATAAAAAGAACAGGTAAGATAGCACACTTGGTTATTACAGGTACATGAAAAAATGAGGTCATTAACATCCCGTGTTTCAGTACCAATTTACACATGTACATACAAAATAAGTACACATCTTTTAACATTTTTAACTAGTGAAAATCCTAAAAATAAACCCTGTTTAAATAAAAAATCATCATTAACAGAAAAAACAACGTAACACTATAATTCTCACCTGAATGAATTTATCTTTTGTTCTAAAACATATCTAACTTTTGTCATACAAAAAAAATGCAAATTAATAATTTCATGTAAAACTAGCACAAAAGTCTGAAGTTCGTAAAAACAAATCATCTCCATTGTTTTCAATTTTATGTTCTTAAAGTCTAAATTAAAGCTGCATGCCTCTAGATTAGCCAAGATATTTCAAGAAAATCAAACTTGAGACAAATGTACTGAGATTGTAAGAAAGGTAAAAAGATCCAATATATAAGTAATAATTTACATGTTATTTGCAATTTAAAACCAATTATGCAGCATTTTTCACCATATTTCTACAGCGTTGCTAACAAAGTAAAGGCTATTTTTGCATATTTTACCCTATCTTTGGTAATTTACATTGGTTATCAGTGCTGTTTGCAATGTGTAAATTATTTTTTTTTGTTTACTTAACAATATTTTACTTTTTTATACATTTTCAAATGTTTTCATGAAAATAAGCATGAATCTGGAGGCATGCTGCTTTAAAACTGTTTATTTTGTACACCATCAAGAACATTATTATGATAATCTAAATAATAAGAATGTTTAAAAAAGCTTATATAGCTGATGTGACTCACCAGATCCATAGTTTAAATAATGAAAAAAAAACAGCTCTTATGTGTCTATGAAAATACAATATAAACTTAACATAAAAATAGAGAGAGAAAAAGAAAAGTTTTAACTGATTGTACAAAATTTTGATTGAAAAAAAAGGACAAAAATCAACATAAATATTGATTTGTAAAACAAATTGACAACATAGGCAGTAAACAACAAAACAAAATGAAAATTACATTAACTACAACATAATAATAACTTTTAAAATTATCTTGTTACAAAACATAATGTTTCTAAACATGCAGGTACTTTTTGTGGTTTTTCAAGTACATAAAGTAACAACATTTCTCATTGGTCAATTAAATCTTACATAAAGAATCAGCTAATCAGATTTTCGCTTCAGATAATTCAAAATTATCATTCAGCCAATTAGGTTTTAGATTTCAAATGAAAATCAGCCAATCACAGGCGATATAACATAATACAGTAAAGGATGTTCCTTGTTATTTAACATTTTTTACTGAAGCAAGAAATTGTCTCCATATTAATAGGTAATCTTAAACAAAGCAAATACTCAATTTTCGTAGTAATGCCCTTAATAAATGTCTCATTTACAGAAAACATTCCAAATGACAATTATGTTTTTTTTTCATTTCTGATTTTAAACCAATATATTTCCTTATGAAAGTTCATCTGACCACAGTTTTAAGAAGCCAGAAGGCAAAATGTATTTTCTTTTATCTTTATATAAGAGTTGTCCTCTTTCTTCAGAAACCAAGATAAAAAACTAAGAAAAGAAAAAAAAAAACCTAAATCAAGTAAATAAATCTGATAAAAAAAACCAAAACAACACTTCAATGCTTGTACATGATAATCTGTATAAAATATGTTTGGTTCTTAACTTGGTGAAAACATCGTTCTGAGGTACGTTCCTATAGTGCTGAGGTAAAGTTGTATCATTGGTGCTATATTTAGAACATAAATAAAATGATTATTCCATACATCGCATCCATAGTAACAATCCTTGAAACCTAATCAAGTAATCAATTAATAAAGAAAAAATAACGCTTATTAGACATGTGGGTTTTTTTTTCATGCCAACCAAACTGATACCCTTTTTATACAAATTCTCTGAACGAAGGTTTCATCATTTGAGGTAAAGTTATATGAGATTACAAGAATAATGTACACATTTTGTCAGAACTATTTCATTATTTGCAAGATACCAGTATATAGCACTGGAGATAATTTACAATGGTATTTTATACCACTGGTTTATGTTCAAGGGACTCCAATGACGTTTTTTTGACTTCAAAGGAAAGGAAATATTTGACCGAGATTTGTGTACTTTTTAATGCAAATCTTAACCAATAACTTAAATTTCACCCTACCCTGTATTTTCCAGAATAATCATTTTTATTGTGTAAAATGACCCAAAACTTTTCATTCTATCAGGCTGACAATTGCACCTATTAGTTTCTAATTTAATGCCAACTATTTTTCTTTAATATTATCCTTTGCAGATTTGTCCATTTTAACTGTCACTTGATTTATGTAATATTCAGGCAGGATAATAATATTATCTTGAAAATTTTTCCTAAAACTATAAAAGGTTTCGACCAGACTGTAAGTCAGACAAGTCCATTTAAGATATTTAGGGGAGTTTATTCATTTCATTTTGAAAAGATCCAAAACTTCATGTTTATCAATCTGTGTATGATTTGTGTAGTTCATTTAAGTGAAGAATAACTAATTATGTTTATCTAAAGTTACAATTGTGATTTTTTTAGGAGTTGTCTCCCTTCAAATATAAATATTAGCAATGGTGACATAAAAAAGTATGTTTATGATTTATGAGGGAAACACAGTTATATTGAGGTAAAAATTTGTGGTTAAAAATATTTTGAATCATTTACAAATAATATAACAGTTAAATATCTATTATTTATACATGTATTAGTTTTTTTTCTCAAAGTTAAACATACATGTATTTTATGGGATTATTATTTTTATTTTTGATGAGTTATTAAGCCTCTCTTTTACTCATCTTCAACCCCTTACCATGCTAAATATCTTAAATGGACTTGTCCATCTTTCAATCTGGATAAAACCATTCATCATTTTTAGGGTAATATTTTAAAACAAGTACTGACTGAGCAGTAAACAGTGCAGACCATAATCACACAGATATGCCCGTTGATCTTGGCCTGCACTGGTTCAAATGCCTTAATATATCTATTTCTTTCACAAACTTGTTATTTTCTTAAAATTAATTTCTTTTGAAAACAAATCTTAAAGACCATAAAAGTATCTGAATCATTTATACAGGCATGATATTATTTATAAAAACATCATGAACATGAAATCTTCACTAAGGAATATTATGCATGATTTAATAACAACAACATAAACATCAACAAAATAAGGAAGGACATTATTAAAATGGTTCTTCCCTCCCAAAAAATCATCTTGTCTATTTCTCAATCTGGACAAAACCCTTAATAATTTTTTTGGGGAAAGATAAAAGAACCCCTGACTGAATGGGGAACAGTGCAGACCATGATCAGATGGCACAAATGTTCTGGCTAATCTTGGTCTGCACTGGTCGCATGGGTAGAATCTGTTGCTGCCAGCAGGCTTTGGGTTAAGATGATATTAAACGAAGAACCGTCAAGTGAAAACATTATATACTCTGAATATATATTGAAATCTATTTTAATATCCTAATCTAAAACAAGAACAAAATATTGTGTAAAGGTTTCCAATTTAAGATATTGACAAAACCTACATTATTATAATGAGACAAAATATATGCTATTTTTAGAATTAAGCTAGTAGGCTATTTATAGAATGACGTCATGATGCTATTTTTAGAATGATACTAAGCAGCAAATGAAACAACATTTTTATGATGAAAGCTCCCTGGCAGTATAACTTATGATAGAGGAAACACATTTAATGATTTAGATTTCCACCCCTACAACCTTTATAATAGAATATTCTTCCATACAGTACTGGATTAATCTATTTCAGATTGCAGGGTTGTCAGGTATGAATTTTAGTGAAAAATGTTTCTATGACACAACAAATAAGTTTACCCTTCACAAAAGCTGAGCATTAATTCTGAAGACAAAAAAAATGACGAACAAAAACTCTATCCTGCCCTTAAATTTGAGATGAGATCCTAGAACAGACCACTTTTACTCCTAGTCTTTTACACTTTGCGAACATGACAACATTTTTCTTAAAGAAATGACTAAAAAAAGTATAACAAGATCATTAACAGCAACCAATAAAATAAACAAATTCTTATGCTACAATGCATTCTAGATGCCTTATTTAGCAATGTCTAAATAGTCCATAAAAATAGCAAAACCTATTCTTATAATATTACAAAGTCATTTGAACTAACATTTACATATCTTTTTTATAAACATTATAATGAAAAGAACAAAATTAAGTTAGAAAAAAAAGCCTATATCTCATTTAACTCCCTTTAGAAAGGAGAAATGGTAATAAAAGGGAGACAACTATGTCATGGAATGTGAAACTGCTACCATATTGTTACTAGAGAGGTATGAAGAATGAATATTTTGATCTAATAATCGATTTTCTACTGGTGATTCTCTCTGACACTGGGGCGATCTATTAGCTGAATAATCATCAGTCTCTCTGCCATTTTCTATCACATTATCTGCCTCTTGTTTCTCAAATCCATTATCTTTTGGTTCCATTTTCATATTCAGAGCTTCTGATTGGGTAGTTTGAGGACTAATTTGCATATCTAGGCCAGCTTGATTAGTAGCAGACTCTTCATTTTGTCTAGAATAATGTTCTTGATGGTGCACAAAATGTTCATCAGAAGAACCATTGCCGTATCTTCCGTTTGTAGATTCAGACACAGATGGTTCCTGAGACTGTAGCCGAGATTGTTCGCTTGCGCGACTGTACACCAGGCTGTTAAACTGCCCCCTAGGACTACTCTGACTAGATTTCGGACTGAGATCTAGGCCTTGACTGCTGTAATCGTGAGGTGAGCTGTTTGAATCATCCTGATACATCAGGGAGTCTGGTCTCATAAACATCATATCATCTCTGTAATACAGATATAGTCTCATTTATTAACCAATCAGATTCCTTATGCTAATCAAACAGTAATACAAATATAGTCTCGTTTATTAAACAGATTACAAATGCTTATAGAAAGATTTGAAAGAATATAGTTTTGCAACAAATTTGTAAAGAAATATGAAGAATTTCTATTCAAGCTTTACAGATAAAATATATTAAGACTAAAAGTGCAAATTGAAACTGGGACATAATGGTAAAGGTGTCTGTCTTTCAACCCGGGGATCTAGGATCCGGGACCTACTGGGTACAGAACTGTGTTTCCTCTTATCACCCCAGTATTGATAAGTTCAAGGAAGCGACTCTAAAGCAATTCAAAATGCACTTCATCACAAACAAGCTTAAATAATCATGTTAAAGCTAAAAGTACAATTTTTTTATCTGTCACTTTGCGACTTAAAAGATTTCAATTTGAAAATGCAACGGGCAGGAACTCCAAAAAAAGTGTCTGATCACTCTGTGTATTATTATTCATCTGGGCATGACTATACCACTGGCATTGGCATGTCAATAATATTTCCATCAGTAACCAACCAGTTTACTTTACTATTGTATTAGTAATAAATTAAATCAGTCAGGTTAAAGGTTTCAAACAAGCTGTCAGTAAAGCAAACATATGTCATCGCCAACAATAAGTAAGGCAAAAACAATATACTGAACTTTTGACATAAAAAATAAATATGACTAAACAGCTTGATACAATGGTGGTGTGAGAATAGTTCAAAATATGTTTATTGTAAATTGTACTTTTGACATAAAAGTTAACATACAAATATTGAAAAAATATATTTTCTTATTAAAAAATTTCAAGACATGAATTATTAATAAATTTGAAACTATTTCATATGACAGATTCTTATTTCATGAGACTATTTCATATAACTCAACATCAAGGGGACTCTGATTCAAGATTTTTTATTCTTCATATAACTCAGCAGTGCAGTAAATCTGATTTAATGAGACTATTTCATGTATATTAGTATTTAGGGAACTCTGATATAAAATACTATTTCATTTAACAGACCTTTAAGGGGACTGATTTAAGAAACTTATCTTTGAGGGAACTCTGATTTATAGGACATAATTTCATATAACTCATCTTTGAGGGAACTCTGATCCAAAGGATATCATGTCATACAACTCACCTTTGAGGGAGCTCTGATTTAAAGGACATCATTTCATATAACTCACCTTTGAGGTAGCCCCAAATTAAAGAACTTTATTTCATATAACTCACCTTTGAGGGAACTCTGAATTAAAGGACATTATCTCATATAACTCACCATTGAGGGGACTCTGAATTAAAGGAAATAATTTCATATAACTCATCTTTGAGGGAACTCTGATTCAAAGGATATCATGTCATACAACTCACCTTTGAGATAGCCCCAAATTAAAGAACTTTATTTCATATAACTCACCTTTGAGGTAGCCCAAAATTAAAGAACTTTATTTCATATAACTCACATTTGAGGGAACTCTGAATTAAAGGACATAATTTCATATAACTCATCTTTGAGGGAACTCTGAATTAAAGAACATAATTTCTTATAACTCACATTTGAGGAAACTCTGAATTAAAGGACATAATATTATATAACTCACCTTTGAGGGGACTCTGAATTCAAGGACATTATTTCATATAACTCATCTTTGAGGGAACTCTGATTTAAAGGACATTATTTCATATAACTCACCTTTGAGGGAACTCTGAATTAAAGGACATTATTTCATATAACTCACCTTTGAGGGAACTCTGAATTAAAGGACTTTATGTCATATAACTCACCTTTGAGGTAGCCTTAAATTAAAGGACATTATTTCATATAACTCACCTTTGAGGGGACTCAGATTTAATGAAACTATCATTACTATTGTTGTGACTCTTCATTGACAGATCTTCCACACCTTCTGTCATGCTTCCATTACTCATCTGATGATTCAACATCATGGAAGTCTGCTCCATAGCAACCTGTAAATGTCAAGGTCATAATTGCAAGGTCAGATCATTAAAGGTCAAATAATAAGAGTCAAACAAACGAATGAATTTTTGTCATAATGTTTCAAGGCACATATAATACACATACAGTATAATAGTAATTTGAAATATATAACTTTAAAGATTAAGATAAAGAGTAAAACTTACCCTTATACTAGCATTGATAGGATCACCATAGATACCACCCTCAGAGCCAAATGACGGACTGCTTGGTATGGCCCTGTGAATATATCAATGAAATGTTTAAGTACATAGATTTAATGCCTTATTCTATTTAGAAACAACTTAATTAGCAATCCAAAAACTGTATCATTATTCAGTCAGATAAAAAAGTCAGATTAAGAGAATTTATTCCATGTCTCATGCAATACAATACCAATTTAACAATATTTTTCAACATCCATTAAAGAGGCATTCATTAAATATCATATCCTGGGACAAAACAGTAAATTTAAGAAATTTTTTTCAGTCATGAATTTGATTATATCTTGAAAATCAGTAAGTTACATCAGAAATTTTTTTTCTTCTTTTTTCTTTTTTTTTATATCAATTTTCACATTGTATATAATTATGCTTTTAGCAAGGGCTATAGGCCTTAAAGTGTAATAAAGTATTGTTCATTCATTTCAACAAACTTTATGCTGATTAAAAAGTGTGCTTTTAAATTATAAAATGCTAAAACATGCATATTCATAAGTTATTGTAAATAATCATTCATCTGCTGCACTCCTTTATTTACATAAACGTCAATAATTTTCTATTAATGAAACAGTTTTTGTTTTCCTTTTGAGCATATTGAGAAACTATATGATTTTTTTTTCTTTCTATTGAATGACAGAAAAGTAAATTAACATATTTTTTTATCAGAAATATAAATATGAATCCCATATTTTTAAAATCAAAGGTGAAAAGTAGTAATTATTTATAATGTAGCAACTGTCACCCATTTCCCTCTACATATACAAGGTTACCAGGTTACAATAAATAAACATATGTTACAATACAAAATCAATAGTAATGTAAATCTTTATACTTAAAAAATATATCATTTCTCCATTTCTATATAGAATTTAGGCAACATTAATAATATTGACTAATAACGAGCGAGGTCACCTAGTGAGACCATACTATAAAATTCATGTGTTGGGTTTATCATTCTATAAAATTTTGAGGTGTGGGGTTTTGTCTAGGACAGCGTGCTCAACTATTCTCAGTCCTTGAGCCTGAATAATACTAAATTTTCTAATTCTAAAAGGGCCATAACTCTGTAAAAATCAATGTCAGAGTTATAGGCCTTTGACAGTGACCTCCTATTACGCTCTCAAATAAGTGTGTGAAGTTTCAACTCATTCCCTTTAGTAGTATCGGAGATACCAACTTGCACAAAAAAACCAAAGTGTGATGCTGACACTAAGGCCTTGATAAGTAAATAGTTCTCCCTATTATCCGAAAAGCAGAGCTAATGAAGAATATAAATTAACCTTTAACCTCTGAATCTATATACTAGTAACTTATGGATTTTTCCTGCCTTGAAGTTTGAATTTGTAACTGATTTTTTAAATTAACCTTTTGCCTGATGAAATGGGAAGAGAATATCCCCCAGTAGAACCAGACCAGCCTGCACAACGGGTGCAATATTTGAATTCATGTACCACCTGATATCAGTCTGCAATGGTCAAATGGACAGAATCTGTTGCCACAAGCAAACTTAAGTTTTAATACTGACCCTGTAAGTTTTTGGGGTCGTCTCTTGTAAAACTCCACCTCATCTACGGTCCACACAGCACCTTTGACATTCTCTACTCGCATGAAACATTTATGCAAGCTCAGGTTGTGTCGTACAGCATTCTAAAATAAACTAGAACTATCACTAAATGTGATTAATACCCCCACAAGACTGCTTCAGAAATGAGGATGTTACTAGTAACAGAATACCTTGTAAAAGAATTAAAATATAGAGTTATGGTTGTGGGCAATAAAAGATAGTTGTGGTTCTTGTATGTTGCATTTCCTTCCAATGTAGTTGGCCATTGATGAAGTTTTATTGAATTACTCTGTAATAAGTCCAGAAAGACAAGCAAAAGAAACAAAGGGCAATAAATAACTCTATAAATACTGAAGATGGAGTTAAAGTTCTTGTGCACTGCACTTCCTCTTATTGTGCTTGACCATTGTATGAAGTTGTTTTGAATTCCAACCAGTATGTTTTAAGTTTTGCTCCGGACAATGAAAAGTATCAAAGGGCAGTAACTCTGTATTTTGTCAAAATCGAGTTATGGTTCTTGTGCACTGCACTTCCTCTCAATGTGCTTGACAATTGTATGAAGTTATATTGAATTCCAACTTTTAGTTTTCAAGTTACGCTCCGGACAAAAAAAGCAATGGAAAAGTAACAAAGGGCAATAACTCTGTAATTAGTCAAGATGGAGTTATAATTCTTGTGCACTGCACTTCCCCTTATTGTGCTTGACCATTGTATGAAGTTGTTTTTGAATTCCAACCAGTAGTTTTCAAGTCATGCTCTGGACAAGGAAAAGTAACAAAGGGCAGTAACTCTGTAATAAGTCAAGATGGAGTTATGGTTCTTGTGCACTGCACTTCCTCTCCAATGTGCTTGACAATTGTATTAAGTTATAATGAATTCCAACAATTAGTCTTCAAGCTATGGTCCGGACAAAAGAAAGGAATGGAAAAGTAACAAAGGGCAATAACTCTGTAATTACTTTAAATAGAGTTATAGTTCTTGTGCACTGCACTTCCCCTTATTGTGTTTGACAATTGTATGAAGTTGTTTTGAATTCCATCCAGTAGTTTTCAAGTTATGCCCCGACAAGGAAAATAAACAAAGGGCAATAACTCTGTAATTAGTCAAGATAGAGTTATGGTTCTTGTGCACTGCACTTCCTCTCAATGTGCTTGACCATTGTATGTAGTTATATTGAATTCCAACCATTAGTCTTCAAGTTATGCTCCGGACAAAAGAAAGGAATGGAAAAGTAACAAAGGGCAATAACTCTGTAATTACTTTAGATAGAGTTATGGTTCTTGTGCACTGCACTTCCCCTTAATTGTGTTTGACAATTGTATGAAGTTGTTTTGAATTCCAACCAGTAGTTTTCAAGTTATGCCCCGGACAAGGAAAAGTAACAAAGGGCAATAACTCTGTAATTAGTCCAGATAGAGTTATGGTTCTTGTGCACTGCACTTCCTCTCAATGTGCTAGACCATTGTGTGTAGTTATATTGAATTCCAATAATTAGTTTTCAACTTATGCTCCGGACAAGGAAAATGCAACGGACGTCTGGACCGACCGACCGACCGACCGACCAACCGACCGACCGACCACCGGGTGACTCCTATATACCCCCCCAAACTTCGTTTTTGGGGGTATAAATATACAAAAAATCAGATGAGATCTGCTCGAGTTGAAATATGATAAAAATTATAGGACTCTTTGTTAATGAAGTTTTTTTGACAAGTTATATGGTCAAATTTAAACAATTATTGGATAAAAAGGATTTTTTGACAAGTTATATGATAAAGACTCTAAAGACTTGTCAGCTTATATGGCGCTATATAACCAATTGTTTGCATATATAACCAAGGGTGAGTGTTATTTTCTACACAAAGGTTTATATAAGGCCATGTTATATGTCAAGAAGCAGTATGACACATCTATAATACAGCAAACTTCTTTTGAGGAAAAAAACTGAAATTGCTGCATAAATTAAAAACAGCTGCCATGTATTTAGTTTATATAAACGTCATGATTATCCAATGAATTCCGCAACATTACAAACATGCTAGGTGGTGTAATATAATTTATAAACCTAATACTTGGAATAAAAGGGTCCAGGAGCTATTTATGAAACCTATTCTATCCAACACTGATTCAGAGGTTTCTGGTTCACATTTACTTACAGTCTTAAAAATTGTAACACAAACCTTCCAAGTGGCTTCATTCCGTCTAAAGTAAGCAAATGTATTCTGAAACCATTGGTATACCTCGTTCAGCGTCAACTGTTTATTCTCGGATTCAATAATAGCCTAAAATAATACAAATCATTTTTTGTTTTAAATTTCATTTTGAAGCCCTTGAGGTGCAACCATTAATTGTCCTCATCAAAGGTAAACTAAGGGGAGCGTTCGCCTAGTGGTTAGGGTGTCTGCCTCTCAACCCAGGGATCATGGGTTCGAGCCCTAATCGGGTCATGACCATGTTTCTTCATATGACACTGGTACTGGTTGGTTCCAAGAAGCGGATTCGAAAGTGATTAATATAAGTTGCAAGAACTTGTTTTGCAATCAAGCTTAAATAAATATGTTTAAACCAAGTGTAAAATATAAATTTCATCTTGATTTTGATTTCTTAAATTTAAAATTTGTCATTGAATCGGATTTCAGATCAGGTTTTAGTCAAAGGTTTGACCTAAGTATCAATTCTCCATTTAGCTCAATAGGGAGAGCATCATGACATTCATGATCTAGGGGACACAGGTTTGATCCATGAGCCAGGTGAAATTTTTCCGTAACAATTATTCTTGAGCATCGTGTCTAATGGTCATTTTTCTCTGAATGCTGATTCAGAAATCAGACAAGATCTGTATTTAGTCACTTGAGAATATTGGTAATTAATATCAATTACACAAAAAAGTGTCAAAATTGGCTTAAAAACCAGACCAACAAACAGACACTACTTTTTATTACAACAAATCTGAATAGACTTACTCTGAAATCAAGAGTATTTGCGTTTTTCCCAGCTTATCTGGGGATACAAACAAAAACTTTTAAAGTTACAGTGCTTCGAAAATAAGCCCAACAGGTTGACTAATCTATTGTGACCAGAAGTGCACTGTGAAGCTATAACAGTAAGTTTGTTTGTCAGTTTGTTTGTATCAGGGCATTAGCTTGGAAAAACCCACATTTGCTGAGTTCTCGATAACATCTATTGTCAATGTGTTACATAAGATGCAAAAATTACATCATACCACATTTAGTTCACTAACCTGTCTAATCAATGATGCATACGTGAAAGGAGGTCTAACATCTGTGCTTTTATAAAAGTCTCGATTTCTTTGGATTTCTGAAAAGAAAACAAAACAGATCATATTATATGGAAACTGGCAATTGAAAACTCATTAAAGCTGTAAATGTATATTGAACGCGTTAATTAAAAACTGGAGATTCATTTTTCAAGTATTGATAGGATTATAATGTCAATGTCATATATGTCATGTAAGATCTGATGTGTGTAGCAGATATTTAGATTCTATTAAACCTTATGTATTTATTACGTAAAGAACATATCCTCTATATTCAGGATTAGCTTCAACAATATTTCAATCAAACATATAAACAATCAAATACAAGACCAGGATTGAGTAGAAGCTAAAAAATTTCTATAAGCTCTTTTTCCTTAGGAAATGTATTCTATTTCAAGGTAAAACTTAAAATCTACCAGAGAATACTTTCTTCTGCATTAAAATCTATAATGTATCTATTTCATTAACAGATTTGGTCATAAATTACACATATACAGTAAAAGGTCATACAACAACTTTTCAGCCGCTTTTCTGATGACGAATGAAATCATGTGCCCCTCAATCCATCATTTTACAGTCATGAGTGGGAACACAGTGCATGCTATCATTAATTTGAATATTGTGCTTTATATTTGTATGAAAATAAGTAGATTTGTACTAATTTAAAAATATTTATCATTTGCATTAAAATATGAAAACATACTGCTGTATAGATTGTTTTGCAAGAAAAAGAAAAGTAGCAATAAAAAAAAGTTTTTTTTCTTTTTCATGTGTTTACATAATTATGCATTGTGTAATATGCACAGTTATGTATTGTGTTGGCAACCTGCCAGTCCCTACCTGCTGATATTGGTAGATTGCACTTGTCTGAAACCCTGCGTCTCATTGGTCCAAGGCCCCCTGTGGGGGTGGTGGGCTGAGATTGAGATAAAAGGCTGCCTGGGCCGGCTGAGGTCATTGAAGATAGAGAAGACTGTGGAGGTATCACTAGGGGTGCAAGCCCAGAACCTGCTGTACTCAAGTGAGGCATTGTTGAGGACTTCTTTGGTGGAAGTACAGGTAGAGAGTTATTTCCTGCAGATAATGGCTTCACGGGACTTACAATACTGGATGGCACTTTAGGAGAACTGACCTGAAAAATGTAGCAAAAAAAAATGAAAACTGCTTCTATGCATATGTAATGGTATAGATCTGTTCACGGTATAAATATGTATCATGATCAAGATCTGTTCACAATCAAGATCTGTTCATGATCAAGATCTGTTCACAATCAAGATCTGTTCATGGTAAAGATCTGTTCATGATCAAGATCTGTTCACAATTAAGGTCTGTTCATGGTATAGATCTGTTCATTGTAAAGATCTGTTCCGATATAACTCTGTTCACCAATAAGGGCATTAATGATGGGTTAGTCTGTAGATAGAGCCACAGAACGGTTTTTTAAGTGTTCAAATCTGGGTCAGGCTGCGCATTTTACTCACCCTGTGATACATATACCTCATATCTCTTTTTAACTTTGATATTATCACATTAATAAAAAACTTCAACCACTGCATTCTTATTCGTTAACCACTGTATTTTACAGCAAAATACATCAACAATAGTAATTCTTTTCCAGTGTAATAGTCATTTAATTCATGTGATCATTCTTCTTATCACTCTTCTTATAAGAATCAATTAAAACAGAGAAGCTTTTTATTTTCAAGAAAGTTAACCAAGCTTTATTTAATGCAATTTTTTTTTAAAACTTTGACCAACTTACAGATTTTTCTGAGGCTTTCTGGTCTAAATGTTCCTGATTTTTTCTCTGAGGCTGCGTGTGAAGATGCTGCATCATAGCATGTAATAGTTCCTTTTCTCGTGTCAACTGAAAATATAAAATCATAGCATGTAAAAGTTACTCCTTCCCGTGTCAGCTATAACATGTTGGTTACCTCCCTTTAACTATTTATTTCTAACATAACATCAAAGTTTGTTTTGTCTTAAACTGTAGCCTTCTGGTGATTAATATGATCTACAAATACCAATACCACCAATACAGACCAAGACCGTGGTCTACATTGTAAGTTTTACACAATTTAAATCTGTTAAAGGAACTCCACTGAGGTTCATAGGCAAAACAACCTAAAATTTGATTTTTTTACATAGATCATGTGGGGCACTCAACACAGAGATATGCAAAATAAATACCCGGTAAGTAACATACTCAGAAATAATGAAAATCGTATTTTTGTGCTATTTGTAGATCATTTGTGCAATGCTTTTCAATATCCGGTTATTTCTCCTAATTGAAATATTTTTTCTTGACAACGCAGTGAACGAATGATGGCCCGACTGTTCCAAAACTGAAAGTTGGACAAGTCCATAAATGAAATTCAGCAGATTTACGGTTAATTTAAAATGAGGCATGATATAAAACTGTTCTCTGTTTATTTCTATAATCATGACGAGGCGTCACATTTTCATTTATATTCTTATCGGCATATATGCTAAATAAAGCTACACATACATTTTTTTCTCATAAACTGCCTCGTTAAAAGAGAAAGACACCTTTAATAAACGTTTATGATGTATGGAAAATGAATGTCATCTGACGTTATTAAAAAAATTGTTTAAATCAAAGTGTTATATGATAATAAACATATTTCCGGACAACAATTGGTTATAAATACGTCACCGACAAGACTTTCAGTGTCTGTTATATAATGCTATAAGAACAATAAACAAATCATCGTTACGCCTGTATAAATCATATATTTTTGAGACGTAATTAACATAAACACTGTGATTATATTGTGATATCTAATAAAATGCCATGTTTAAATATAGCAAAAAAAAATATTACAATTAATTAACATTTAGTTCCTTTTGAATTTAAAATTAATATGTTTTTTGTTTGTTTTTTCTTCTCTTTATGTCCCTCTAGTATGTGACCATCCTATATTTAAGATATCATTCTGCTTAATCTATCAGTCATCGTTAATTTATAGCCCAAAAGACAAATTTTCTTTAATTTAATTCTCTGGTTTATTCTAACCTATGAAAATTCATTTTCCTAAAAATATGTGTGACACTTGTTAATTTATAACAGATTACAAACTATTTGAATTATCTTAAAAATGAAACATTAAAACTAATAAATATTCAATGTTGAATATGTATAAATGGCTATGGCTAAGTTACATACATTATAGTGACGGTGATGGAAAGTTTAGCTACTGTACAAGTTAGTTTGCCCGACTAATTCAGGTTACTGGGGCAATAGAATACAGTTAAATGGTATCTGTTGATTGTTTATACATCGTGCATGGAACAATGACTTTGATTGTTTATCTATTTGCAACTCGTCTCCGCGTCTTCCTCCAGCACGTCAAACTGACATACGCGAACAAATAAAACAATTCAGGTGACAAATTAATTGCGGTAAGAATGAATTAAGTAACCATCTTATGTTTAACACTCCAGACGTATGAACTTTGTTTAGGGAAGTGCCGTCACTCTAAACAATTAAGCATATATTTTCCCGTTAATTTATTATCATATCCATAACACTTTAAAGACATGACATTCCAAAAATAAAATCATTTTGTATTAATTAAATGTGTTAAATGAACATCTTTAAAGTCAGCAAAATTAATAGACAAAAATATCAAGGCATAACTTGATGAGGTTTCATTATGATGCACTTACATAAAGAGCACCTTTAGATAAAAACCACCTCTCTTTAATATACTTATAATTATACTTAATACAAGATCTAAACAATAAAAGTCACCTTTCTTTACAGACCACCTGTGTAATGGTAACCTAAAGGTGTTACAAAAAATATTCAAATATGCAGAAATTTAACTTAACAAACATATCTTTCATTTCCAAATCTTGAAAAAAAAATATGAAAAAAAATATGTCTTCAATAAAATGGTACAGGCTACACAACATACTATAAAAGCAAGGAGTTGCTCTTTACATTTGCTATTTCACTTATTTTGTTATTAAACAACAAAAACAGTAACATATTATAAAACAATAATTTTATTCATGCTTTATTTACTGTCAACACACAACAACAATCCATCAACATTAACAACAATAACAACCTGTTTACACTTATTCTGATATTTTTTTCAGTCAAAATTTTGTCAGAACATTTCATTTTGTTGTTGTTAACATGCATGTTAAAATGAGAATCATCATTATAAAACATGACCTGTCAGGGACAGCATTTAACTACATTAGTGCACAAACCTTGCAAATATTACTATTAAAAATGTTTTTACAGCTGAATGGTCTACAATTTTTGTACCCAACCTATATTAAGAGAAACCAAGCAGGGGAGAGCAGTGGTACATAAGTTCAACAGCAGTTACTGTCCTTTAAAATAATTTTTTTATTGATGAATCAAAGCTAAATAATTTTAATTTCAGGTTTATTTCCTTAACAACTGTTAATAAAGAGAAACTATTCTTGTTTCTAAATTAATAAAAAAAGTTTAAAGATGATTCATAAAGATTGAATACACCATCCCATTATTCGTCCACAAATATTCAATGAATTTTGACAACTAATCCTAATCATTATAGGGACTTTGTTTCTTTTGTTTTATTTCAAAGAATAGAAACTATTTTAGCTAAATTACAAAACCACAAACAATCATAGACTTTACAGGGAGCATCTGATCAGATAGATATTCAGTCAAGGAAGTCTTTTTTTCTTCTTTTAAAAATGAAATGATACGTCCGATTAAAATGATGATAAAGGGAGGTAATTCAGTCAGAAAAAAAAAGTTCATGATAATAATTGTAATCTTTTTAGCACTACACTCATGTTAATTATAAATGGACCTATGTTATACAAGTATAGTCAGGGCGGAAATGTATCTCTATGCAGTCTTACCGAACAGTATACTGTTGGCTTCTCAATGCTATTACTTACTTAAATACTGAAATTCCTTAACTATTGAAATTCCGTAACCATTTCCACGCTAAATATCTTAAATGGACCTTTCCATCTGTTTAATACTGACAAAACTATCTGTCAATATTAGCGACGATTTTTTAAATAAACACAAACTGAACAGCGATAAATGTAAATCAGGATCAGGTGGAATAGATGTGCTGACTGTCCTTAGTCTGCACTGGTGGCATGGGAAGAATTTGTCCCTGCTAACAGGTAATGTTGAATTCCCAATTAAATGTAGCTCTAGTTCATTGTTCATATTTAGTGGGCTAAGGGCAAGGAAAGTTTATTGAACTGATAAAATGCAAAAGTTATGACATGAATTTAAATTTTATACACTTTTTGTGACTAACACAGCTTTTATTATTATGATATGGGAAATGGATGTAATGCAAACATATAAAACATGTTGTAAGAAACTTTATTTTTTACAAGAACAAAACTAGATAGCCAACAAAATTTAGCGACAAAAAAATCCTTTGAAGATTGCCAACAAAGACGATTTTAACTTATGACAAGCATGCTTTCGACCAAATGCATACATAGCCTGTTTACAAGTTAACTGTACAAGAACATAAATTATTTATTTACAATACTTCAATAAAAATTGAACAACAAAAATAAAATCTGCAGAAAAACATATTGCCGGACATGCAATCTTGCGTTAAAGTGATCACAGAAAACATGCTCGTACACGACACAATGCTTCGACATGCCGTCTCGAGTCATGAGGAACTTGCCGAATATCGTCAATCCGTCACGAACATCGTAAAAAATTCATAAAACCGCTGTCATCGCTTACATATTTACCATATTTATTCTGCTAATACATTACCATATATATGAGCAAAACTGTCCTATTGCCTTATGAATAATTATTATAGTTAAACCAGTTATAAGACAACTCGATCCCTGACGAAAAAAAAAAATCTACGAGATTGGTTGAATGATTATTTATAGAAGTCTGGATTTATAGTTAATTATAATGTTAATATATTGACACTGTCATAAACCATTGTTTTAAATACCTACAGGTGTCAACTTAGGATATTAAAGATAGACATATTTTTACATCAACAGGAAATATTTATAAAACATAAATCTCTGTCATATTAAAATTTAATAAACCTCTAAATTGTATTAATTTTAAGAATTTTGAATTTTAATTTATTATTTTGGCCATGTTAGAACAAAATATTAAGATACATGAAAATTTTAATATTTTTGACATCAACAAAGGCCAAGTTATTTTGGTTTTCTTATATTTCTTATATTTTCTTCTGATCTTTTTTTTTCAACCTTCAAACAGTTAATTTACTATGATATATAATATATTCATGTAAACATCAGAAATATATGAAATGTTCACTATTATATCTAGACTGTCACCTCAATGTTTTATTTCAATATAAATACAGTTAAACTAAAAGTGCTCAAAGTGTTGTTTGACAGTAAATTTGTTTTCAAATGTAATTATATTAAAATACAAGTATATTGATTTTCAACAAAAAATATGTACTTTTTATTTACTTATATAAATTTTCTTTTATTTAATTCTATATGTGGAATTAAACATTTATCATAAAATTGATTAATTGTAAGCCTATCTTTTAAACTGTTTCAGATCAAATGTCTTTACAAATAAATGCTGAATATGGTAAAAATAGACTTTTCAGAACTATTTTCTTAATAGCTAATATGCACATTCAATGTAATTTTAGTAATTAATTAAGTCACCACTTTAGATAATAAATACTATTTGCTGGCAAGACTGGTAACATGCCCAGGGTCCGTACTCTCAGTGCCTGAAAGGGCTGATGGACTCTCATTAAGCATAGTCAACCAACCAGTATCATAATGCTTGTTAAATACATGTATTCTGGGAATAAAGTCATAAAAGTATTATTATATCACCCCTTTACTGACTCTTGGCTTGCTGGGGGTTGGGAAAATAACAAAATTCTATACATGCAACCAGTGCAAACAAAGATTAGCAGGCACATCCGACTTTTCAGTCAGTATAAATATATTTTGAAATTTTCCCTAAAAATGATGAATGGTTTTGTCCAGACCGAAAGATGGACAAGTCCATTTAAGATATTGAGCAGGTTAAGCAGGTTAAGTTGTAAGGAATAAAAGTTATACAATAATTCATGTAATCTTTAACTTAACTTAATAAACATTATTTGAACTTCAAAATTGTTTGAATTTCATTAATTCAAGGTAATATTAATTAATTCTTTGTGTTAACATGGTTCTCCGACTATATCTTGATTTCTTCTAGTTAAAAGGACCTTGTTAGAAATAAGCTTTACCTTGAAACCATAGATCATTTTAAATTTGTTTTTATATTCTGTCTATGTTTTTAGTTATATTACTTTGACAATGCTGCTCTTCCTTTTTATATTTTCAAACATTTCTTCTTAATTAGATAAAAACAACAATAAAAATATGCTATGAGTGTTTAAAGACAATATGATATGTATGCTCCAATTATTTATATGGTATGCCCTAGTTATTATTTTATCTGAAACAATACAGGTTTGTTCTACGTGTCTCAACTTAGCACAGTCTATGTTTTATTATTATCATTTGTTTTTTAATCCACAAAATGCTATTTTATTGTTAAAATTGTAACTTATTTCTTGAAATTTGTTGTTTATTGTCATATAATTGTGATCTATGATGCTGCAGAAGTCAATTTAAATAAATCAACCTAAAGTTCAAATATTGAACCTAAAGTTTACAATGAAACCCAAAGTTCTAAATTCTACACAAACAATAAACCAAAAACCTTTCAAGGAAATACTGAAAGTCACATGGGATTAAGCATTGTGTAGTGTTCTAGAAGGTAAACCTAGTGACTTTTAACATTAGAAAATCCATTAATCACCTGTTAATGTGTGTACATTTACTCTGTGGCTTATATAAATCATTCATTATGTTTTCTTCTTTGACAGAATTAAAATTCTGATAAAATTCATTTTGATTTACAACTCTATATATAGATGCACTGTTTATTTCAACTGTTCTACAAGTTGATAATCATTTGTTTTACTGTGTCATAAAAATCAAGAAAAAAAAACTTTGACACCCCCCCCCCCCCCCCCAAAAAAAAAACCCAGAAAAAATAGAATAAATTGAACACATGATGTCATTTCCTAAGTATGTATAATTATATTGTAAGTGTAATGGTAAAATAAATTTTTAGTTGTCCACTTAGTGAGGGTAATTAAAGAAGTACTTCAAAATTTCAAATTCTGTAAGTTTTTGATCTGGTACATTCCAGTAATTAATATACTCTTTCCCTGTCTAAAAATATCCCTCCTCACTGACTTTTCTCAAAAAAACTAAATTCTTTCATACAATCTGATCATTGTCCACTGTCTACAACTCCTTCGGGAGTTTAACAGAAATATTAGATAGACAGACATTAGTAACTAAAAAACCTGGTACCATTTTCAGTTATTAATTTGTACCTTTTCAACACATGGGAATAAGTTACATTTCTCAAACCACTAGCTAAAACAAAATTTAGTGGTTCGGTACCTACCTGTATTTCTAACTGCGAGACAATCTGCATCTGTACCCTGGCTTGTGCTGTGTTCTTGTCATCAAGCGTGTGCTCGCCACATAAATGCCTGAAAACATAGTAATTTACCATAGACAAGTCATACAAAGTCTGAAACCCAAAATAGCATATGCATCTTGATAAATCCTGGCCCACTTGGGATTCAAACTAGCAACCACCCACTTGCAAGCAAATGAATAATGCTGCCCCACTTGGGATTCAAACTAGCAACCATTCACTTGCAAGCAAATGAATAATCCTGCCCAACTTGGGATTCAAACTCCCAACCACTTGCTTGTAAGCGAATTTGGTGATGTTGTTTTATAAACCAATGAGCCAAATTTTAATTCCGTGATGCAAAATGTCAGTGTTTGTACTTGTGGTTATCAAGGTAGGGTGCACTATTATCTTATATAACTTGAACAAGTCGTACAAACATTCACCTATCAGCCTCCATTCACCCAGTTGTTTTGTAAACTCTTGTTTTCCAATATCAAAATGTTTTCCAATATCTTAGTACATGTAACAGAAATGAAAGCAATAAAAACATATGAGCCGTGTCATGACAAAACCAACATAGTGGGTTTGCGACCAGCATGGATCCAGACCAGCCTGCGCATCCGCGCAGTCTGATCAGGATCCATGCTGTTCGCTTACAAACCCTATTACAAGTAGAGAAACTGATAGCGAACAGCATGGATCCTGATCAGACTGGGATCCGCGCAGTCTGGTCTGGATCCATGCTGGTCGCAAACCCACTATGTTGGTTTTGTCATGACACGGCTCAATTATGTTTATTCAGATTCTCCTGTAAGTATGCACTTAAATCAAGGTCAATGAATCGCACATCGTAACAAAAACAATACTTATTATACTATCAATTGCGATACACTGTAGTATCTTTTATTTTATTTCTGTTTAGTTTGTTTTTATGTTATTTCTTTCTCTTATTTATTTGGATATATTTGATTTGCGCTAAATATTTGTATTAAAAGAGTCATTTTTATCTGAAATACACCTTATTTATTACTTGCTTTTCAGTGGTTTATAGAATATCAGTGAATATATAAAACGGATATTTCACTGTTTGAAACAGAGAAATTATCAATTTGATATTTTTCACTGTTTTAAATTTAAGCCCGTTACGTTGTTTCAGTGAAATACTAGCATGTATAGTACTGGAAACCAACTGAACGATGTGACGTCGTAAATGAGGTCGCGGTGTATTATTATTTGGCGCGCTTTTCATTCAGTATTAGGCTAAAATGTCTTTTTAAACATTTCTTTGCATATAATAAAAAGAAAATTTGTTTAGTGTAAAATCACAATATATTTCACCTTGTGAACACCAAAAGTTCATATATCACGAGTGGCTGTGCCACTCGTGAAATATACCTTTTGATGCTCACACGGTGAAATATATTCCGATCTTACAGTGAACTAAACAAAATATCCTCTATATATCCTACATGGATAGATAAAAAAAATCAATTTTCATAAAAAAACTTCATTTGTATAATATCACTAAAAAATGTAGTACCACAGGAAAAAAACTATGCCTCCACAGAGAAAAGCCTTAATATAATATAGATCAACCTGAATTTTAATATAATATGTCAATTATTCCTTTCCACCAAATATAAATATCATAAAGTACATATATTAAAATACATATATTTCACAGAAAAGATGATGGTAATTTTTCTTCAAATTTGTGTCACATATTGATGATAAATCATGACAGATGTTGACATTATGCTAAATTAGTAAGTACGCTCGATTGCGATACACACCGTACATAAAGTGTATTTTATTTGTATGTTAAATATTACACTAATAAATTAATATTAGCAACCTCCCATCATAAACATCAAGTTTGCATTCAATTTGCATATAGTACCAATTTAATGACACATTAAGGTGTTACAACAATATCGTAAAGTATCAAATCAAACATTAATTGGCGAAAGATTGTATTCATTTGAACATAAATTTGTTAACGGCATATTTCAGGTGTGAAAGTGATATAATTATGTGAAATAAAATACAATGTAGTTTCTTTAATTCAAATGCAATAAGATTCTGCAGTTACGTAAAGATTTTAAAAGGTTACCTAAACGATCACCGTAAAAAAATGAATATTCCTTTTTTTTGTGTACAGCATAAATTTAAATATTATTTATTCAAGACGTCCTTCCTGAATAATATGTTAGAATCTCTTAATTAATATGAATGCCTAAAGAAAATCAAAATCAGTCGCTTTTCACATAGAACTCCAATTCTTTTCACTAAAATTTTGGAAACAATTATGAGGGACTAAATTAAATGGCGTATGACATATTGTTGGTCAAGTAATCAAAGCATTATGTTGTACACCTAGAATTCTTCTTAACAGACACATGCATCATTATTAATTTTATGAATATGAGAAAATGTAAGATACATTGTTTTCATTGCTTGTATTTTTTGTTATTTGTCTAATCTTACTTTGTAATGCTAAATTGAAGCTTACATAGTAATGCTAAGTTGAAACTTACTTAGTAATGCTAAATTGAAGCTTTCTTGGTAATGCTAGATTTTTTTTAGTTTACTTGGTAATGCTAGATCAAAGATTAATTTGTAATGCTAAATTAAAGAATAATTTGTAAGACTCAAATTTGTGGCTTACTTGGTCAAACTATGTAAAAGCTTACTTGGTAATGTTAAATTGCAGTTTGCTAGGTAAAAAAATGCTATGCTAAACTGAATCTTGCCTGGCAATGCTAAATTGTGTGGCTCACTTACTAATACAAAAATTTATAGCTTACTCTGTGTTTTTAAATTTAAGATTAATCAGTAATGCTAAATTGTAGATTTACTGGTAGACTTACTGGTAAAGCTGAATTGAAGTTTGCTATGTATAAACATGTAATGCTAAATTGAAGAAAACATGGTAATGCGAAAATTTCTAGCTTACTTGGCATAGCTAAATTGTATACTAATTGGTAAAGCTACATTTTGTAGCTTACTTGGTAATTCTAAATTGAAGTTTCCCTGAAGCCTAATTTTGTAGCTATTAGCCTATATTGATGTTTACTTGGTAATGTTTTGTTTGTTTGTTTGATTGGGTTTTACGTCACACCGACACAGTATAGTTCATATGGCAACGTTCCAGCTTTACTGGTGGAGGAAGATCTCAGGTGCCCTTCTGTGCATTAATTCAGGCATGAACGGGCAACTGAGTAGAACCACGCATGTTCCATAAGCTAGGTGGATAGCTTCCTCACATGAAAGAATCCAAAGTCCCTGTCAGGATTCGAACCCACAGCGGTGAGGGGCAAATGGTTTGAAGTCAACAGCCTTAACCACTCGGCCATGGACGCCCCTACTTGCTTATGCTAAATTGTAGCATACTTATGGTAAATTATAGCTTACTTGGTAAATGAAGTCATGTCGCTGCACTCTGTATCACAACCAGGCCATTTACACACCCCATGTCTATACAATGGACTTAGTCCTTCCTCAGATTTTATGCTAACACCTGACTGTCCAATCATAGCACCTGTTACACAATACAACAGATTAATTTGACCAATCAAAACATCTGATACATCTGCAAATAATTATGCTGATTAATGGATCAACAAAATACCCTTAGTTGACATTACAACAAAATCATTATATGTAACACTTTGTCTAAATAGTCCATTCATATTTGTTTTATGCTGTTTTTAGCAATATAAAGTTCATTTACTTCTTAAATTGCCATCTGCCTAGAGCTTTTACGTCAAAAACGAGCATGTGTTGGCACAATGACCTTATATGTTAATGCTTTTTGTATTGGCATAGTGACCTCATGACCACAACAATCAAATATACGAATGCTTTAAGTGTTGCCAAAGCGACCTTATATATGAATGTTCCTTGTATTGCTCCAATGGCCTAATGTATTCATAAAATTCAATGAAATCAGCCAACACACATCTCCTTCAAACTATAAACAATCCCTGCATAAATAATATAGCACAATGGGTAAGTTACTATTTTTAATTTACTATCATCAAGGCAGTCTTGACACAACAAAAAGAGTTAAGCTAAATTTTGAATATCTACTTCCAACAATATCATACATGTAGCCTTTACCCTGTGTCCACATATTTCAACCACAAGGGCATTTCAATGTGTCCACATAATCTCATATTGTAATACGCAACCAATTATCAACAGAGTGCCTCTAATCAAAAATTTGAATTTGACATGGTCACATGGTCATCAGCATTAACCATAGCTCATACTAAAAACATCAAAACCAACCTAAGGAGAAAAAATTTAACCAAAGAGAAAAAATTAACAAAACAAACCTAAAGAGAAGGAATCCTGGGTAACACCGTTCAATCCTAGAAAAGATCCCTGAACTAATGGATTCACACCAAGTCCACTCCCGTTCATGGCCCCTAAATTGGTCCCATTAGGAAGGGCCGCCTTGAGATGGTCGTCATTGGCTACCTGAGATGATGCTAGTTCTTTCCAAACCTGGTGCATGTCTGCTTGTGACATCATACCTGGAGATATACAGACGCAACATGTAAAATCAATGACGGTGACAGACTGAGTGCCATACAAGAAATTACTCAGAACATTTCATGTAATGATAGTTTTATAACAATTACTTAATGTGATAGTAGGTTTTCAAACAATAGCTGTGAAATTGACATATTTCATAACTAGAAGCTATATTAAATATGATACATGTTTATATGCCAATGAAAATTGTGAACATTTTTCCACATTATTATATTACTGTATTATAAAGAACAACAAGAGATTCTAACAGGCCTTTAATTGCTCACCTGGATGAAATCTGTAACTTTTATTTTTATTGCAAGAGGCAAAGATTTTTCCTTGATCTATATACATGTATGTTACTGAGTTATGTGTGTGGTCTCTCATTTGAACAAAACAATTTACTCATGTTCAAATTTAAATCAGATATTGTTAAAGCAATATATTCTGACAAAGTTTGATTAAGATCCAATCAAACTGTAACCTGTATAATGTTAATAGCCAAATAGTGCAGGCAATGGACAACTGATTGATCTTATTAGCCATCCTTTAGCACCACGTGGTCAGGTGAGCTAAAAATAAATGAGTTTATAAATTCATGAAATTATAACAACTACCACACAGACAACCAAGGGGAATAATTCAGGACAAATTCTTGCTGCAGCTGTAGCTTCGACACCTTATATATGAGCCGCGCCACAACAAAACCAACATAATGGGTTTGCATCCGAGCAGTCTGATCAGGATCCAAGCTGTTCGCTTACAAACCCTATTACAAGTAGAGAAACTGATAGCGAACAGCATGGATCCTGATCAGACTGCGAGACTGCGCGGATGCGCAGACTGGTCTGGATCCATGCTGGTGGCAAAGCCATTATGTTGATTTTGTCATGACGCGGCTCATATAATAATGACACCTAAGTTATAAAGAAAAAGTTAAGAGTGAATAGCTTCAGTGGTTAATGATATGAAGTGTTAGATGATAAAATCTCCAACCTTTGCTAATTGGCATTTTAAACATGAAATTGCTCCGAAATGTTTACCATAATAAATTTTATATATTTAAGATATTGTGACATTTCAATAGATTTATGACACTAGCTCCTTAGATTTTCATATAAACGAATGTTCCTTTTTAGCCAGCATTATTTAGCATCAGATCAAAGTTAAAAAGATAAGTTTTTTTTTTCTTAGAATTTTTTTCTTTACATAGACTATGTGCGATGAGATGTTGTCAATCAAATGCAATTCATTGTCTTATATAAATTACAAAAATGCACATCAGATATTTAAAGTCCCATCTGTTACTGTTGTTTTTGTGCAGCACAATCCTTTTGTCTTTATTTGGTTATCTAAACATATCTACACAGCATTAAATATATATCGGAAACTAAGATCTTATATGATGAAATCAGGAAAAAGTAGAGCAACCTCATGGCATAGTTATTGAAGTTGTTAAACTTGCTGTACTCTATAATGTAGTAAACAAGTATACAAGGTTTATCAAATATACAAAATCTATGTAATAGAAAGAGCACCGAAACACGAGGCTATCTGATTTGTACGAGGGGGCGTAGCCCCGAGTATAAATCAGATTGCCGAGTGTTTGGGTGTTCTTTCTCTTTTGTATCATAGTCAAACATAAAAACACGTTCCCTATTGTCACAATTGTAAACCCCGGGAAAAAGTAACCAATGATCGAGCATCTGAATATGATATTTCTGCCGCTTTCCCTTTCTCTGCCGTCACAATATGTAAACCCCAGCAAAAATGAGCCAATCAACGGGCATGATCTGGAGTACGGGTAACTGATACCTGCACTCCAGTTACCGCACTGTGCATGTATATGTATACGATTTAACTCTGACACTTTTTCAACAGAAAGGTCCCCAAACTATGATACAAGTGATTTATGGTTCAAAGGATCTTTCCTAACAAAATAACAACAATAATAATTATGTCACTTATTAAAGCATAACAAACATTTTTTATGGAAACTGCCTGAACATATGTTTCAGAAAAACAAAAACAAACAAGAGATGTCAGCAGGACAGCATGCTCTCTCAGTGCTTGATAGTAAAACAAGAGCTTGGATAATCTAAGTTTAAAAAGGGCCATAATTCTGTCAAAATCCATAGTACAGTAATGGACCTTGGATAGTGACCTCCTACTTTGCTAGCAAATAAGTGTGTGGAATTTCAATCCATTCCCCTCGTAGTTTTGGAAATACAACTTGCATTCAAAAATTTAACCAAAGTGTGATGCCGTTGCTGGGGTGAGTACAATAGCTCTGCCTCTCCCTATTGAATAGGCTGAGCATGAATTTCAAAGGACACATCCTGGAAGCCTACTTTACTGTAGAACCACAACCTTCTATCAACTAGCTAGATGGCTTTCTCACATAAAAGTATCCAAAGTACCTGACAGGTTTCAAAAACCCTCAGAAATGGATGGGTATTTAATTTAACATAGAAATCTATAATACTTAAAATCAACAGCTCTAAATTCAAAACATGACAGGTCTGTTTCACAAACTCATTAAGGAAATGGTCAAATATGTCACAGGGTGAGAAAAATGTGCAGCCTGACCAGGAGTCGAACCTGGGTTCCTTGGAATACAATTCAGCGGCTATACCAACTGAGCTATCCGGGTGCATACACATCTAAATAAATAACTAAATAATGAACAGTTATGGAACATAAAATATAATTTACATTAATATTCTGATGACTTTACATTTAAAAATCATGATCTACATTAATAACTGCTTTGTAAAAAAAATGTAAAAATATATATCAAAACAAAAATGATTATATTTCTAGATAAACTGTAAAGCAAAATATGCCAACTCACTGCCAAAAAACAACAAGATTTAAATCCCCAGATCAAATGGCTGTCAACAAAAGGTAATCAAATTGATCTGGTTTTATGTATCAAATAAAATACATACAATAATATTGGTATATACCCATGTATATCTAAAACCTTGTAACTATAAGTAAATAAACACCATGGTCTTTTTTCACAGTTTGCTTTTGTTCAATAAGTACGAAATAAAAAGCCTTCTGTTAAGCTGACCCTGTGACAGACCTTTGTTTTCACTTCTACATTCTGCCTAATTTATCTGTTGTTATTTTCGTTCTTGTCTAAACAATACAATGTTTATATTCACTTACAAATGTCACAATTTATTTAGGTCAGAGCAAATTTTAAAATAATCTTATTTTGTATGTACAATGTATATGAAAATTTCTTCAACAGACATAAAAGATTATAAAAATTTCATAACTTTATTTTAGATCAAGCTGTGAGGTATAATTAAAAACCTTCCATTCAAAAGCCAGCTATAACAGGAAACAAGGTTTTGAACCTATAATCTATAGTAGGAAAACAAGAGCTTCTTTTCCTTCTATAGCACTCACTCTGAGGGGCCATTTTAGGGGCTGCTTCCCCACAGAAAAATTCTTTAAAACCATGCAGGTTTCCCTACAATTAAATTGACATCAAGATTTTCTTCCCCTTTTACAAAAATACCATATTATTTTCCCCCAAAATTAAGGGAAGGGCATGCTTCCTAAACCTGTGAATAAAACAAGCAATTATCATAGTATTGCAAGCAATCCATAAGTCCCCTACCGGTTAGAACCCCATCAACATTCTGAAGGGCCATTCACTAATGTTTCAAGTTTTCTCTATTTTAAGTAATTTGTTGGAAAAGTTCTTTAAAAGTGATCACAGGAAACAGTTTTTATGAACAGACAGACAGACGGACTGAAGGACACTCTAAAGTTAATATTTGAAACATCCCTGTTACCAAAATATAACATTTTAAAAGCAAAATTCTTAAACAGGAGATAACTCTTGAATTAAAGATGCAATTTCATAAAAAAATTTCAGCTCTTTTTGACTAATCACAAATATTGTTATATTTGCCATGATTTAAGCCTATTTGTTGCCAAGGCAACTGATATTTTTTCAAAATAGGAAGAACAGATAACACATGCATAATCTCAAGACCGCCATCTACCCATATGTCAAGTTTACTAAAAATATTTCCAGTACTTTTTGAGTTATCACTGGATTCAGTTTATGTGTAAAATTTGCCATATTTTCAGTCTATGTGTTGCCATAGCAACCAGAATTTTCAACATAGAAAGAAAAGAAAAAGACGTGCATAATCTCAAAACTGCCATCTACCCATATGTCAAGTTTCATAAAAATATTTCCAGTTCTTTTTGCTTTATCACTGGATCCAGTTTATGTGTAAAATTTGCCATATTTTCAGCCTATTTGTTGCCATAGCAACCAGAATTTTCAATATAGGAAGAAAAGAAAAAGACGTGCATAATCTCAAGACTGCCATCTACCCATATGTCAAGTTGCATAAAAATATTTCCAGTACTTTTTGCGTTATCACTTGATCCAGTTTATTTGTAAATTTTGCCATATTTTCAGCCTATTTGTTGCCATAGCAACCAGAATTTTCAATATAGGAAGAAAAGAAAAAGACGTGCATAATCTCAAGACTGCCATCTACCCATATGTCAAGTTTCATAAAAATATTTCCAGTACTTTTTGCGTTATCACTGGATCCAGTTTATGTGTAAAATTTGCCATATTTTCAGCCTATTTGTTGCCATAGCAACCAGAATTTTCAACATAGGAAGAAAAGAAAAAGACGTGCATAATTTCCATACTGCCATCTATCCATATACCAAGTTTCATAAAAATATTTTCAGTACTTTTCAAGTTATCGCGGGATCCAGTTTTGTGGACGGACGGACTGACGGACTGACAGACGGACGGACAGACGGACTAATAACAACAAACCCTTGAAGATTCATTTCTCTGAATAAATCATAAACTGTCTCAAATGAAGGTTGGAGAAAATAACACAATATTTTTTAAGTGAGTTAAACTAGCAGGACCTTAACCTGCTGGATTTCCTTATTAGACTGGTCCAGCTAACTTTTTTAGAACTGTTCATTATCAATTTTTGGGGTATCAGGATGAAAAATTAATATTAAGCCAATCAACAGTATAATTAATGCCTCAGTTCAGTATGGTTCTATACAAGTTGCAAATGTTTCAACCAACCTTCAACACAAATATCCAGTCTGTTCCTGCATTTTGATTAGCCTCATTATCTACAGTTGAATTTTAGTATTTTCTTCCCTTAAATTAATAATGGTCCATTCCAAATTCCAAGTTGGACTAGTTCATTTCTCAATTTCAGCTAGATCAGGTTTTTAAAAGGTCACTAAATACCCTATATAATTTTTTAGCTCAACATTGCAACAGTACACTATAATTATGAATTGGGAATGTGTTTTTATGTCACATATTCCAGTAAACATGTCAATTTATCATATTTCACAAATTGTTTCCTCATCCAGAAATCAATGTCAAAAAACCCAAAGATTTGCACAAAAAAGCAACATGTTATGACTATATGATCAATAACACTTTTAAGTACTGAAGAATGGCAGTCCAAATGCATTGATACATAATTATATTTATATGGTTTATATCAGGCAGTTTCATCAGCCTAGTTTGTCTGATTATATGATATATTGCTGACTTAATTGTACTATAATGATCGACTTTACAAAGAATTTAATATAAAAGCGCATCTGCCTGCTATCTGAATGAATTTAAAAAAAACGTTCCATGACCTTAACCTTAAAGAAAATAATTAATCTCCCTGCGTATAATGATGCGATTCCATGTAACAAATTAATTTCTAAAATCTAAATATATAAACAAAGGAAATATAAATGCCAGTCTGATGGAGACTTAATAGATTTTTTTTTAAAGTCGCTTGACCTTGACCTTAAAGCAATATCTAAATGAATATATGATGTTATGCCATGGAACAAATTCATTTTTAAATACACACAAAGAAAAACATAAATTGCAAATATGAAAGGTACCCATTAAATAAAAAAAAAAATACAGAAAGAAAAATTAGATTAAAAAAAAAGAAAAAAAGAAAACCGAACAGTTTCATGACCTTGACCTTTTTAGAAAGAAACATCTTACTGGATGTGATGTCATGTAACAAATTCATTTCTAAATACAGCAAATCAATAGGCTGAATGTTACAAAGATTATAGCTTTCTATACAGTATATTATAAAATACAAATCTACTGCCAAAAACATGTTGTTTTTTCTTGTGGAATTAGATAGATAGCTTGCTATCTGTGCCATAATTCTGAATGGTCAGTTACTTCAACATAAAAACAACACTAAAGGACAATAAGGATTTAAGAAACTATTCTCTGATTTTTTAAAAAGGACAAATGCTTTACCATTTAAACAAACAAGAGTGTCAGTTGATTGGTTGGATGCTCCCTGATATATAACCTCAATGGTCTGCTTGTTCAACCAATTTATTTAATGACTTAGACATTGACTTAAAACATTGACTCATTCAATCTGAAACTCCACTGAATAGCAGTTATCCACTGTGAATCCATACCAAAAAAAACAAAAATTTAAGATTAATAATATTAGTCAATTACTATTAGCCCAAATATGTAATGGACTTGCACAGCATTGATTTTGTAATAGTCCATTCAAATATGAGGGGTGTCAATATCAAAATACAAAATGTGAGCTTCTGTGCAGTCTGACTATACTGGTGAGAAAGTCAAATCACTTTCAGTCCCAGCAGAGCAAAGGTTAACAATGGATTATTCACTGAGACTGCAACATGATAAATCTTTTAAATAAACTTTAAAAGTCTCTATATTTGACATTCCTTTAAAGTGTTTATTTATCAAAATAAACCAAAATACAAACATACTCAAGATAATGACCTAGATTTGTTGCCTGTTATATGTGACCTAATAAAATAAGTTTACGATAAAAAAAATCCTTTAAGAGAAACAAAAGAATTGTGAGAAAATAGGTAATTCAAAATTTCTACAGACATCTTTTCTAAAAATGTAAATTCTACATATCAAGTAAAAAACAATTCCTCTTTTTCTTAAAAGGGAAATTTTATCTGTAAGTATCATCATTACATTATATGTTTACTTTATCATGGTTTCCTTGTACAGCCTACCTTACTATTAACTTTTGATCCAAAATATTAAAAGTTCACATTATCAGGGTTGCACTGTTTTGTCTACAATTGAGTGGAAATATTAAGTGCTCATTTTAACATGATGCACTATACTGTCTACAAAACTATTTATTTTTTGTCTGCAAAACATAAAATTTTTGAGCAAAAAAAACTACTAACATTAAAAATTTTGAAAAAAATTAAGAGTTCATTGTATCGAGATTGCACTGTATTCTCTATACTAAAACTGTAAACTTTTGAGTGGAAATACACAGCACTCTAACCCCCAGTACTTGTAATGCATTGTTTATACTTTATGATGTTGTATAAATAAAACTTCAATTACGAATTCTCCCTGCAGGGGAAAACTGAGCTCTTGTAAATAAACAATGTAAACAAATTCCTTGGTAACCAACAACTGTGTAAACAAGGCTTCGTTCTCTTAAAAAACTGGGGTAAACATTACATGGTAGAGACAGTGCTTGCGTTATGGATTGGCATCGATAGAAATAAACAGATCTCGGCTAATAATAAACATTTGTTCACTGATCAATAGTACCAGTATGAAAATCTTTAAACAAGTAAACAACAAACCCTGTGTTATAACAGTCTATAAATATTGGTAAATGTATGAAACATAATTGCTGCAGAAACCTACCACTATAAAAACAAACACTAAGCATCTAAGAAACAATCTATATTAGTCTTTAATACTTTGCAATTTGAAATTAACAGTTTTTTAAACAAACTGCTGTCAGATAAGATGAAAAATAGAGTTAAATATTTCAAGATGGTCAATTAATGCTATAATTCCTCGTGTAACTTTACAATTCCTTTTAAAACAAGAAATGAACTGTACTAAAGTAGATAAAAATTAAAATACAATTTCACCAATGCTATTGAACAAGAAACTCAGGCTTTCAGAAGGTCAATGGTTCTAATCAAAGGTACTAGCTGGTGCCAAGGGACAGTGCAAAGCAGCTAGGATCCTCTTCAACCAATAAAACTTAAAAGTTGCCATCTTATCTGATTGTTACAGTGATGGTAAATAGAAAATGAACAAGACTATAGACTCCTTCCTGGTAAAATCAAAGTACACACATGCCTATACATTGTCATTTTTACAGTTGCAACTATCATTGCCCTTGTCATTGTCAGTAACAGTATGAACCCTGCATCTATTATTTCAATGTCATTAAACTGAACTTTGCATCTATTATTTCATGATATTGTCAGAAACATAGGAACTCTTCATATATTTAACAATATCAAGCTGTTTGCCAGAAACAGAATGAACTCTGCATCAGTATTGAATGTTGTTTTCAGAAACAATTTGAACCTTGCACTTATTTTTAAACTCCATTTGTCAGAAAAAGTATAAACTCTGCATCTTTCATTTAATGATGTTGTCAGAAACAATATGAAAGCTGTATCTATTATTTAACCCTATTGTTGTCAGACTCTGCATCTATCATCTAAATGCTATTTTTCAGATACATTTTGAATTCTAAAGTAGGAAATGGCTTAATAACCAACATTTTTAATAAACAAAATGCAGATAAGACTTTGAAGTTTAATTTAAACAAAAATATCTTTTTCTGTATAACTTGCCAAGCCTATATCATATTATATATGCATCTTAAACTTATTAAATTTGACTAAATTCCCCTTAAAATACATAATTTCGGTGAAAGGTTCACATTAAAATTACACAAATATATAATGTTAACTAGGGTATGAAAAATATTGGTAAATAAACACACTTTATCTCACTACAAATGTCAGAAAAAGCAATCTTCCCAAAAAAATGAAAGAGAAATACTCTATGATGCATTCAAGTATGAAATCATAAAACAGCGCAAAAATATCGACAGAGAAATGAATTGTTTTGTTTGTTTGTGCAGAAAGCATGTCAACCCCTGAGTTTTCATTGCCTGCCCATAAATGTATCATATGTCAATTACTATAAAACAGATAACATCACACTGTTCTACTAACTATGCCCAGGCAAGTGTGTCTAGACACTTTTTAAGTCAAAATCTTTGCCCATAAAATAATACCAAGTATTTTTTTCTGATTTTTTAACATCACTTAATTTTCTTTTTATATTCCGATTTTATATGTCACCTTTGTTTGTTGTTGTTTACGTGGGAAAAGAGAAACACTTTAAGTGAAAAGCTAAAGGTCATAAAAAATGAAAATCAAATGTTCATTTTTTTCTCCTCTGTCAATTTAATGTGTTTGTTATTTTTTTGTTTTTCTTATTGGCACAACTACTAGTTTATTACAAAATATCTCACATACACAAAAGCCTTTTCTCCACAAGGTACTGTAGATCTCTCCACATGCCTGACACTTTTTTCAACCAAACAACACAGCCAAACAAAGCAAGTACCATAGCAGCTATTTGGTTATTTCTTCACATTATTATGACAGTATCACCTTTGACCCTTTGAACTCAACACACAAAACTTTAATTTAGTTGAATGATTTCAATATTGCAACCCTTTTCAGTGTCCAAAATGCTAAAAGAATTCATTTTTTTCCATCTAATAGTGTGCTATTTACAATCTAGTGCGCTATGTGGAAAGATGTGTCAAAATGCTAAAATAATGTATGTATTTATCTTCTAGAGCCATCATTTTCTGTGACACAAATGCTAAAAATACTACATGTATTAAAATTGTTGTGCAGTCCCTATGGCAACCATTCTCTGCAACAAAAAATGCTAAAATACTGCATTAATTTGCCGTGTTGTACAGCCTATATGGCGACCATTTTGCAAAAATACCGCATTTATTTACCTTCTTCTGCAGTGTATGGCAACCATTTTTTTTCTGACCGAATTGCTAAAATACTGCATGCATATGCCCTGTTATGCTGTAAATATGGCGACTATTTCCGGCAACCAAAAATTGCTAAAATACTGCATGTTTTACCTTATTGTGCAGTATATTGCTACCATTTTCTGCAACCAAAAATGCTAAAATATTGCATGTTTTACCTTGTTGTTGTGTATATGGTTGCATGAGACATGCCAACAAGAGCTGCCGTTGTTGTAGCTGTATTTGCTGTATCTGCTGGACGATCTGCTGCTGCTGTAATGCCAACTGCTGCAGTTGTTGCTGCGTCTGCTTGCCATTCGTCTTCTTGTCTTGCACAAGTTGCGACTGCTGCAGTAGATTCAACTGTAACTGCTCGTTCAGCTGCACTAACGCCTGCTCCTGAGCCTTCTGCTGTTGTTGCTGTAATAAATAGTAGACACATTTTAAAATATCGTTATAATTATTATCAACACCATTACTATTACTTTCATCATCATCATTATTAACTTCATCACTATCATCCTTAAACATTATAGTGACTGTTACAATTCTTTTTGTCTATAAACAATCATCATCATCATTATCATCATCATCATCATCATCCTCATTATTATCAATACCATTACTATTGCAGACAATTTCTCATCATCATTATCATAAACAACATCAACTTCATCACTGTCATCATTAAGCATTATAATGATTGTAACAATACTTTTTTCTATAAACAATCATCATCATTATCATCGCCATCATCATTATCAACACCATTACTATAACTATCAATTTCTCATCATTATTATCAGTATCATCATCATTATCATCAACAACATTAATTTCATCACTATCATTATTATAATGATAGTTACAATCCTTTTTTCTATAAACAATCATCATCATCATCATTATCTGTTACTTTTTTCTATAATCATAATCATCATCATCATTATCATCACCTCTTATCGCCATCACCTGTGTTTATTTAAATGAAAAACAGCAACAACAACATCTCTCTTTTCCTCATTGTATATCTTTCGGTCGGAAATGTTTTAAATAATTGTATTTTGCTTCCAATTAAACATCCTTATATCTTTTAAAACTATTCTCGTCACTATAAATTAAGTGACTTTGCCACCTTACATCACATTACGCGTCTTAAAATAGCTCTCCTTTATCTTCTAATCTCTCACTTATCATAATCAACATTTATCCATCAAAAATGTTACATAAAAACAAACACGGAAAAAACATGAAAACAACAAAAACAAGCCAATGACCTATACGTCCTTTCGGACCATTACAGTCGTTTCACGCCTATTTCACAATCAATTATATTTTTTCATACCTTTAAACCCTAACACTTTTATCAGTCAAAACGACAATCAATGCTTTTATACAATAGTCAACTAACAAACATAATTTAAAAGCTTATAAAAAGCTTACCAAATTCATGTCACAATGACCTAGAATCAACAACACATGCCAACTTCCTACTGTAGTATATCAACCTCTTATATTTTTTAGCAAAGATTTTTTTCCTCTATCTTTCTTTCCACCACTTGGCAATTTTCGCTCAATCTCATTGCACAGTTTACTTTGAGATAAAATATTTGTTATAAACATAACAGATAAACAAAGTCTATTGCTTTCAGCTTTGTTTACACAACATATGAATTTCCGTTTACAGTTTGTGATTTTAAGATTTTTCAGAGATCTGTTTGTAAGATATGATTTTACCAAATCAGTTTTATTTTTAGCACATTTTTTCCTCGTTCATGATAAAAACTGATGTGAAAATATGCGATATTAATTTTAATCTCAACTGTTTATTTGTGTGACTTTTGCATACTGATAGTTTTTTAAGTTTTTTAAAAGTCAAACACTTTAATCTGCTTTATTCTTGTAATCTACATAATGGACTGACTTGAAATCAGGACAGTCCATTTTATACTTTGAGAGATTTTGACACCAACATTGCCAAAGATTAAGCTGTTCATTAATTAACAGTTTAATTCCATGCTGGACTGTATGGATGTGTGAACTATTCATGCATTAGATTGAACCACTAAAAAATACCGGAGGATTATTTCTGTGAAGTTTGGTCAAAATCAGCCAAGTAGTTTTTGTTGCTGTTTTTTGTTTTGTTGTTGTTTTTGTGTGTGTGTGGGGGGGATGTTGATGCTATTTGAAGATTGTGTAACTATAGTAAGATGTAGAACAAGGCAATTTTAGTACAGTTCACCATCCCCCAGTGAGCAACTAATGTGTGAATCGATATATCTATCTATATATCTTACCATAAAATTTCTTTTTAACTTAAAGTCACGTTTTCTAACTTGTCGATATTTCATAATTTGCTAATTGCATTTTAATATCTACAATATCAATAATTTACAATAATTACAAAATAATAATAGGTTCGGAATTTACTTTAATATCATACTTTACAACAGATAAATGCTTTTTTTTGTATTTATTGGTAAATAGAAGTTTAAAAGGGGGAAAATAAAATTGTGATTTAGATATCGCGATCTCTTATAGAACCGAAATGATATATCAGCAATTACAGCTGTCGATCATAATGATTTTACGCCCTTGATTGAAAGACCGATCTAAAAATGTTACCATCTTTAGAAAATATAAAACTTTATGGGGGTCTTTTCTTTTCATTGAACTCCAGTAAACAAGTAAGTAACTATTGGAACATATACATAAATAATAAATAAACTTATCATTAACTGTCACTCTATTGCACATAAATAAAGAACAAACAAATTAATCATTTTTTTACACAAGGTCTTAACTTAACGAAATGTATTTCTGTTGACAATGAAAGGTTAAAATATCTGACGAGCCCAAAGTCTTTTTTTTCTTCTCCTTTTATTTCAGTTTATATACTTTTTACTTGAAAATAAAATAAAAAGCACTTTAACATGGATTATTCATAATCCACATAGTAATCTAGAACAAGTCATGACAGTAGTCATTCTCCCAGTTCTACAGTTAAACCTGTTTGAAAAGACCACCTTCATTATGATCATCAGAACTATTTTCGCTTGTTGGGGAATGGACTCTAAACTCGGGTAAATGTTTCTTGCAAGTATGACAAAACAGCAAAATAAACTTTAGATACTTACTAAAAAGTTCAATAAATATGATTTTTATTCTGAGATTGTCTTTTAAAAGGAGTGGTCTTATTAATATTTTTGAATAAATAAATATACCTTAAAATGCTGGAACCAAAATGTTTAAGAAAATAGCCTTTACTACTAAAAGAGCCAGGCCAGTCTGCCTATGTTTTGTGCAGTTTGGCAAAGTTTAACACTCGGCAATAATAGCTCTAAGCTCATATGATTTAATATTACTTAGCTTCTTTTTTTTACACAATTCAATCTCTTTATACCTAGCTATAACAGATAAAAACATGATAAACAAAATCCAAGAAATAGAGGATATTGAATGAGTGTAAGTTCAATACTGAATTTATTGCACGAGTTGAATGAAATTATATTATGCGAGCCTCTGGCGAGCATAATATTATTTTATTCAACGAGTGCAATAAATTCAGTAATGAACTTACACGAATTTAATATTCTATTTATCACATGCCCAAAATAAAGACCGTTTAAAGTGAAGTAAGAGTCATTTTTCATTGACGCGCCTATAATATAACGCTATCATTTAGCGCGTCTTTATAACGCTAACGACACTATGTTTGTATAACGCTAATGACGTCACGTCAAAATATATGCACGGCCGTGCAATACCATTTTTACGGAGTCGCAAAATCTGCACGGGTGTGTGATAAATAATAAAAACACATCACCTTGGTGTACATAGATTTCTATCAATATTATTCAACTTTTATGAACCTTAGCCTGCTCCTGGCAACTGAATATACCTATACAACCAGTGCAGACCAAGATCAGCTGGTAGCGGGAACAAACCCAACCTGCTTAATATGATAATTCGTCTCCACCATTATTCTAAGTGGAGATAAGTTTAACTGTCTAGCAGGTTACTTTAATGTAATTTTAACTTTACCAATAAGATATGGGGAGAAGTTGTGGTAAAGAAGATAAGGGGAGAAGTTGTAGTAATTAAGTTGCTCTCTAAAATACTGTAATTTTAACACTACCAACAATATTATGTGAAGATATTGTAGTAAATTTGCTTACAAGCATAAAACAAGCCCAGACTACCTATTGTAATGTTTTCTCCACCAACAATATGAGTACAGAAGTTATGGTCAAGTTGTTTTCTATCTGGGAACAAGTCCATTCCTGAACTCAGGTAAATAATATTCTTAGTCCTGCTACTGAACTTAAACTTTCTTTTCATAAGTTTTGCAAACTATTAAATAGGAATAGTAGTGCATATTCATTTAAAGCTGCACGCATTTAGATGAGCCAACATATATAAAGAAAATCAAACTTGATAAAAATTTCTAAAGATTTTAAGAAAAGTAACCAAATTCAAGATGAAATTCTTGACTGACTACAGTATTTATCACCACATATTTCTACTAAGTGTGAGAATAGCAGTAAGGATTATTTTTCCTTATTTTAACCTCTCTTCTAGTAATTTACATGGATTGTAAGTACACTTTGCAATGTGAAGTTCACTTCAAAACATTTTACTTTTTAACACATTTTCATTTTTTTTCTCTCAAAAATTAGAATGAACCTGGCTGGCATGCTGCTTTAAAGTCCAGATCTCATGCTCTGTATTCATTCATAGATTTATTTATTATATTACAATACTAATATTTATATTGATTACCAAACTATTTCTTGGAATGCCACTAATATGTTTAATATAAAGGTAAAAGCTACCTGTTCACAAGTTCAGTAAAGTTCAATGGCATAATTCACACATGTTCTGGTCAACCCAGCATTCATGGCACAATTATATTAACAGAAAATATGATACATATAGTCAAACAAGAAAGAAAAGGGAAAATATAGGCAAATAAAATTACTTCAATTACTGAGAAAATTTCAAAGAAAGTAATTGTCAATTATTTCAATAGAAATTGTAGAGTTTCCTCATTTTACATGGTAGCTTTAGAATTGATGTAGAACATGAACTTGTTTACCACTTGACTTTATTTAAGAGCAACACATAATTTTTTTATGTAACAAGGAAAAAATTTTCATCTCAAATATTTGAAGGTGTTTTTTTAATTCTATGAGGTAAATTAGCAAGCTTTATGTCCTTATTTAAGTAAATATCAAACCTATGAGGCAAATGGCTGACCTCTTGGTTTTAATATAATAATCTTTGAGGTAAATGGGTTATATCTTGGTTCTTATCTTTATTTCTAAAATCTAAAATCTATGAGGCACATGGCTGACCTCTTGGTTTTTATATAATAATCTTTGAGGTAAATGGGTTACATCTTGGTTCTTATCTTATTTCTAAGATCTAAAATCTATAAGGCAAAAGTAGGTAATCTTTTTGTTCTTATTTAATTTATAAGCTCTAAAATCTATGAGACAAAATGGCTGACTAATTTTTTTTGTTCTTACCCGGTATTTATTTTCTAAGAACTAAAATCTATGAGGAAAATGGGTGAGTTCTTTTAGAATTTCTATGACCTAAAATCTATGAGGCAAACTGGTTTATGATCTTTTTTATTTTTTATTTTAAGCTATTAAACCTATATAAGGCAAATAAAAGACCTCTTTCATTTAATCTATAAATACATTTCATTGTTATCTCCTACATAGGATGTAAACATTACAGAAACCACTGTAAAGTGATTCAAATTCAAAACAGAAATATTTTTCCCGTGAGATGAATTATTAAAAAGAATAATAATATACATTAAATTAGTCATCTCTTTAAGCAATTAGCGAAGACAAAATATTTTGAGGACTGTGTTTAGAGAGATATCCGTGTAAGTGACAAATGATGAACAAGTGATTGCCCGTATCATTTTAGTTAAAAAAGGTGACAAATTATCGCCGTTGGCTGTAGGACGAATATATATGTCATCGTTAGATAATTTCTTTATTACTTCCACGATATCTTCAGATTTACCTCATGTCACACCTGACAAAACCGACTGATCTTTATTTTTACTTTCCCTTTAAAGCCTTTCTTACCTTTTTAGTTTTTTACTTTAATAAATAACTTTCCACCTACACCACTTAAGATATGAAATTATTAATGAGTGATTGTGGTTGAATATTTTGTCAAAAGTTGAATAGGTATATAAAACAATTTCAATGCTCTGAAAGCTAGAATATAAAGCTAAGATTTCAGATCACTCCCACAATGAAACTCTTTTACTGGTTAGCATCAAAACTCAAAAGAAGTATTTCAATAAGTAAACAATCTGAATCCTGAATTCGTTTCTAGTTTCCATTGCTTTAAAGATCAAAATTCTTAAGTAACAGTATATTAATCAATAACCAATCAGAATCCTAGATTCATTTCTTGGATTGGTTAATTTCAAAACTCTTAATACTATATAAACCAATAACCAATCAGAATCCTGGATTCATTTCTCCCATTGGTTAATTTTAAAACTCTTACATAGTATAGATTTTCAGTAACCAATCAGAATCTTCAAATTGCAAACACAGAAATATGACAGGACCAATTTGTAATAGGCTCAAACCATTTCATTTCAACTTCATGATATCCAGTACATGTATGATGTACCAGAGAGAAGTTCTTGCCACTATGAATCAATTGAGTATCTTTACTCATGCCCATTGTAATAAGCTCTGATCAAATTATGTCTGTTTTTTCCAATGACTTGCATTTAACCCTATGTTTTCTTAAAAACTTTTTTTAGCTCTTGGAAGTAGCTTCTGCACTTTTGGCGAAAATGACCAGTCCTGCCTATGCATTTCCCCAGTATCAGTTCAAATAATGGTTTTATACTAATTTAAAATTATGTAATTGAACTATTTTATATGTTGTTATGTATGGATGAGACTTCAATTAAGATTATTTTTATTATTATATGATGTTATGCACATAATTATCATATGAAAGTGAATGTCTTAATAGGTTTGCTAACTTATCCCACATTTTTCTATTTTACCAAAAATAACCATGCTAAAATTTACCAAGTTGTCATTACCAGTTACCAAAGACACCAGTACTGGTTAAGTTGCAATAACTTTACTCGTAATCAAGCTTAAATTTAAATATGCTTTCACCAAAAAAGGTGTAACAAAATCACTGTAAAAAATGATATATTTATATTGAGTTACTTGACAGGAAATGGAGTAGACTTTTTATGAAAACGAAGGAAGCATCAGTTATGGCTGAGTGCACCAAACCCTTGTTTGTTTACTTTATCTTTTTTCACAACATCCTAAAATCTCTGAATATAATTATCCTACACAAAAAACATAACACAATATCCCTCTTGAATACATAACAAAGGCTTACTCTCATTATGTTTTTTACCTTCACCTTCATTTAATGGCCTGTTTATTGTTGTTATTTTTTTCTTATATTTCAAACAATTTACAGATCATTGCCCTTCTCGCATTAAATATCCTAAATAAACTTGTGCATCTTTCAATCTAGGCAACATCATTCATCAATAGAGAAAATTTCATAATAAGTATTGACTGAATAGCAAACAGTGCAGACCACAATCACTGTGGTCTGCACTGGTGGCATGGAAAGAATCTGTTGCCATCAGCTGGGGAAGGGCCAAATCAGAAATATTGTGATGAAATTTATTTTTTATAATATTAAGATAAGAATGTAAAGAGGTTTTGCAGTAACTTAAAGAAAATAATGGTCTACATATTTTTGCTATTCAGACATGTACATTTTTTTGAAAATTTCCCTAAAAATGATGAATGATTTTGTCCAGATTGAACGATGGAGGAGTCAATTTTCCGATATTAAGAATGGTAAGTTTAACGTACCATAACAGCGGACTGCTGTGCCTGTAAAAGCTGCTGAAGATGAGGTGGGGCCGCAGCTCCCTGTTGTGCCATCAATATCTGTTGTAACTGCTGAGGGGCAAGTCCATGTTGTGCTGCTAACATCAGTAATGTCTGGTGCTGACTTGAACCTACACCAAGGTCAAGGTCAGGAGATCTCCCATCAGATGACCTTGACTTTTGTCGTGTCCCTGTTGACCGAGTTTCTTCCTGAGGTGATGCCATTCCCTGTAATAATAAAATATTGCCATATATTCTTCTGACTTTAAATTCATATCAAATATCATGTGGCGTACCTGCACTATTCCCGTTATTTTATTTTTTAATAATGTTTCAATATAATGCTAGAGACAATATGCTGTGTTTTTGGCTCGACTTAAAGAAGAAAAGTGTGAGGTGTTATACTCACCCTATATTGGCATGGGCGTTGCCATCAAGCATTGGTTAAGTTTTTGTGTGTAAGCTGGTATCTCCATAACTACTGAAGGAAATGTGTTGAACCTTCACACACTTGTTCACTGTGATTATCATACACGATGGTCACAGGGCCCCTAACTGTTGAGTTACATTTTAACAGAGTTATGCCCCTTTCCTTACTGTCAAGCACTGAGAATAGTCAAGTGTGCTGCCTTACAGACTTGTTAACCCATTGCTTCATGAGCATTTTGTGAAAAATGGCTGTTTTCATTGAAAAGTCTCCCGTTACAAGTTCAAATTGCTATAATACTATAAAAACTGCTTCAACACTAATCAAACTTGGCACAAATGTTGACTGGACCATTGCCCTTGCAACAACATGCTCAGGCTTAAATTTTCTGTTACCATGGCAACGAGGGGACATCTCAAAATTGCCAAAAATCACTATTTTGCGTTGATTTTTTCCATCAAAATTGATTTCAAAGTGCTGCAACTTCTCAATGGATTGAGATAGAGTCAAATGCTTTTCAGCGTTGCTTACACGTTACCTTATGATCAATCTGGGGTCATTTACAGCCTCTCACAAGCCCAAAATTTTCTTGGCGATGAGGGGGACTCCGCCCCCCTTCAAACCCCCCAAACAGAAGGGGGCACATCCCCCTTCTGGCAACCCCCTGATGTATCTTTTGGTTGGGGGGCCGCGCCGAAAAAGAGGTCACTTTTTTTTAACAACATTTCTCAAACAAAACCAAGTGTTTGGGGCCTAAATAAAGGCATTTTTTCATCATTTGAGACAACAAAAAAGGGGGGGGGGTGAAAAAGGCGTTAAAAGGCGTGTATATGAAGTAATGGGTTAACTTTTGTTATATAGCAACTCATATTGTAACTCATTCACCAAATAACAGCTATTGTACTGTACCAAACCATGCAAACTCAGCCAGTCAACATTAAGCAATACAGTTTAATTATTGGCAGATACTAATTAAGAATAGTAACTTCAAAAACTTAATAAAGATATTATTTGTGGGCGTTTAATCTTCATACTTAACCATTTCTAATGTAATATCACTTCTATATATAGGATTTAAGATAATTTTGTTGCAATGAAAAAAGTAATATCAAAACTTTTCAAATTATGAGGTTTCTTATGTCTAGTAATTTACAACTCTTCATTCTACATCCATATAGTCTGGCCACAAATATTCTTCTATTGGTTGCCGAATATTTATATCTTAATACCTGGGAAAGTACCTCAACATGACATTTCAGGCACGAAGGGCACCATAGTAGAACCAATGATGACCTGTAAGCTGTCTGGTGGAATTAAAAGTTCAAACCCACAGAGGAGTTAGTGATCATATTACAGCATAACAAGAGCTGTCGGTAGGACAGCAACGCTCGACTATTCTTAGTGCTTGATAGAAAAAAAAAAATGCTTGATACAGTAACCTCCTCCTGTTTTCAGGTTGGGGTCATGATGGTGAACAAGTGTGCAAAGTTTCAAAGCCATATGTCAATGGACTTTGAAAATATTTGAACTATTACAAAAACTTTAACGTAAATTCTAAGTCGAAAAAGGGGCATAATTCTGTCAAAATGCTTGATAGAGTTACCTCCTCCTGTCTACAGGTTGGGGTCATGATGGTGAACAAGTGTGCAAAGTTTCAAAGCCATATGTCTATGGACTTTGAAAATATTTGAACTATTACAAAAACTTTAACGTAAATTCTAAGTCGAAAAAGGGGCATAATTCTGTCAAAATGCTTGATAGAGTTACCTCCTCCTGTCTACAGGTTGGGGTCATGATGGTGAACAAGTGTGCAAAGTTTCAAAGCCATATGTCAATGGACTTTGAAAATATTTGAACTATTACAAAAACTTTAACATAAGTGGTTACGCCGACGCTCGGGTGACTGCAATAGCTCTACTTATTCTTATCGAATAGTCGAGCTAAAAATGTTTCTAGTTACCTGAGAAAGATGTTCTGTATCGCCATTGGTCATTCCGACTGGTGAATTCACATGACTGGTTCCTGCCTCGCTGGTTCCCTCATCCTTGGGCTGTTTCCCCTCAGCACTTAAATTCATAGCACCTTCCTCCTCAGCTGCCATCATGACATCATACTGCAAGTAAAACAATAACAATGTATATATCAAGGCATATGTACAGACACTACGACCCTTGTGCAATAATTTTTCTGTGGTTGGGTTTCTAAAGATGCACAGACTCTGTAAAGGTGTTGTGGCTACATTGTAGCATATTTCTCAACAAAAAATATGGTATGCCCCATAAGCCGAGCTTTTTGAAGTTTTTCTTGTCCTCTTTCTTATCACATTGTAGTAAATTCTTAATTCTGATTGTCTTAAGGCAGGCAGATTTTGTTGTCCAATGTCTTATTACCTAGTATAAATTTTTCATTGTGATTGTCTTAAGGCAGGCAGATTTTGTTGTCCACTATCTTATTACATAGTATAAATTTTTCATCGTGACTGTCTTAAGGCAGGCAGATTTTGTTGTCCACTGTCTTATTACATAGTATAAATTCTTCATCGTGATTGTCTTAAGGCAGGCAGTGTTCAAGTAGAAATCATCAAATCTTGTTGTTAGTAAAATGTTGGCATCCAAGAACAACAACAATTATATCGATTATAATAAAGTTGACATCAATACAATGTACTCAAAATAGTTGCTCAGTAATTGTTATAATATTTTTTCTGCCGCCACTTATAAATTCGAAGATATTTTCATTAATTTTACACATAATTTTGAACATTTTTGTCCAGCTGGATATTTAAATAAACTGGAGATCTGACCTGTTATTAATTAGATAAAATTAAACAACCAAACTTGGGACTTTTTGTGCATTAAAGTGCAATTAACACACCTAAATTATTTTCTGTTGTGTATCAAATAATAAGAACATGTGACACCAATGAAATTACCATAATTTAACAATATTATATTGATTTGGAAAAACTATTGCTAAAGCTGTGATGAAAACAAATAATAATGAAATACAGATAAACATCTGATGCCGTGGCCTACTAAACTTTCCTATTTGAGTTTCTATGTCAAATAAACTTTAATGGCATAGATGATGGCTACAGTATTAAGGACAGCTAAACTCCCTTCCGCAGTGCACGTGAACGTACTGTACTTACTGACCTTTCACCAACCATGACCTTCATCTTGTACCATGTACATTTGTATATCATAAGCACTTAGTCTCATGATGGTGATTATTTGTGCCAACAAAGTTACTTAAAATCTTCCATAAAGTCAAAAAGTTATGGAGAATATATAACCTTGACCTTATGGTTAGCAACCTGGATGTAACTTGAGGGTATCAGCTCTGCAGATTGTATCATGATGGTCGTGATTTGTGTCAAGTAATTTTAAAAACTTTGAATTGTCAATAAGTTATAGAGCTAACATGAAAAATAGATGTTTTAACATTAGACCTTTGAGCGTGACCCTGACCTGATAAAATTTACATTTTACAGCCCAAAACATAAATTGAACTTTTACTTCAACATATAAATTAGTAACTTTTACAGCTGAATACATAAATTACAAACTTTTATGGTCCAATACATAAATTACAAACTTTTAAAGCCCAATACATAAAATAACATTTTTTTAAAGTCCAGTACACAAATCATGTACTTGTTCAGTCTTTAAGTTTGTATGTTACAGCTAATACAGAAATAAACTTTTACAGCCCAATACATATATGACAAACTTTAACAGCCCAATACAAACTTTTACAGCCCAATACATTCATTATTACAATCTTTTACAAACAAGAAACTAAGCTTAACCTTACAAATCACTGACAATAAAATCAGTATATTAATGGCTCTAACCTAAATTTCTATAAATAGTACTTCTCAGAAACAACTGGATTATAGACAGCTGCTGACAGTACATGTATTGTGCAATCCATGATGAAAACAAAAACAATTTGCCCTTTCAATAAAGTGTGCAACATTGATTAACAGATTATTTCACACTAAACTCTTTATCCCAGCACTGCTCAAAGAGCTCTAATTTCCCTTACAACAATATATGCATATGAAAGAAATACATATATATATGTTAAAGAATATAGTATTATGCATGCGTCTATCTATGAATTATGAACGAGATAATTATAATGACAGCATGGCCCTATGGGTTCTCAGTGAAATCTATGAATTTGTTAATACTTCCACTCTTAGGAGACCCATATGTAATTAAATGTTTATCTTTTAAAATAACAAACATGTATCAGTAAATTTCTGCTATAAACCTCAGATATATATCAGTATAGCCCAATTCACTGATATCAGTAGAGTCCTCCTATTAACCTCAGATATATATCAGTATAGCCCAATGCACTGATATCAGTAAAGTTTCCCTACAAAACTTCAAATATATATCAGTATAGCCCAATGCACTGATATCAGTAAAGTTCTTCCTATAAATCTCAGATATAAATCATTATAGCCCAATTCACAGATATCAGTAAAGTTCTTCTATAAACCTCAGATATATATCAGTATAGCCCAATTTACTGATATCAGTAAAGTTCTTCTATAAACCTTAGATATATATCAGTATAGCCCAATTTACTGATATCAGTAAAGTCCTTTTATAAACCTTAGATATATATCAGTATAGCCCAATTCACTGATATCAGTAAAGTTCTTCTATAAACCTCAGCTATATATCAGTATAGCCAAATGCACTGATATCAGTAAAGTCCACCTATAAACCTTAGATGTATATATCAGTATAGCCCAATTCACTGATATCAGTAAAGTTCTTCTATAAACCTTAGTTATATATCAGTTTAGCCCAATTTACGGATATCCGTAAAGTTCTTCTATAAACCTCAGATATAATAGTAAAGCCCAATGCACTGATATCAGTAAAGTCCTCCTATGAACCTCAGATATATATCAGTATGGACGAAATCACTGATATCAGTAAGATTCTTTTGAAGATATTACACTTCCTTTAAAATATTTGAAACAATCAGGGGGCTATCAGCAAAACAGCCAAATAATTAACTAATATACATGTACATATATTTGATATATTATAACTTTCAAACTTATTTGTTTATTTTGGTTTTTTACATCACATCAACACAGTACAGGTCATATCGCGATGTTCCAGCTTTACTGGTGGAGGAAGACCTCAGATGCCCTTCCGTGCATTATTTCAGGCACGAACGGGCACCTGAGTAGAACCACCGAAGTTCTGAAAGCTAGCTGGATAGCTTCCTCACATGAAAGAATCGAATCCAGAGTCCCTGTCGGGATTTGAACCCACAGCGGTGAGGGCAAGTGGTTTGAAGTCAATGACCTTAACCACTCGGCCATGAACGCCCCGCCCCCTACTTAAAAATAACGAAGTAAAGTGATATAAACCCTCTTGACTATGAAAAAGCTAGCTTTATGATACTTGGAAACCTCACAGTACATAAAAATAAATGATGCAACATTGAAACATGTTTATTTTCCCCCAAGGAAATATTTTTTGTTTGACGAAAATATGATATCAAGCGAAAATATGATATCAAGCGGGTCTATATTTAAAAGAAATATTATCAATATCAACTAAAGAGCATTAAAATAATTGTCATTGAAATCAATCTTGCCTTAAAATAGATAAATTTCAGCATGACGACACATATTACTTTTTCTGACACAAATTATTTTCAAAAACTAGTATTAGGTATCAATTACTTTAAAAAGAGCACCTGCCATCACAATCTCGTTCAACCGTTGCCATCAAATGATGTAACAACCCAGAGTGCGTAACTTGCCAATAACTATTCTTGAGGTTAAAAAACCATAACATTTTCTTTAAAATTTTGAATTCAATTGAAGTTGGATTTTCATAATAACTTCTTCGTTATTTTATTTACATTATTTTCACTTTTAGTTCAAATTAGTTACCTCAGGCTCTAATTAAAACCCCCCAATCCTCTTTACACAAGTATGGGCAATAAATCAATGTTTTTATTGGTTTGAAAGCGATATAAGTTAATAAAAAGTCTTCTCTTCATATATATGAAAAAAGTAAGTCACACTGTAAGTGGTTTTGAAGAAAAACATTGCCTGAAGAGTATAAACAAGTGAAACTGCATGCATACAAATGTTGTTAATATTTTTTTTCTAGTTTTACCATATTTTTTTTTTCAGTCAAGAAATTTTGTTCACTTCGAAAAATTGCTGATCAAGCATAATTGTATAGAGCTATATTACTTGACAAAAGAAATCAGAATTCAGGATAATACAAGTGTATAAATAAACTTATATAAATTCCTGACCTGACTTTTATACCCGGCTGTACAATTTCCAAGGTTTCCTTGGACAATATCAGGGAATTTTTCATGGAAAAAACCTTGGAGTATTGGGTATACTTTTTCAATAAAATAAGAGTAAATTAAGAACAAAAATGGCAGGGTCTTTCCTAGGACAAATGCTTGGACTAATGCTTGGAAACCTTGGAGCTTGTACAAGGTTTCCATGAACATATGCCATAAACCTTGGAAACCTTGGAGTATTGGGACCAAGGTTTTTTCATCGGACATCCTTGGAAAGCTTGGAAAGCTTGGACATTTACATAGACATCCTCGGAAAGCTTGGACATTTCCATGGAAGTCCAATGTTATTTTCCTTGGAATTGTCCAAGGTTCTTTAAGTGAAAAAAACCTTGGAAAACCTGGGAAAATACTAGGACATCTTCATGATCTTGCAAAGCTGTATCTTTGATGCTTGTAATTTCTGTGCTTTCTTACAATTGCCCCTTTGAGATATGGAATTTTCATCATTCTTATAACTAGTTGCCTTAATCCCTGACTTATTGATAAACTCGCCCTCCATCACTTTTAAACACTATATGTAACACTGGTAGAATACAAAACATAAAATATTATAACTATTAAAACAATTTTTATTCCTCTTGGTAACATCAATGTCAATGTCAATTTCTGGACAGCTTCAAAAGTCACATTATTATGGCCTTTTTCTCTTGATCAACTCTAAAATAAAAATTAAATTGCCATTAAAAAACTACATTCAAAACACTTAATTATACATGTAGTAACAAATGAGGAATGCAAGTCTTAAACAATATATTTTAAACGACAACATAATTTTATATTTCCCTTGCACAATTATCATTATCAAGGGAATAAGTACTCAGTAGGTTAAAAGAACAATATATCTATATTTATATGACTTCCTAATTAACACAGAATTAACTTACTTTGAATAACTATGTATAAGGACATTTAGAGTTTAACTACATTAGTTGCAACTTAATGCTGCGTAAAACTGTAAAATACTGCAATAAAAGGTTAATATGTTCAAATTTGATTACAATTCTAGGAAATAAAATTATACAAACCATGAAAGACTTTCAGTAATATTGTGTCCTCCAATGCTGGCCTTAATTGATTTTGGTTTTAGTGTTGGTACTGTTGCCAGTAAAACACCTGCCCCTGTATTCTTCAACACTATAAAGTTTTCTGAACAGGAGCCTGCTGGCTTTTGAGAAGTCATCACTCTACTTTACATATCCATACAGCTGTTCCTGGAATAATATAACTTTAGTTAGCAAAGTTTCAGTATATCTAGTCTATTTTAACATTAAATGCATTGAATTCTCCTTAATTTAAACTTTTTATCTTCAAAATTTAAGTTGAGCATACTAACTTGGAATTTCAGTTACAAGTAAATTAAACAAATAACTGACTCAGTATAGAAATAATTAAATAATTTTGGTAATAAATCTAGATCTAATTATCAAATAATTATTCACAGCATAATTTTATCAACCTTATTTTATAGAAACATTTTTGCTTGCTGCCATAACATATTTTGATTGTTTAAAGTCACCATTTTTCTGCATAAATGTATCTAAAAGTTATTTACCTGAAACTGTTTACTATGATTCTTGCATAACTTCCTGTCTCAGGTCATTCTTAGTTCAATTACAACAACCAAACAATTCCACAATCTTGTCACATTTAGATAAATGTTTTCTTTGAAAATTCCACAATAATGTACACAACATTCAAAAACAAGATGATATCTCCAAAATAGCTAAAATGCCACTTAGATCCTTTATGGTTAGCACTGAATGTCTGAGATTTCAAATTTTGCAACGGTTTCAGTCTGGACAGGTCTATCATAATGTGAAACAGGGATTATCAAAAAAAAATCATAACACCCATCATTATATTTTTACATTTATTGAATGTATAAACATATCAAATGATAAATAAATGTAGAATTTGAAAATAATAATAAGTGTGTAAAAAATCAAAGTTTCAATGTCCTTCTAAACTGATTTTTTACAAATGTATCATGCTCAGATTCCCTTAATAATCACATGGAACAGTCCGGTCAGTATCCCAGAATGCCCCATGAGGTCAGATTAGTCATGCATAGATAGAAGGAAGGGCAGATGGTAATCATTAGTCTTATCTGATCTGTGTGTTATATTCTGCTGTTTGCAGTATTTATTTATCCTGACTTAAAGAAATTATCAGGCAAGCTGGTTATTATATTTAACAAATTTTGCATATATATAATGGGCAATAATTATTATATAATTTATGTGTTTATTGTACACATAAACTAAGTGGCAGAGTAAAGTGTAATCTAAATGTATGTCTACAAATATTCAGAGAATGTACTATTTTATATGGCACAAAATCATATACTCTTATATTAAAGTTTAATAGCATTCTAAAATTATTTAACTGTTGCTTACATGCTGTCAAGAAATAAAAAAGTCTAAAGATACAAACTGCAGGGAAGATACTCATGCATTTAGAAACTTAGAAACCAACAGAACATTTTCCATACTGTATTAAAAATGTTTAAATGTATGTATTATACATATGTATGCATGTACATGTATAATTATATTTGATATTTTTAATAACTTTATATTTAATAATTAAATACAAAAATCAATAAATGATCATATTTCTTTAAAATGTCTATTTATATCTTCTGAAAAGGATTAAATATTCTTTTCCTTCTAGCACATCATAATGACAATAAATGTAAATAATTCATTATTCATTATCATTAGGATGATTGAAAAAATGAAAGAAAAATTGCCTAAGTCCTTTGTCCAAGCTGAAAATTTTCTAAGTGTTTTGTTCCAAGTGAATTCCAAGCTAAAAATTTTCTAAGTATCTGAATGTGTTCATTTTCCCAGCTTGAAAAAAACTATGTTTTACTTTCCCAGGTATTGTCCAAGCGATTCCTAGGAATTTTTCAGACAACCATGGAAGATGTCCAAGGAAAAGTTAGAACAAAACCCTTTCACCTTGGACAACTGCAACATTGTCCAAGGTTTCCTAGTAAAACTGCCATTAAAGCTTGGACTTCCATGGTTTTTTCCATGATTTTTCTTGAAAACCTTGGAAAATACACAGCCGGGTAATCAGAAGAAAAAAAAAACCTGGCAAAATAAAACAATATGTGTGACTACCGCCTGTGTGCATGATTTCAGATCAATACACCGATAGTTAAATTTAATCCCTACTTTATTTACTTACCTTTGTTTTATTTTTGTTTACTGTGGCCAAATCATGGGGATTAATCATTCTAAATCTATATTAATTATTACTTTATGTACTGGTGATCTGCCAAAGAAATCCAATTCATTAATTACCTCCCCTTATTGCAAAAAACATATGTTTATAAGTTATCTCCCTTGATCTTGATTTTTTTTTCCATTCTTAAAGAGTATCAGCATTACTGATAACATATTCTATTACATGTATCAATAATTTGATCAGTTATAAATAATAGGGAGCACAAATGATTACTTAGTGGAGTATTAAACTTGGTCAACAAAGTGGAAAAACATTGATTGTTTTACGTAAATAGCTGTTAATTAGTCCTTCAATTTACACAACATGCCTTGATCAGATAACGGGTCATTCTAAAGAAAGCTGGAACAAAAGACAGCATTTAAAGACATTTAATAGGGCAATATCGGAACCAAGATAGTGGTATTTAAACTTTAAAGGTCTAAATTATCACGCCCCATTGATAAAAAATAAATAAAAACACTTCTTTAAAATGTCTGAAACCATAATTTGATACCATTCTTTTCACTTTTTCTTTTTAAATGTATGCACATTTTCTAAAATAAAATTCAAAATTATTTAAAAAAAATAAAAATTCAAATTCCAAAAAAAAAGAAGCAAATACCATCAGTTTAATATCCATGCAAATGAATTCACACATCAATTTTCTGTGACTTTTAAACAATTTTATTTCACATTCCCACTTTTATTGCCAAAGTTAAAAACAGCAATGTATCACTCAATGTAAGTGTAATCAAATTATAGTATTGCTGATAACGTTCTTACGAAAAATAATTATACTTTTATTCAGATTTAAGATATTTTGAGATCAAAATTGAATTTTTCTGATAACTTTGTAAGGAAATACTTATGACATGCACCAGTTAGAGATATAGAATATGATTTTCACACCAATAAACATAGCTAGACACATTTTATGCTGAAACGATGAAATATTAATAACTGACCTGTTTAGTTGCACATGAATACGATTGTATGTAATTGTCCCGAGGCCAGCGACTTAGTATAACATCTTTGTCTACATTGCATGATAAGGAACGGGTCATGTCAGGTCGCCTTCTATTTAAACCTCTCTCATTCATAAACCTGTAGTCATTTGTAATTACACGATGATTTTCACGATGATTTTCAATATCATCGAACCCCTGAAAGTGTTCTTCATCGGAAATACTCTCCAAATCAACCCTTCGCATGTTTTGGCGTTTAACGTCACTCATAAAACTATCATTTTTTCCATTACTTCTTTTTCCAAATCCATTATGTTTTAATTGTATCGTCGGTAAATTGTTAAACTTTTCTGTAAAATTATTCAAATTTCTTTTTAAGCATATAGCCTCACTTTGAAAATGTTTGTTTCGATCTCCATAATACTGCTCCCGTTCAGAATAGCTCAAAAACTCGTTAAAACATCTGTTGTTTTTACTAAGTTCTTGCTCACTTTTAATCTGCAGTCCTTGAATATACTCCATTGATTAAATCGGTGTATTAATTATATAACAAGTACTACTCCCATGTCAAACTCTACTCCCCAATTGTATTGTTTTTCGCTACCTACTGACATATATCGGCTAATTTTCCATTCATAAAACATCTGAAGAACATCTGTTTGTGTTCGACAGTTTATCATTACCTGGCATGTCTAAACAATCCTTAACATTCTACAAACTATTGCCGTTGTTGGTTTTTTTTTTCGGTTTTAATCTATGCCACATTTTTATGTTCTACTTTTTTCCCCCTTAGTTCTCTCCTATGACTTAACCATACCAGTGAGTACTTAACTAAGACTCCACAAAATGCTTCAATAGGTTTGGTAATAATGTTATAATCACAAGAACAGTAAAACATAAATTCGTCTGCACTCTATTAATTTTGCCGATAGCTCTTTTTATAACTGTAGCATGTAATATTTTTCTCTCCAATAAAATGAAACAACTATATTTATACTAACAAAAGTTACGATAATTTTTTTCTCAACTAGATGTATTTAACTCGCTGTACCCTGTTAAACACTGGTTTATGCTAATTATATATATAAAAATATTAACACGCGGTGAGGGGGAAAAAACACGAAGAGAGGAAAAAAACATGTCAACAGGAAATATCATATAGCCCCTTAGAAAATAAAACAGTAAAATATTAAATAACAATGAATTATGCATTTAAACACTAAGCAGTAACGAAACCAAATAAGTACCACTTCCTTCCATAAGTAGTAAATTACAACTATCCGCTACACCGTAATGCCCCAATGCCCTAAAAACAGTCTTGTACGAAATAATAACGCGTAATGATTACCGTAATCTGTTTGACCTTAATAGCTGGATATATTTAGTTCAATGTATTATAGCTGCAAGTTAAGTTGATTCTATATTAAAAAGTCATTTAACACATTCAGTTGTCATTTTATTTATATCACAAGGTAACTTGCATATTTCTACGTTAATTTAATACGTAACAATAAAAAAAATAAGTGCAGATTTTGGCATTATAAATCAAATAATGCTGAAAAAGTGGTCAAATAAACATGATTTTCATTCAATTATATAGTAAAATAATAATCTTATTACAGCTTGTCTGATACTTCTAACTTGAATATATATTGCAGGCTCAGTTTAATTTAGCCGAGCCTGTATAAATGGATGCAAATTGTTACAATGAAGTCAAATACCTAATAATTTTATTATACTTAAAATTCAAGTCAATTATTTAAATTTGTCACATAATTTGAATAGTATAATACAATAGACAAATTCGTCACCAGTGTTTCAATGTCCAGCATTTGTTGATATGGCACGTTGTGACCAACAGCATATTCTTAGGTTAAATTATTTGTGAAATAACTTTTCCCAAAGAATCAACCTGTGAAATTCCATGGACCTAATCCAGCTTCAATATTTGGAATTTGGAACATCATATGGGGATATCAAGATAAACAAGAGGGCCATGATGGCCCTGAGGTCGCTCACCTGTATATAGGCCCCCCCCCCACCCCCGGGCCAATTTTTACCCAAGGGCTTTTATTTGTTTATTTGAACAGACTTGGTAGACACCCATAAGATGTTTCATGCTAAACATCTAAGTTCTAGCTCATTGAGTTTTTTAAAAGATGATTTTTAAAGTTTTTACTATACACATATAGTTAAAAACAATGACACCCCTGGGGCAGGGCCAGTTTTGACCCCCGGGCTTTTATTTGAACAAACTTTGTAGATATTTACTTAAAGATGTTTCATGCTTAATATCTAAACTCTAGCTATTTGGGTTTTTTCAAAGAAGATTTTTAAGTTTTTGCTATACACATATAAGGAAAATCAATGATCCCCCCCCCCCCCGGGCGGGGCCAGTTTTGACCCCAGGGCTTTTATTTGAACATACTTGGTAGACACCCATTAGAACATGTTTCATGCTAAATATCTTAGCTCTAGCTTATTGAGTTCTTTAAAAGAAGATTTTTTAAGTTTTTACTATATGCATATAGGAAAAGTCAATGACCCCCTGGGGCGGGGCCAATTTTGACCCCAGGGCTTTTATTTGAACATACTTGGTAGACATTCACTAGAAGATGTTTCATGCCAAATATCTAAGCTCTAGCTCTTATGGTTCTTTAAAAGAAGATTTTTTAAGTTTTTACTATATGCATATAGGGAAAATCAATGACCCCCCGGGGCGGGGCCAATCTTGACCCCAGGGCTTTAATTTGAACAAACTTGGTAGACACTCACTAGAAGATGTTTCATGCTTAATATCTTAGCTCTAGCTCTTTGGGTTCTTTAAAAGAAGATTTTTTAAGTTTTTACTATATGCATATAGGGAAAATCAATGACCCCCTGGGGCGGGGCCAATTTTGACCCCCAGGCTTTTATTTGAACAAACTTGGTAGACATTCACTAGAAGATGTTTCATGCTTAATATCTAAGCTCTAGCTCTTACGGTTCTTTAAAAGAAGATTTTTTAAGTTTTTACTATATGCATATAGGGAAAATCAATGACCCCCGGGCGGGGCCAATTTTGACCCCAGGGCTTTTATTTGAACAAACTTGGTAGACATTCACTAGAAGATGTTTCATGCTTAATATCTAAGCTCTAGCTCTTTGGGTTCTTTAAAAGAAGAATTTTTCAGTTTTTACTATATGCATATAGGGAAAATCAATGACCCCCTGGGGCGGGGCCAATTTTGACCCCAGGGCTTTTATTTGAACAAACTTGGTAGACACTCACTAGAAAATGTTTCATGCCAAATATCTTAGCTCTAGCTCTTTGGGTTCTTTAAAAGAAGATTTTAAGTTTTTACTATATGCATATAGGGAAAATCAATGACCCCCAGGGGCGGGGCCAATTTTGACCCCAGGGCTTTTATTTGAACAAACTTGGTAGACACTCACTAGAAGATGTTTCATGCCAAATATCTAAGCTCTAGCTCTTAGGGTTGTTTAAAAGAAGATATTTAAAGATTTTTCTTTTGGTTGCCATGGCAACCAGAGTTCTGCATGGAATTAAATTCTTTGAACAATTTTTAAAGGTGACCACCAAAGGAACATTCCTGTGAAGTTTGAATGAAATTGGCTCAGTGGTTTATGAGGAGATGTCATTTAAAGCAAAAGTTTACGGACGGACGACGGACGACGGACGGACGGACGCCGGACGAAAAGTGATCACAAAAGCTCACCCTGTCACTTTGTGACAGGTGAGCTAAAAATGAGCCGCGTCAAGACAAAACCAACATAATGTGTTTGCGACCAGCATGGATCCAGACCAGCCTGCGCATCCGCGCAGTCTGATCAGGATCCATGATGTTCGCTTACAAACCCTATCACAAGTAGAGAAACTGATAGCGAACAGCATGGATCCTGATCAGACTGTGCGGATGCGCAGGCTGGTCTGGATCCATGCTGGTCGCCAACACATTATGTTGGTTTTGTCGTGACGCGGCTAAAATTTTGAAGTTGGTCTGAGTCAACAGTATACAGTCTGGTAAGACTACACAGATGTACAGGCTGGCCTGGCTCTATACTGTTAATTGGCAAAGGTTAATAGCTTTCAGTTCCAGCATTTAGATGGTACTAAGCGAAGATTTAAATAAGAGAAAAAAAATATGGCTGCTTATAAACACTTCCATGTCCATTCTGACACAGGTTTCCCTAAGTATGAAGATAATTTCAGTAAAAGTTTTTGACCACAGTGAACTTGACCTTGACCCAGCCATCCAAGTGTCAATGTCATGTCAATAGAATCTAGGAATTTATTTTGTAACTTTAACCTGACATGACCCATGTTCAAATACTGATTTAGTTTTTTGTTGAAAAACAAACAATGCAGAGTCCTCCATGTGTTTGAGGGAGCACAGAAATATAGCTTAGCAATACAAATAATCTGGAACTACATAAATATGGGGTTTTCCCAAATTTACTCTGGGTGTAAACTTGGTATTGCTATTACAGTTCCAGATAACATCTATATTACCTGAGACTGATTAATTTTTGGGAGGTAAATGTTCTTTAATTTCATTATACACTTTAAAATCCATATTCATAATAAAAACTTAAAAGATTTACATCGGAATCCAAATAAGTAGCATAAGGTCGCAGAATATTCAAATGTCTGATGCCAAACAATGCTGACACATAAAACACTTTTAACAGGTTTTAAAAGCACAGTCATTATTAAATTAGTTCTATAAACCTATTTTCCTGGAAAAAAATAAAATGGTTCATAAAATATCGAAGCATGAATATTTAAAATATTTTGTAGAATCATAGTACATTAGTATATGACCTTGCATTATGTTCGCTGAATGACTATTAAGTTACAGGTTTTAATAATTTATAAACGGTTATTATGTTTTTTGTTTGTTGATCACCTTTTAGCATTTGTTGATATCTAACTAGAATTATATTACTGTAAATATTGATTTCAATGAAAAAAGAGAACAACCTATTGTTGCCCAACCTGATTTTTGTTTTGTGTCTTCTGGCAGTCTCTCAGAAGCATAAAAAAATAGCACAAAAACTGATAAAATAAGGTTGGCTCTATTTCGAAGTTTTTTTCACTGGAGATGATGAATGCACAGACCCCTCCCCTACCCAACAGCACAAAGCTTGGTCAAACTGCATGGAAGTACAGGCTGGCCTGGCCCAATCAGGTCACTCCCAGTAACTCTACTCTACAGCTGTAAAGGGTTAATTTGTCACTGCATGCCTTTTTGGGAAAAAAATATGCTCTACAGATTTGAATTTATTTCAAAACATCAAAAACAAAATTATTTTTTACATTTTATAAGAGCATATTACATATCATGCTAATTTTACAAGCTTTTTTCCACCCTCAACAAGAAAAATCATCTTTCAACATGTTCTATTATAAAACTGTATATTAATTTCTGCCAACAATTCATTCTACATTTATATGTCGTACCTGAAAAATGGGCAGATGAAATTAAAGCTTTATGAAATATAATCCCAGTGTAAGCAAAGTAAAGTAGTTACTTATTTATTTATTTTCAATGACAAATACCCCTGCCATTAATTTTTAAGCCGTTAAAAATGCTTCTAACTCAGTGTGTTCATTACTGATTATTCTTCAATCAATAAACAAACAAAACCCGGGTAACATTAATAAATATTTACAAAATAACTCTCCCACTAACAAAATATGAAATATGCATCAGAACTAAAGATCAGAAGACCTGAACAATGAACAGACCTTGAATAAATACCCGTATAAAGGGACTGCAGCCCGCCCAATACAATACGATCCAACGCGGACTGGCAACTTAATTGCCGGTAGTAAATATCAAAGATTTCAATAAATGAAAATGTCAGATAATTCTAAAATACAAGAATGAAGAGTAAACATAATTAAATAAGCAACAAGATGGTAAAATCACTCAAGTACCTAACCTGAGACGTATTTAGAAAGTATCCATTTACCAATTCAGTTCAATAGCCTTGACAAAGTGACTGTCCCAACTAAAAAATACTCAGCCATCTTGACTACTTACAAAAGTTTTTAACTTTCTATGAAACCATCTTATTCAAGTATCAATTGAGTTGTTTACTTTACATCTAACGAAATGATGACAAAGTTAGGAATATAAGAGAAAGATTATTAAAGGAACTCCATTGAGGTCCAAAATTCTAATATAATAAAATATAAATTTCTAACAAAGATCCAGTTGGGGCACTTAAAACACAAAAACATGCAAAAGATAATTAAGAAATAAACTCAGAAATAGTTTGAAAGTCTTATTTTTGTGCTATTCGTAGCAAAATTTCAATGAAAAACATTAAAACTGTTTTCAACTTTTGGTCATTTTTCATAATCAAAATAATTATTCTGGAAACAGGAGTGAGCAAATAATCTGAAATTTTGCTCTTAAAATTATTATTGGTCTATACCTACATCAAATGGAATATTAATCTTGAAAAAAATATTGCCAGTCACATTATGACAAAAAGTGGAATCCCTTTAAGTCATAAGGCTTTATGAAAATACTAATTCTGACAACAAAATTATAAGTGAGCTTGATCTTACTTATAACAAAAGTACTTGCACTAGATTTTGCAATGAGATGTCATAGTTTATTGAAAATTTTCAAACTGAAGTTTAACATTAAAATAGTTATATGACAACCAACATGCAATGCAAAGTCCCGCCCCCTGGTCCCCACTGTGGAAGGGTAGGGGACACAGCTTAAGCAATGAGCAGTTTTTACCTTCAGTCTGTCCCTTCTGTGCTGGTTCTAAATTAATGGCTGGGAACTGTCCAACTTGCTATGCAAGGGCTTCTATAGTTGGGATCTTATTATCTGACTGTCCCCTGAGAAAGTCCTTTCAAAAAACAAAATTTGAAAATCCATAAGTCAAAAAAATTTACTGCTATTTAGAAAGCCTGTGGTGGACTGGTGCATTAGCGCAAGTGTTGAAGCTGATAAAAAGCTGCGTAATAAAACGTTGACAAATAAACAAAAGGTCATTGATTTAGTAATTCATAGGTGCACTTATTACATTGAGCATGGTATTAAAACTACGGTAAAATTCAATTCTTCAGAACACTATTTTGTAATACAAGTATTTATAGAAGAGGCGTGGAAAACAAACAATTGTTTACACTACCTACTGCAAAGATCTTCTCTGATCTATAATTGGTTTATAGTGGAGGGATTTTTTTTTCTTGTGAAAAGTATAAATAAATGGTTATGTCAATAAATAATGCGTCCATTTCTCATAAGAAGTATTGATTAACTAAAAAGCATTCTTTAGTTAAAAACAAGTAGCAAAAGATATCCCCATATCAAATTTTGATTTTTTTATTTACTTTAGTAAAGAAGACTGGTTTAGAATCATGAACTGTTTACTTGTACACTCCAGATATTTTAGGTAAAATCTTGTATGTTGAGCCTCTAGTTACACAAATAATCACTCAAACAAACAAAACAGACCAAAATATTGAATAAAAAAGTTTTTGAAAAAAATAATATAGCCTCATTTTTTTATAATTCAGAAAAATTAAAGCGCATTGTATATACATGTATGAATTTTTTAAAGCGTAAATTAAAATTTTAAGCACACATATCAAATGACCATCTCAGGCTCTCTTTTTGAATAAACTGACTTTGAAAAAAAACAGCAGGCTGGTTATCAACTATTAACAACACAAATTTGGTCTTTCAATATTTTATCCCCCACCAGCTGACCTGTATTTAAAGATTTAATCCAAAAGAGCAATGAAAAAATATATTGAAAAATGGATTTAACTTTTCAATACTTTTGTTTTTAAAAATTCACTCTTTAAACTTCACTTTTCAAATAAATTTGTATCTTTCTGAAAATGTCTTTCCCCTAAAATCCCCCTACCAGATCTGCACCTGTATTTAGTAACCTAGATTGTTCACCCATTATACAGTCAGCAGATGCAGCGAAAAAATCAATTGCTGCCTGCCTATCATCTTTTTGTTACAGCAAACAAACAAAAATAAATAACAAACACCATTCCATCTGTTCACAAATAGCATCTTAACATCAATTTAAAAAACAGCCATGCAGAATAAAACTAGAGCATTGCCTTCTCATATATAAACATTCTAGATCATTATTCAATAAAATATGCCAATATTATATATTTTTCTCATGGTTCAACTATTATGTATTTTGTAGTTGAATTTTGAAGTATTTTCACAAATCATATTAATTTTTTGAAATATTTGACTTGCATAACATGATATTATCTTGATTGGCTAAAAATGAGGGACTGATTTTCTATTTCAAATAAATATACAGTAAGACCTTACAAGGATGTAGCTTAGTCAAAATAAATGTGTTGGTCAAATTCTAGGGATCTAGCTGGGCTTTTGCACTATTTTTTTTTTAAATTAATGTTCAGGGAAATAATATGAATAACATTTAGATCAAACTTAAAGTAATCAAGCAAGGGATGAAGAACAACACCTTTAGAGCAGTAAACCATTGTTCATCTAAGACTGATTTAATCAGAATTGTTTGCCACTTCCTTGGACAAAATTTAGGCCATGACCTTTAAGAAGCTATGTCCCTGCCTAAAGGCTCATCAGTTGGTCATAAAAATATTTTAGTGTTGTAAACCTGGACAGACAAAATGTTAAGATGTGTTACATTACAAATGTAGTTCCTGTGAAAACATGGCTTAAACATGTGCAAAACAACAAACTTGTTATTCATTATTTCTAGGTGATCTGACAGCCTTGGCAAATGCTAGGCTAGGTCAGATGAAATTAATTATGAAAGAATAAATAACTTTAATAGACCCAGTCCATCTTTCAATCTGGACAAAACCATTCATGATTCTTTTTGGGATATTTTCAAAATAAGTAATGACCGAATAGGGAACAGTGCGGACCATATGATTAGAAAGCCTGGGTGTGCTGGCTGATCTTGGTCTGCACTGGTCAAATGAGTAAAATCTGTTGCCAACATTAGGCTAAAGGTGAATCATTTAGTATAGATTATCATTTACATTACAGACATGACCATGGTCTGCACTGTTCACTATTCAGTCAGTACAGATTTTGAAAATTTCAAGTGAAAGAAGATGTCTCCAGTTTTGTCCAGCTGGAAAGATGAACCATGGACAAGTCCATCTTAGATATTTTGAGTGGTAAGGATTAATTTATGACAAATCATGCAAAAAGTCATCATGAATCCACTTTCTGGATAAAAAGATATTAGTTTAGTAAACATTTTTTTAACTATTAAGAAGAACTGGGATTCAAAAGTAGGTAGTTTATAAGTCTAATGTATAATTATCATGTTATAAATACTGAACTCACATGATTTTAAATGGCTATAATATATAATAAAATGGTATATGGAATATTTTATACATCTATAATTTACAAGTTTTCAAAAGTCAGAGCAGATGGTCTTATATCTAGTACTTCTTTGCTAAATCAACATCACAAACATAAGGAAAAAAGCAGTTATGATAAGTGTTTTTTTAAAGTTATCTTATCAAATTATCTATTTCCGATGTGGTAATGTTACATTGTATTTCATTTCTTCTACTTTCTACAGGAACTTTAACTGGAGCAATTCAACACTTTATCCTCTTCTTATTATTTCCTGTTAAAAAAGAAGTAGGGCTACCATGGAATTAAAGTCATGGTAGTGCACAAATAAAGTCCTTTGAGCTACACCCCTGTGTGTGAACATCAATAAACTTATATAGGCCTATCTGAGATAAGTTTACATGACCTTGTTTTATATTTGTGTAATACTCTTGAAACATATATCAAAATCAGTTAAAACAATACCATGGAAAGATAAGGTAGAGAAATTTAACTTGAAATTAATTCAAATCATTTTATTATTCATAGATAGTTATCCATCATCCTACTTTACACAATTCGGTCAACATCAGCAGTCATTCATTCATGAACGTCCTATTTTCGTTTTCGCATGACCCACGTGCAGAGCAAAATGCTTTAGAATCGACTGCATATCAAATGACAGCTAGGAATTTTTTTAATATGTCAATTAGCGAAGATGGCATCACTTTCAGAAAAGTATACTGTGACAGTCGGCTGCTTTTCGGCGAGTAAACAATAAAATATATTGGAACTCATTACTTATGCAAATTGAAAAGAGGAAAATATAAAAATAAACTTTGATTTGTACCGTGACATGCAAAATTAAACATAATTTACAATGAATATCATCAATTGAAATCAAAACAGGTCATTTGAATAAACGCTTACCTTTGAGATATTGTTATATCTTGCCGCACAATCCGCATTGCTTGAAGTTATTAGCGGCGAAACACACAAGACAAACAGCGAGACCGAATCACTAATGTAAATAAACACAAATTATTGCGCGAGCATGTTTTTCAATCTTTACTAAAAGAAAGAATGATTATCACGAGATAAATCATTACTGTTTTGTTAACTGAAATCTCTTTATATCTTTTACTTGAATCTAAATATGAAATTAAATTAGTTGACAGAAATCATTAAAATCTAGGACTATTTTTTAGCAGACAGCTTTGTTGTTTTTCTTTGTGTTATGCGGTTAATTATCGTCACAAGCACCTGAGTGTAAAAAGTGTAAACAGATTTAAATTTACATACAGTTCCCATAGTCTAATCCACTAGACAACCGTTTTATGTAAGGGAGCTAACTTTCATTTTTTTTGGCATAAATCAATTATAAAGGAAATAATTATTTGTTTCACAAAGCTTCTTATATTTATTGATATTCCTAATAGCTAATATGCCAACTTTTATTCGTAAATATCTAGAAGAACTTATAAAGACGCCTATGTACAGTATAGGAAAAAGGGTTTACAATATATCTACTTTTTTCAACTGCTTTCATTATAACTGTGGCATGAAAGACATACCTCAATATGATTATTTTAGCATGGGGGTAGATTTCCTATGTATTTATTAGTAGATATGTATATCTACACAGTTACCAAAAAAAAAAAAAAAAAAAAAAATACTCAGTATATATTTTTATCCTGCTACTGTCTATATCATCAGCTGGATAAAGCCTTGCCGGATAAACTTGTCTATCTCCGGTCATTACGTCACATGGTGACGTCACATGTTTAGTAGCAAAACTAAACTACATATAGATGCTATTTTATCGGGGGAAAAGAAGAATGAAACCATTTAATTATTCTAAAAACATGATAAAAAGCAGGATAAATCAAATACGTGGTGGATGTCGGGATGGAGAAGGTTTATCCGGTTCGCTGCGAAAGTGAATCTTGGCTCGCTAAAGCTCGCCAAGATACACTTTCTCGCTCACCGGATAAACCTTCTCCATTCCGACATCAACCATGTATTTTCTATAATTTAGATCCTGATCAAATAATATAAACGTGAAAACTTATAAATAATTCCAACAATTACATGTTCATGGTAAGTAATATTAAGCTCGAGCTCCATTAATTAACTCGTGCATGAAAGACGCGCGCGAGTTTGTGCGGCTGCTGTTAAGCTTGCGGAAGTTATCAGTAGAATATGATTCATGAACTGTATTGTAAAGAAGGAATTGCAGAATCAGATGTTTTCAAATTTGGGCAAATTTGACCAACAAGCGTTCAGGTAATTAGATAAATAGTGCTTCAAATAGTTAATTAGTGAATAGTCATTTAAAATTTGTATTGTTTAAAAAGTTTCCGCCAAGTATTTTTTCGAATTCGCTTTCAATGTATTTGCAGTAGTATACGGACAGTCCTTTTTTCGGATAATTAGACACACCATGACAATTTTACAGCTATAAACAGACGGACTTGACTTTATAAACTGGATTCATTTTATATATTTACATGTATAAATAGTCTGATATGTTTAAGCATGATACAAAATATATTTTATTAAACGGACATTAAATCCAACTCATACCACTCCCACAGTAACTTTCAAATGGAAAGAGCCTGCATTCCTTGCTTATTTTCTGCTCTCTTTACATTCACATTATGTGAGGTTGCTGTGATTTTCTGATAGAATATGTGATTGTGTTTATAAGATTGTCTTTTCACATGAATATAGCTATTTGGTATAATTACAAAATTATGAAATATTCTTCAATATTAATTTTTAAAGAAAATTAACCAGGTAACAAGATGCACAGAACAATATTAATTTATTTGAGTAGTGGGAAAAAGGTCAGTTTTACACTTAAACACAAAAGCATGAGTTTAGTTATAACATATTTAATAATTTTACAAGCTTAATTGCGAAACAAGTTATTGCAGCTTATACATGTATTTATCACTTTGGAGTTGGCTATCTGGAACTAAGTAGTACTTGTGTCTTATGAGAAAACATAGTCATGATCAAAGTAGTGCTGGGACCAATGATCCCTTGGTTGAGAGGCAGACACCTAAACCACAAGGCCACCCCTCCCTGTCCACATTGGTTTCTCAGTTTTGGGTTTTGAATCAGGTTGGGCTTGTTTTAACAAATTTTTACATGGCATTTGTTCAAGCATATGAATGTATCTATCCAGTTTTCAAATCTAGCGATGGTAGTCTGGTGATATTGTTGATGCACAAAAATAAACCAGATGATATTCTTCTATTTAACATGTAGATCATTTTAATCCTAGGTATGCTTCAGACTTGTCATTGAGCTGCAGTAATGTCTGAATCAACAAATGTAGCAGAACATTTGAGCAGTCAGTCTTCCCGTGTTCATAGACCAGACTCCAAACCTGATAAAGAAAGCCATGAGGAGCATCTGCGTTTAGCAAGTATTGTGAAAGGTGTTCATGCAGAGCTACGCAACAAGTACAAAAAAAGTACAGGTGTGTTTTCAAGTGCGAAAATTATGTGGATTAGTGCCATTAAATTGATGATAAATAAATTGTCATTATAAAAAAGTCACTCTTGATTTCATCATACATGTAAATGGAAATGAACAATCAAGGAAATATTATACTACGAATGTGGTGATCCATTTAAAATGTAAACTAACAGAGTCTGCAGATATATTTAATTGTTTTACAGGAAATTAGAGCTCTTTTTTAGCAGAGAGAAAGGCTTTGATACATAATAAGTAGCGGTAGATAGATCTTGGTTTAGCTGAAATGATAGCAGTAATGCTTATTATGGGGAAATATTTCTTCAAATTAATAACAGTTACATGGTAAAATGTGATATTTAATCTGGACTAATGATACATGTTCAGTACTGCAGTACATTAGTTGGTCATACATAAGGTTATTCTTCAAAATTTGTTTTGAAAAGCCTACTCTATATTGACATTTAACCCTAACCTGGGAAAGATCTTAAGTAGACCAGTCCTGTCCATCTTTCAATCTCAACAAAATAGTTTTATTACTTTAAGAGAAAATTTGAAAGTAAAGATTAATTAAATAGGGATTACATACATGTGTGGGCTGGTCTTGGTTTGCACTGGTCACATTGGTAGGTCCATTCATTGTTAGCAGGCTAAGTGTGAGTTTGAATGTCATGATGTTTCTATGTTGTTGTTTTTATATTACAGGAGAAACAGATCTAGAGAGTATTTGGTATGAGCATTGTCAGAATAAACCTGTCCTCTCTCAATATGCAGATGCCATGCATCATCTTGCCACCGATCACTGGGCCAAAAACCAAGGTAAGTCAATAAACCTTCAAGAAGTGAAAGGTCACTATGGGGCAAAAACCAAGGTAAGTCAGTAAACCTCCAAGAAGCGAAAGGTCTGCAATTGGCCAAAAACCAAGGTAAGTCATTAAACCTTCAAGAAGTGAAAGGTCTGCTATGGGCCAAAAACCAAGGTTTGTTGATAAACAAAAAACAAGGTTAATTATCTTTCAAAAAGTAAAAGGCCCCCTTGTTCCAAATAAGTTTATAAATCTTATGAAAAGTCAGAAACAAAGAAGAGAAACAATGTAAGTACATATACATTTATGAAGCTAAACATTATCAGACCAAGAGGCATAAGGCATTAGGATTATTAAGATCATGTGACTTAAAACCCAAGGTAAGTTGAAAAAAGTTCACAAAGCTATAGTTTACTGGATAGAACTTTAGGTAAGTTTGTACACTTTTAAGAATCTAAAGATTTTTAGCTTTTAAACAAATGGTAAGTTGATAAAAATTCACAGTTAGCTAAACATAACTTGATAAAACCCAAGGTAGGTTGATAAAGATTTTAGAATCTAAAGAATAACTGGTTTCAAACCTAAGGTAAGTTTATAAGAGTTAACATTAAGCTAAACATAACTGGATAAAACCCAAGATATGTTATTACAACTTTAGGAAATTAAAGACCACTGAGTTTAAAAAATCATGGTCAGTTGATAAGCAAGTACTTTCAGGAAGCTTAATATCACTGGGCTGAAAACAAAAGGTAAGTTAACTAACTAAAGGTAGTACTTATATGAACATGATGAAAGGTTTACTGATCAGCCAAATAAAAGCAAAGATATTGGATATACTTTATTGATGCTGAATCATTCAGTTCATTAAAATGATATTTAAAACTTGTCTTTTTTATGCCACATTTTTTACAAATTAAAACTAGTTACTTAACTAGAAATGCTTAATAATGAAATGTTAAAATTTTGTAAACAGGTATTTAAAAGTGTACTTTACACCTTTGTCTTGTATTTTGTTCTTCTTCACTTTACATATTGAATAATATCTTTATCAGATACAACTTTCAATTTACAGAAACAAGAATAGATTGGTGTAGAGAGGTTATTAATGAATATTTCAAAGAAGATGGCCTTAAAAAAATTCTAGATAAAGAAAGAAGACGGAAAGAAAAACACAAAGAAAGAGAGACGTTAAACTGTGATGATCCTATGCAAACCAAATATAACAAGTGTCAAGATTTTCATGACACAGAGTTAGGTTGTAAAGTAACAGATACCAGTGATATTGTTAAACCAACTGTTGGTGCTAATTCTATTTCTACCCGGACTGATTTCGTGATTGACACAGACAACAAATATGCCAGTACGGACCACATATCTAATTCTTCAACTGAAAACAAAGTAACAGTGGACAACAAATCAATTGGAGAATATAATGTTGTGTAGGTGATTCTTATTCCTTATTTTCATTATCCAGTTTCTTTTATTATATCCCGCCACAAAATATAGACGGGGCTGTAATAGAATAACTTTGTCACGTTGGTTGCAGTCGGTCGGTCTGTCTTAATCGTGTCCACTCTATAAATCCTATACCCTTTGAAGGATATTCTTCAGACTTTGCTTAAATGTTCAACTCATTAAGACAATGTTCAAAACCTATGCCACTACTATGCGAGCTCAGTCAGAGGTCAAAGTTCAAACAGACTTTTTCGTGTCCCTATAATTATAATCCTTTACCCCTTGAAGGATTTTCTTAAACTTGGCTAAAATGTCCACCATAATAAGGTAATGTGCCAAACCCATGCTACTGCTGTGCTGGCTCAAGGTCAACATTGAAGGTCAAAGGTCAAATATCAGACAATTTTGTGTCCTGTTTTTAGCTCACCTGTCACAAAGTGACAGGGTGAGCTTTTGTGATCGCTTTTCGTCCGGCGTCCGTCCGTCCGTCCGTGGTCCGTAAACTTTTACTTTAAATGACATCTCCTCATAAACCACTGAGCCAATTTCATCCAAACTTCACAGGAACGTTCCTTTGATGGTCGCCTTTAAAAATTGTTCAAAGAATTTAATTCCATGCAGAACTCTGGTTGCCATGGCAACCGAAAGAGAAAACTTTAAATATCTTCTTTTAAAAAACCATAAGAGCTAGAGCTTAGATATTTGGCATGAAACATCTTCTAGTGAGTGTCTACCAAGTTTGTTCAAATAAAAGCCCTGGGGTCAATATTGGCCCCGCCCCGGGGGGTCATTGATTTTCCTTATATGCATATAGTAAAAACTTAAAAAATCTTCTTTTAAAGAACCCAAAGAGCTAGAGCTAAGATATTTAGCATGAAACATGTTCTAATGGGTGTCTACCAAGTTTGTTCAAATAAAAGCCCTGGGGTCAAAATTGGCCCCGCCCCAGGGGGTCATTGATTTTCCCTATATGCATATAGTAAAAACTTAAAAAATCTTCTTTTAAAGAACCAAAAGAGTTAGAGCTAAGATATTTAGCATGAAACATGTTCTAATAAGTGTCTACCAAGTTTGTTCAAATAAAAGCCCTGGGGTCAAAATTGGCCCCGCCCCAGGGGGTCATTGATTTTCCTTATATGCATATAGTAAAAACTTAAAAAATCTTCTTTTAAAGAACCAAAAGAGTTAGAGCTAAGATATTTAGCATGAAACATGTTCTAATAAGTGTCTACCAAGTTTGTTCAAATAAAAGCCCTGGGGTCAAAATTGGCCCCGCCCCAGGGGGTCATTGATTTTCCCTATATGCATATAGTAAAAACTTAAAAAATCTTCTTTTAAAGAACTCAAAGAGCTATGGCTAAGATATTTAGCATCAAACATGTTCTAATAGGTGTCTACCAAGTTTGTTCAAATAAAAGCCCTGGGGTCAAAATTGGCCCCGCCCCGGGGGTCATTGATTTTCCTTATATGTGTATAGCAAAAACTTTAAAAATCTTCTTTGAAAAAACCCAAATAGCTAGAGTTAAGATATTAAGCATGAAACATCTTTTAGTGAGTGTCTACAAAGTTTGTTCAAATAAAAGACCTTGGGTCAAAATTGGCCCCGGGTCATTGATTTTCTTTATATGTGTATAGCAAAAACTTTAAAAATCTTCTTTGAAAAAACCCAAATAGCTAGAGTTAAGATATTAAGCATGAAACATCTTTTAGTGAGTGTCTACAAAGTTTGTTCAAATAAAAGACCTTGGGTCAAAATTGGCCCCGGGTCATTGATTTTCTTTATATGTGTATAGCAAAAACTTAAAATCTTCTTTGAAAAAACCCAAATAGCTAGAGTTTAGATATTAAGCATGAAACATCTTCTAGTAAGTGTCTACAAAGTTTGTTCAAATAAAAGCCCTCGGGTCAAAACTGGCCCGGGCCCAGGGGTGTCATTGTTCTTAACTATATGTGTATAGTAAAAACTTAAAAAAAATCTTCTTTTAAAAAGCCCAATGAGCTAGAGCTTAGATGTTTAGCATGAAACATCTTCTTATGGGTGTCTACCAAGTTTGTGCAAATAAAAGCCCCTGGGTTAAATTGGCCCTGCAACGTTGGGGGGGGGGGGGGTTGGGGGGGGCCTATATACAGGTGAGCGACCTCAGGGCCATCATGGCCCAGGGCCATCATGGCCCTCTTGTTAAATCCTGGCTTGAGATGTCATTGACAGATATAGTTTTGATTCATAGACCATTGGACAATTTTTTTTGGTCATTTGATTGTTTAAGCCCTTTTTTGTGTCGCCTGCTAGAGAGAAGCCAAAATTTCCACAACATATAGGAAACAAAGTGGTTAATCACCCCTTAATACAACTGCTTAAATGGCTACTATCAGGTGACACATGTGACCCACTGAACGCTTTTGTTAACCATTGATTATTAATGTATTATTTAAAGTGTATTGATCTGAATGAAAAAATTCCAAGAAAAAATTAGTAATTGTAAAACAACAGATGCTATAGAACTTGTAAATAAAAGCAAGTCACGTTGTGATTTTACAATATGTTACATTAGCACAGATACACCATTGATTTTGTAGGCTAATGTAAACAAAGGTCGTATAAACAAAAAATACTGTACATACTTTGATGTATTATCTTTATTTATTCGATATCACAGTATTGTAGAAAATATCAACAACAGCTTTATTGGCGTCCGCGCCGAAGCGCGGCGCCCCTTTATGGAACGAAATCAGATTTTGTGAAAGGGCGACAGCAACTTCTCGAGCCTTTAAGTCGGTCATGATAAAAGCCGATCATTCCGATCGGTATGAGGGTGCTTGATTATTAATTAAATGTCGCGATATGTTACAATGAATAGCGAACTGGAGGATTTCGCAATGCAAACATTTTCAAATGCAATAACCGTTTCATTTTCAAATGCAATAACCTTTTCCGTCTCTTCGGTTTTTTATTTATCATTTTGTAGTACACAGTGGGTTATCATGGTATGTTAAAATAGAATGATGAGTTGATGACCTAAATATTCCGAAAATCTATTTATAGAGGGATGTACTCCTATCGGTAATTCCGGTCTCTCCCGGTCTATTTTGACCGTGATACTAGTGACCGGCGAAAAGTATCACACGTTTATTGTCCGATCTCTCCCGGTTTTTGGAGTAGATGTTTGATATCGTTACAGAACAGAACAAATATTTTACAGATAAATTTGCTTTTTTCCAAAATGAATGTTTGTCACTTAGTTTGGTTACAATAATTAATAAACATAGATCAACTCTCAAATATATTGATTATTATTATACATAAACATACAATTCGAAAAAAACAACAACACCAACAATAGCATGTTTCATTTTATCTATACGAGATATAAACAATAAATATGTACAATAATTGTGAAAAAAGGTACATTTTTATGGTTTTAATATGACTCTATTAACTTTGAAACATTTTATTTTATTTGTTATTCGTGTTTAGTAAAGATGCCGGTGAATTATTCAAAGTAACAAATTAGATTTTATTAATTATTTGATTTTGAATGATAATTTAAAAAATGATAAAGAAAAATACAAATGTACATGTACATGGTTTAAGAATAAATAATATTATATATTGAAAGATTAACCATAATTTACTGACTTTTTCCAGTAAAGTTTTGACTTATAATCGTCGGTCAATATGACATTTGAATTCTTAAAATTTAATTTACAATTTTAATAAAAAAAGAATAGTAAACGTAAAAATCTCAGTATTAAAATAGCACATAAAAACACAAAAAGAGAGAGGAAAACAATATTCATAAAATCTGTATTAATTTTTTTGTTATTAAAATAGATATTACAATTATTGTATAATAAACAATAATGCTCAACATGACATGGTAATATAACCAGTGTCATATTTTCCTAAGTGTGAACAGATACCTTAAGAGGGGGTCTTCGCTAATAGCGAATACATAATAAGGGACAATTCCACAAGTGTGGTGTTGATCATGCGTTACACATGGGTATGGATGATAAATGATTGTATACATGTATATCCGTTGCCAATCAAAGTTCATAATGAACAATGTCTTCCGTCCGTTCATTTTGGTAAAAACCAATTAACCATTGAAAAGTTTATAAGAATATCTTGACATCATATGTCTACTAGTTCATCTTCACTTTCTTATTTCTTGCTTGGACGCCCTTTGATGCTTTGCATCAATGCTTTTCTTGTACATTATATCACAGGGACTCAGCACAGTGTTGGGAAAGTGTGAAAAAGTAATTCTAAAAAAAATATATATACTGTATACATATATAATATATGTGCATTATATTGTATTATAACATCTGGAGACTTGTCCTGTCTCATGTTTTATTTCATAAAACTATCATGGTCTCTTTAAGATATAACAAAACTTGGAAGAAGAAAAAAAAGCCCTGAAACAATCTTTTCCACTGAATCAATATTTTTTTGTTGATTTTCAAAGTTGGTCTAAATCTTTTTTTGGGTGTTTTTCTCGAAAACATTCACATAAATTACTTTTTCACTTGATGGGAGCTAATTATGCAAAAGTGGCATTTTTTTTCAATCTTTGAAGAATAAATATTAGAAATAACCAAACATAGCATATGTCATGGGTGGATAATCTCTGGAATATGTCCGTGTAAATGATTTTGATTGTCTGAGAGAAATATTTGAGTGACTCCACCACATGATCTTTCTTATAAATCTTCATCAAACTTGTTTGTACCTCCATTGGATGTTCTTGGATGTTAACATTTGTTTTTGATCAAATTTCAAAATTTAAATTGCATTCTTCCAACTCAGCTTTTATTTTCTGTTAGATAAACAATTCTATGTTGTTTCAGACTAAGTATTTCAGTAATTTTATCTTGGAAAAGTGCATCATATCACTGTTAAGCCTTCTTCAAAACAACATCCTGAGAGCCTCATAATTATTTATAACGCCTCAATGATGTTCGTTTCTAAAAATATAAGATGGGAAAACAAATTTTCCACTGTACTTATTTAAATATAGAGCGCGGACCAGTAGATTATTGGTATCGAGGGGTTTCCTTATTGTTCATGTATTTTATTGTTGGTAAATTTCATTTTCCACCTTGATTCTTTTGATTTGACAATTACATGAAACAATTTATCTATAAAATAACATATTTGAGCTGCGTCACGACAAAACCAACGTTATGCGTTTGCATCCGCGCAGTCTGATCAGGATTCATGCTGTTCCCTATCAGTTTCCTTTCTTGTAATAGGGTTTGTAAGCGAACAGCATGGATCCTGATCAGACTGCGCGGATGCGCAGGCTGGTCTGGATCCATGCTGGTCGCAAACGCACTATGTTGGTTTTGTCGTGATACGGCTCATATATATTTAACCTTTAAAAAGCTGAAGCTTAAAAGACCAATTTAAGGTTTCATGGGACTTCTTGTCACATTCCTATTTGATATTGTAATGCCATAGGTTATTTTCAGTTATTTTTAAACATCAAAAGCCTGATGTAGGATGTTAGATTTTGTTGTTTGGTATATTAGACTTTGTTGTTTGGGGTTATAGATTTTGTTGTTTAGGGTATTAGACTTTGTTGTTTGGGGTTATAGATTTTGTTGTTTGGGATGAATGACATTGTTGTTTGGATGATTATATTTTGTTGTTTGGGATATTAGATTTTGTTGTAGGGATTTTAGATTTAATTGTTTGGGGTATTAGATTTTGTTCTTTGGTATGTTAGATTTTGTGGTTTGACTTTGGGGTGGACTTTCCATCTTTCAGTCTAGACAAAACCATTCACCTTTTTGTGTCGCCTCTACGGAGTAGTGGCGACATATAGGGATCACTTCTCCGTCGTCTGTCTGTCCGTCTGTCTGTCTGTCTGTCTGTCCGTGCGTCCGTCACAAAACTTGTCCGGACTACTCCTCATAAACTACTGGTGCAATTTCATCCAAACTTTACAGGAATGATCAGTATCAAGTCTAGTTGTGCATATTGTCAGCATTTTCCGGTTCAATGATTTTTGTCGGAGTTATGGCCCTTTAATAATTTTTAATTTTAAAGTTTGTCCGGACTACTTCTCTTATACCACTAATGCAATTTCAATGAAACTTTACAGGATTGATCTGTAGCTCAAGTCCTTGCGCATATTGCAAGGGTTTTCCGGTTGAATGATTTTTGGCCGAGTTATGGCCCTTTGATAAAAAGGTTTCTTTTTCTGTGTGTTGCCAGATACACAAAAGCTTGTCCGGACTACTCCTCATAAACTACAGGTGCAATTTCATCCAAACTTTACAGGAATGATCAGTACCAAGTCTAGTTGTGCATATTGTCAGCATTTTCCGGTTCAATGATTTTTGTTTGAGTTATGGCCCTTTGATAATTTTTATTTTTAAAGTTTGTCCGGACTACTTCTCTTATACCACTAATGCAATTTCAATGAAACTTTACAGGATTGATCTGTAGCTCAAGTCCTTGAGCATATTGCACGGGTTTTTCGGTTGAATGATTTTTGGCTGAGTTATGGCCCTTTGATAAAAAGGTGTTTTTTTTCTGTGTGTTGCCAGATACGCAAAAGCTTGTCCGGACTACTCCTCATAAACTACTGGTGCAATTTTATCCAAACTTTACAGGAATGATCAGTACCAAGTCTAGTTGTGCACTGTCCATCTGTCTGTCTGTCTGTCACAAAATTTGTCCCAACATGAAATTGGCCATCATGAGGCGACACATGTGATTACTGATCGCTCTTGTTTCAAAATATGAAGTCACTGACTAGCAAACAGTGCAGACCATGATCAGAAAGCTTTGTCTTCATGGGTGACTTAGGTAGAATCAGTTGTTAGCTCCAAGTGCAAGGTCACACTCTCTGGGACAAAGGTCAGCATATCGAAAATCTTGTTGGGCCCATAACTCTGTCACACATCAATGGATTTTGAAAATAACTTGGAAAAATGTTTAGCTTGATGAGACGGTGTGTCATGTGCAAGACGTAGACCCCTAGCTCCCAGGTCAAGGTCACAGAGTTCAAAGGTCAGCAGTTAGAAAATCTCAGGCCCATAACTCTATCATGCATCAAGGAAATTTGAAATAACTTGGCACTAATGTGAAGAGTAATGAGATGGTGTGTCATGCACAAGACCTAGACCCCTAGCTCCCAGGTCAAGGTCACACTTAGAAGTCAAAGGTTTAAACAATTTGGCACAAATGTGTAGCATGATGAGATGATGTGTCATGCACAAGACCAAGACCCGAAGCTCCAATGATTTCTTGTTGTCCAAGCAATTGTTAGTGACAATGCTTTACTTTGACAATTAAATCGACCGTTACTTATTGACCTTTTTTACCCATCTTTATGCTCCAGTAGAGACTTAACTGAAAAATATGTGCTTAGGGGATTTGAACCCACACAGCTAAAGACCTAAGATAACTTGTCTGAAGCCTAAACGAATGGGACATGTAGCCCCTTTTATTGACATGCAGAAGCCAAATATTAGACAGATGCCACACAAGAGCTGCAGTGAGTCAGGTACCCTACCATTCCTGTGATGATAACTTTCGTGATTATCAAATATATATTTGATTTAAATACCTACATTCCACTGTACTTATAAATATAAAGTATAGCACTTTTGACTATTCGTTTAATTAAAGTCCCAAAAAATTCATACAAGTTATTATGCTGTTATTAAAATTATCATAAAAATTACTTATATGCATATTATGTTTTCTTTGAATATTAACTGAATGACTAGAAAATTTCAAAACATTTAAATAAAGTTTAAAACTGTATGTTAGAACTGCAACTATATTATGCCATTCCTTAGAAACACAACATAAGAAATCTGACTCGATAGCTTTGTTGATTTAGACAATAGACCTACTGTATGTACCTACTGACAATATTTTGTGCTGAAGACAAATGAAGTTTAGGGGGGTATATAGGAGTCAGTTTAAGGGTCAGTCGGTTCATATCATGGTTTCTGGACAGTAACTAGAGTTTGGAATGAGGTATTGTAATCAAACTTGTTATATAGCAACCTTATGTGGAAACCCCGGTTGGTATTGCATTTGGACAACCTAGGGTCAAAGTCAATGTTACTAAAAATAGAAAAATGGTTTCAGACAATAAACAATAACTAGAGTTAGGAATGAGGTATTACACTCAAATTTAGTATAAAGCAAGTTTATATGGATTGCAATTACAAATGTAAATGAAATAATTCTTTGTACACAGTTAATACTTTATTAATTTATTATAGGTCGAGTTCAAAATTTTCTTCAGACCACTTATTTTTCAAAAAGTCAAATGTTGCTGCTGGGGGTATTAATCACCTTTAGTGATAGCTCTGTTGATGTTGCTAGTATTACTTGTATAACTATTTAATTACAAATGCAAGTCTTCATTCTATATACTACATTATTTCATATAGGGTAATGGAAACATAGTTTATACAAATATTTTAGTTTATTTGTGTATAAGCCTATAAACAAAATCTTGTTAAGTTTATGTTCTAAGCAAAGAGTGTAAATCATCTTGCTCAAGGAAACAGAGACTTGTCTTGTGGGGTTTGAACCCAAGAAGGCAGCAATCCTTCGATAAACCAGTCTGATGCATTTACCACTTGGCAATGCCAAGGCATCATCATAGTAGGACTCAAACTCAGGAAGTTTGGTTCAAAGGCAGGCACCTTAACAACTAGATTTCTAATATATTAAACAGAGAAATGCCAACTTTAATGGCATGTTATACTAGTATATGAAAACAAAGCAACTTTTTGAGTTTTTATCAATTAAAATATTAAGGTTGGTTCCCTCATACAAATTTTCCTTATGACATATATTTTGCCCTTTAAAGTGTCTTATGTCCATATTTTCATTGTTAAGTTGAATTAACTATGTAATTTCAAAAGATCAACTATTATAAGTGTGATTGACCAACAATTGATATTTGAAAAAAATGTTTAGGATAAAATATAAATCTGCCTAAAGTCCAATTCTTTTTATAAACTGGACATGACAGGTTATTTCAGATGGGTAATGGGTAATAATAGGAACTTCTGTGGGTCATGTGAGGTATTATTGGTCTGGTGAAGTAATTTATAAACTGATTTTGAGTTTCACCTGTTCACTCACAATACATCTTTTGATGGGCATAAACATTCAACTTCCATTGTAATGCACAAAAGAGCATTTGAGCTTAAATTTGCCCTTTGACTTGCATAGAATTAGAATGTTTTAAAATTCAACAAGGGGAAAATGTGAAAGTGACATAAGGGGAAGTAATTCATTATAACATGGAAATATTCTAATTGCATGATTAAATTGTATCAGAATTTCAAGTTGTGATTTGTGATGCATTTCATCATAGGAAGATGTTTATACTGTTGTCACCTAATGTAAGCCAAAAAACTTACAAAATAATTTTTTCTTAATATTCATTAAAAAAACCAGTCTTTGGGAAAAGACATGTACATGTACAGTATATATAATATATAAGTTTTAGAAAAGTGCATACTGTATGAATACTCAAAAAACATTAGTTTAAATGGTTTATGAAAAACATGTCAGAATCTGATATTTTGTATATTTCTATACCTTTTACTAATAGAGTAAACACTAATTTCTGCATATTTTGATATGTTAGTAATTTTACAGAAAGTTATTTCCTTTGGCTATAGCTTTTTGGTCTGTAAATTACCCTGCATGATATCATCTTCATTTTTATAATCAAAACTTTCTGCAAAGCAATTCTATGAATAATATTTCTATAACACTATGATTCTAAAATTAGTCTACGGACATTTTAGTACATTTCTCTCTCTGAATTATTCAATTAACATTATTTTGTTGTTTTTTTTTTTTCTCGTACATAGTTAAATTATAAAGCTGTTAATTTACTAGCAGCATGGTGGCATAATAATTATCAATAAAAAGTCAATTTAGAAAGTAGCTTACCTCAGATAGTCTGTTATGGCAAATTGATCATTAAGGGTAAAAAGTTGAATCGGAAGGATAATTTGCACACCCTCTATTGTTTTAATTTCTCTTTGAGAACTTCTCCTTTGTTTTTTTGCCTCAAAAACTGTGATAGAAGAGTAATAGTCCTGTTTGTTTCCAAACAACTTTATTTAGATTATATTTGTATCGATCACATATAAATTGACAAACAGACTATGGGGGATTAAATTTTCATCAAGTAGCGAAATCCTACCAGGGGCATTGATGTTTTTGTTTACACTTTTCTCCTCGGATTGTTTACATTTTATGTTTTGAGATAATTGTGTTGTTTACATTTCTTGGTTGCCGTGGAAACGAGGGGAATATTTTGAAATCTCATATGGTTTAGGAGAAAGACTAAATTACATGTAATGATTGTTGAAGTGCCTAAACAAATGTTTGATTTATTGCAGAGTAAAAAGTTCGATGTTCCATTTTTTAACCGAATTGTATTATTGAGATTATTTTTAGAATATTAATCATAAATATTTTAATTGCATATGATATATATATGAGAAGGTTACATTGAAAAAAGTAAGTAAGCAGGTGCTAAAGTACATAGGCTTGTTTAATGATACCATTATTTTGAATTCAAACATTTTTATGTAAACATTTTGAACTATAAAAAGATTATTAGTAGATAGCAAATAGTTTTCAACTTTTACACTTTAGAGAATTAATGTAACATTAAAATGCAATTTTTCTCTCCCTAAAGTTACAGATGGACTAATACATCAGGGTTTTTTTCCCAGGATTTTGGGAACATGACCCATACCCATGGAATTGGGAATTTCAGCGATGTTTTGTTAAAATTTGGGAAAAATTGCATGACTTAAATTTAGCAGTGATTAAATGAATGCAAAGAATAACTGTCTAGGAAGGCATCTTCAAACTATTAAACACCATAACAGTGAAGAAGTCCTTATTTTCCAAGATTTTAGAATTTGTTATCAAATATTTTGGGAATTGGGAATTTTTTCTGTGGATTGGGAAAATCATATACTATTTTCGATTGGGAATATGACCGAATATCGGCTATAAAATAAGGCAAAAAAAATCTCTGTACATATTGGCATAACAATTTGACAGTAACACTAATGTTTATGTATACTAAATTTGACAGTGCATGTGTAGCAAATTGGTCACAAGCCCAACCCTCTGGATATCTTACTAAGCCCAATCTCTGGAAATGGCTAGTTTATCACTTTTATGCTAAATAGCTGTAGACCCTTGATTTGGTACCAAGCAGAAACACTGGAAATAAGCAATAGCATCTTGATTTGGTATCAAGTGGAAGAATTGTAAATAAGCTACAATACTTTTGATTGGTTATGAAGCAAAAGCCCTGCCATGGAATTAAGAATTGGTATAAAGCATAAAAACTGTCATGAAAATAAGCCATAGCCTTTTGATTTGGTATCAAGAGCAGAAAAACAGGAAATAAGCTTATATAGTCTCTTGCTTTGGTAATAAGTGGAAAATTGAAAATTAAATTTAGTCTCTTGATTTTGTATCAAGCGGAAGAACTGGAAATAAACTTTAGTCCTTTAATTTGGTATCAAGTGGAAGTCAACTGTCATAGAAATAAGAAATAGCCTATTAATTTGATATTAAGCATCTAGAAAAAATCTGACTTGATATAAAGTGGTAGTCGAGGAAATAAGCTATGGCCTCTTGATTTGATATCAAGCAGAAGAACTGATAATAAGCTTTAGCCTCTTGATTTGATATCAAGCGGAAGTCATGGAAAGCCTAGCACATGAATTGGTATCAAACTGATGCCTGGAAATATAATTAAACAACAGCCACTTGATTTCATGTTGAGCCCACTTAATCTTATGTTGTGTTAGTGAACTCAGTCCCTTGAAATAGCTGAAGTCCAAGCCCCTTGCATTAGCTATAGTTTCTCTTAATGTAGTATTAAGTGCAAGCCCTGGAAATGGCAAATCTGTTGATTTAAAATAAGTGCAGCCTCCAACCTATCAAAGTTGGTAACTTAAATTAGATTGTCTGTCTGTTATGCCAGAGGTCATGGGTTTGGTCTGCAGCAGGGTCATACCAAAAAACCATCATCATCAGAAAGTTGGGCATTTTGCTACATTGTATATGACAATATACATGTATAATGCTGCGGACTGTATAACTGAAAAAAATTGCGTAGAGTTGGTTATATGAAGCTACATACATTGTATCCTTGAAGATAAATTTCTATTGTCATTCTGTTCAATAACATCTCATTGTGATAAAAAAACAAAAAACAATTATTTTTTTTCATTTTGTTATAATTGCACTTTGTTATAATGAAGTTTAGATAGGCAGAAGTGGGGAATGTTGACTCAGATAAACAAATAAAGTTAACAGATCAGTTTTTGTTTATCCGTATTGATTGGGTAAACATGGAGTGTAAACAGTTGGGAACAATCTGTCATAATCGGGCAATCTCAAAACACATGGCTTAATATATGCATAATATACATGTATATACATGTAGCGCCCCCTGGTAAAGTCTCTGACTTGGAACCACCTTCACCTTCACTGCTGCGGATTTGATCTCTTTCCATGGGCGTTGGGTTCTTTCATGTGCGGAAGCTATTTGCTTGCTTACAGAAGGTTATTGTGCTTCCATTTATATACATGTATATATACATATCCCCTGTTAAAGTCTATTGCCTTGGAACCACCTTGCTCCCTCACTGCTGCGGATTTGATCTCTTTCCATGGACATTGGGTTCTTTTATGTGAGGAAGCTATTAATAGCTTGCTTACCAAAGGTTAGTGGTTCCATTTAATGGAGGTCTGTTTGAAATAATGTGTGGAGGGGCAGTTGAGGTACAGCCTACAACAGTTAATCTCAAAAGCCGTCATGTGACCTTGACAGTGTTGATGACCCCTTCTTAATAAACAGTTGCTACTGATGATTTATTTATTTTCATGGAAATTCCCTGGTTACACATTAGCTGTATAATGTGTCATTCTTATTGTTTCTTAATTTCATCAGGAGAAACTAAATTTGTTCACTAGTTATGGTTCTGTCCAATAAATCTTTAGTTTCGGATATGACTGAAGAAACATAATTCCAACAGTAGTGGTTTAAAAGTGATTCTACTTGTCTAGGATTAAGCTTATACATAAAAGCTTATACATAAAAAATAATGTCAATCAATTTCATGGGTATTTTCTACAATTAAAATTTAATATCTCAATCTTGGATTGCTCAAACACTTTGGACTTCTATATATAAAACTCATTGTAGATCCTGAACTTCATGCCTTTCTTCATCCTCCATGAATGGATAACTCAAACTCTTCAACCCAACTTGTGGTCCATTGACCTCTTAAATAAAAAACTTACTTAACCATGAGTAAATCAATGATTTTCTTCTAAACAACAAACATAATAGGTTTAGGTCATTGTATTTGACAGTATTATTACATTTCAAGAACAATCATTTCTTTAGTCTATTGCAAGTTACATCTGCTGGAATGAGTGTTGTCTGGAATTTTACCTTGTATTTATAATATTTCCACAAACTTTGCAGTTCCTCAATCATAATTATACATGTAGATTTAGTCAACAACATAATTAAATAGTGTAACGGTTTAGACTTCACTGTGACTGAGGTTTTCAGATCAGCTCTTTTTTTCCCCTCTTTTTTCTGACACAGTAATCATTTAAATTGTGAAAAATAACCCCAGTTCTTGAGGTTATAAAACTTTTTTCTGAGTTCTGTCATGCATTCTGTGCTGGTTTCTGACCAATCAAATACCTGAGATTTGAGTTTGAGCCTAGAAAAAAATCTTTATAACCTAGGGCCATGAATCACAGGAACATAGGATTTTCACTTTAAATAATCTGAGTATATTAATGTGCTATCTTTTGCACATTTTTCTGTTTTAAACACCCTAACTGATATATGATAATTTCAAGTTTTTATCTTCTAGACTTTTAGAGCTGAATGGAACTCTTTAAATGCAACACTGCTATCTTTTTTTTGTTTGTTTATGTTTACATCATTTTGTTCATCCTAACTTTCAGATGAATAGGAAAAAACTGCATAACTGTTAACATAATAGTTTAATTATAACAAGAATCCCTGTAGATTTAAAAGATTTTTAGAAATAGCTTTTCTCCTGTTTTTTTCCCTTCTTTTTTTGCAAGAATGATCATTAAATGTGTAGCAATAAAACTACCTAGATATCATAAAGATGAGGAAAATGCTCCCATTTTTTCTCCATGGAATGCCCATTGAAACTGTTTTATCATGTTCAAATTTTTCTATCAATGAATTTACACAAACAAGACTGGCTACCATATTTGTTTTAATAAACTAAAACATACAATATTTCTTCTTCTTTTTTTCCGTGGCCAAATGGTTAAGGTCGTTGACTTCAAACCACTTGCCCCTCACTGCTGTGGGTTCGAATCCCAACAGGGACTTTGGATTCTTTCATGTGAGGAAGCTATCCAGCTAGCTTACAGAACGTCTGTGGTTCTACTCAGGTACCCGTTCGTGCCTGAAATAATGCACGGAAGGGCACCTGAGGTCTTCCTCCACCAGTAAAGCTGGAACGTCGCGCTAGACCTATACTGTGTCGATGTGACGTAAAACCCAAAACAAACAAACAAACAAATCTTCTTTTTTTCCTTTTTAATTATAAAAAGTCTTACTTAAATGAATAACAGCAAACCCATTATGTTGGTTTTGTCATGGCACAGCTCAATTATTATTTCTATATTTTTAGAGATGTACCAGTAAAGGGTAGAATACGACTACTGGATGTTGGAAGCTGTTTTAATCCGTTCCTGGAGTTTGAGGAGCTTCAAGCTGTAGGGATAGATATCAGCCCTGCTACAGAGGTAACAGATTTAATTCCTCATGAATATTTACATAAAAATGATAAAATATCTGTTTTAATTTATCACTGTACCATACATCACGAGATAAATGCACCATGTGCAATTTCTCCTCACCAAATAAATGCACCATTTGCAATTTCTCCTCATACCATACATCACCAAATAAATGCACCATGTGTAATTTCTCCTCACCAAATAAATGCACCATTTGCAATTTCTCCTCATACCATATATGACCAAATAAATGCACCATTTTGAATTTCTCATTATACCATACATGACCAAATAAATGTACTATGTGCAATTTATCTAGAAATAAAGTCTCAGCATCACAAAATGTACTAGATACTAGTACATGTATGTAGTCACAGAATATCCTCCTATTACTGTAAAGTACGAACATTTATTTCATTGAGTTAGAATGTTTGTGAAGAAGACCTTCCCTTGTCATTAGGTTTGGATTTAGGAAAATATTGTGAAATTAAATGTAGACATTAACTTCAGGGGAAGTAACTAATTTGGGTTTATGATGACAACATAGCTTAATATGGCAATATGTATGTGAAAATGATTAATTGATTCTTATCCAGACATAGATAAAACAGGTTCTTTTCAGAACACATTTGAATGGCAAATAGTTTTAAAATCAACTAGTATGTACTGTGAATCCATTTCCTACCATAACTAAGTACATGCAGTGTTAAATGACAAGAAAGTATAATATGTACCTAGTAAAAGATCCCCAAATTTAAAAATGTTATTTTGCTAAATCAGCATTCCTTCCCTTGGAAATATTCATTTTCATGTTTTGCACATTTCATGTCATTGAATTATTTATCATATCTTGAATATAATATTAAATTTCAAAATTATATCAAATATTATGAATCACCCCCCTGTACATGGCATTTTTATACTTGAATTACCAATAATAAGTTTGCTGTGTTTATTTTGCCAACATATCTAAAATTGCTGTTTTGATACATTTACTATAGTTTATTATTTTGGGAAGGTCACAGTTACACTTAAATGGTTACTCTACACTTAAATGGTTACTCTAAAATGCTTACTTTGCTTAAAATGAAGTAGGATTTTGTTCTTTGCCTGAAGAATTACCTACACCTAGAAGGTCACATGCATTCTATAACCTTAACTGTTATTGTATAATTTTAAAATTGTTTGAAAAACAACAAATTAACCTCCGCAGGAAACGAAATTGTATCTATTGTTTTGTATCAAATATCTTTTTTTTTTCATTTCATGAATTGAGCTGGGAGTGTGAATTAGAAAATCACATAATTATTAAAAGTAAAGTATTGATTAAGTCAGCAAAACAAATAGATAGAACCATTTTTATCAAAATCATTAAAACTAATGAGATTGACAATTGCTTTAGGGTTTGTGTTTTTTTTTCTAGATTAAAAGTATTATGACTGTACATGAAAATGATGAGGATAAATTTGTTTTTATGAATGAAAAATATATTGTTATATACCAGTCAACTGTAACCATGCCACCCTCCCCTGTAGGCCATGTTTTTATTTTATGTCTTTACGCTCACTGCCATGTCAATAATTATGATGGTTTTGTTTTGGGCACTTAAATGGTGGGGATATGTCCAACTTGTAGTGTAGGGGCATGTAGCGGGGATGTAACAGTCTGTCTGTTGCAGCGCCAGGGTTTTGAAAATTAAATTCCCAACTATGTCTTGGGGATGGGGGGCAGTACATTTAACTCAGACAGGTGCTAATAAATTGATTGATAACTACATCAGATATTGAGTAAATTAATATTATTTAAAGAAATTTTGTTTGTGCTGGTCATCAAATAATTATATTGTAGATGAAACTTACTAAAGATCATATGAATGTGTGATGGAGATAATCTTGTGCATGTATGAGAAAAGTTTAAAATTATCAAATTTTTATGCTCATATATCCTCTTTATATCATTTCAGAGTGTTTTTCACTGTGACTTTCTTCATCTACACACAACTGACCCCTTACAGGTTGCCAACGATACTATGACCACATTTATAAATAATTTAAAAGACCCCATAGAATGGTTGCCAAGGGAGTCGTTCCACGTAGTTGTATTTTCTCTTCTTTTGGAATACTTCCCTGCCCCATATCAACGCTGGATCAGCTGCCAGCGAGCGCATGAACTACTCATGTATAACGGGATTTTGGTTATAGTAACGCCCGATTCCTCGCATCAGAATCGTAACGCCAGTCAGATGAAAAGTTGGAAAATTGCGATCGAATCTTTAGGTTTTAAACGTTGGCGTTATATTAAACAGGAGCATATACATTGTATGGTTTTTAGAAAAATTGAATTAACCGATAAAGATAAACAAGAAAGTTTTCTTAAAGGAATTACGCCTGATATGATTTACATACCTCAGGATTTTCACAATGTACCAAACAATTGTTCGGCCAGTGACGATGATGCAACGAGCCCGTATAGTTACGAGGATGAACAGTTTTATAGAGAACATATTTTACATGAACTACCTGTATTATCATCAGAATCTGATGATGTTGACGATTAAAAATTTGCTTTATAGATAACCTGGTTCTGAAATTAGAAGGTTACAAAACATTAGTCTTAAGTGATTGACTGTCATAAAAAAATGCCAATACTCGTATATTGTATTAATAGAACATAATTTGGAAAATTGCCAATATTTAAAGAACATAATTATACATGTATATTTATTTGAAAAATTGCAAATTATTTTTTAAAGATTGATTGAATATGAATATATGAATATCTACTTAAAACTTTGTTAGCTGTAAAAAAACTTTATTTAAAATGTTCTTAAACATGTAGTTGTTAATGATACAATTCTGCTGGGATTGATTTTAGCAATTTTTATTCCTTAACCTATTTTTTCTGGGATTTTTGATAAGTCTAAGTTGATTCTCTGCACAAACTATGTAAATGAATTAGATTAACAAGACTTACCTGTTAGTTGTACTTTGATCAAGATTTTATTTTCTACCAACTCCTTAAGTGATCACACAGAGATGATTTAGCTTATTCTTCTGATTTAGAATAATCGGTCAAGCGTGAATCTGCATGGTTTTCCATGCGGCGTTCATGCTTGAACAGCAGCATTGAGCATAAAATCAAGCCATAGGGTTGGGTTGGGAGGGTGTAAAATCCCTTAAGTAGTTGATAAAAGACAAAATCTCGATCAAACTCACATTTTAACTTCTACCTTACTCCTTGTAGGGATCACACAGAGATTTTAGAGTTGATTTTCAGCAAAATCAAACAAATTATAAAAAATTACTATGTTTTTAATTAAATTTTATGTTTGTTATACTAATATAATATATGAAATATAATTATACAAAGTGCATGCACAACATTATCTTCTAAATGTTCAACATTAACCAGTCCCAGTCTATTAATCCTGAATAGCTGATTGAATAGTTCGTTTTTGCCCCGGTTTGTCATAAAATCTTTTGAATGTCCTAACATTAGACCATCCAGGAGTTTTGGTTATTTTGTCAAGAGAAACACCTTTTAACTTTGCTGTGCTAGTGGCCACTGCTCTGATGCTATGTAATGTAAAGGCAGAGCCAGTTATTGGTTAGAATTTGTTTGACCCACCAAGCAATTATTTCCTTTGAAACACCTTTATATATCCTTTGAGTGCTTATATGCAAAGATCCATCTTTAAAATATCGCAGATCTTCTGTCCTGCTTAAATATTCTTCAAAAGTTTTGACTATGCATAATTTCTCATTTTTGTGTCGCCTCTACGGAGTAGTGGCGACATAGAGGGATCACTTCTCCGTCATCTGTCTCTCCATCTGTCCGTCCGTCTGTCCGTCCGTCACAAAACTTGTCCGGACTACTCCTCATAAACTACTGGTGCAATTTCATCCAAACTTTACAGGAATGATCAGTACCATGTCTAGTTGTGCATATTTAATAGTTTTTATTTTTATTTTTAAAGTTTGTCCAGACTACTTCTCTTATACCGCTAATGCAATTTCAATGAAACTTTACAGGATTGATCTGTAGCTCAAGTCCTTGTGCATATTGCACAGGTTTTCCGGTTGAATGATTTTTGGCCAAGTTATGGCCCTTTAATAATTTTTATTTTGAAAGTTTGTCCAGACTACTTCTCTTATACCACTAATGCAATTTCAATGAAACTTTACAGGATTGATCTGTAGCTCAAGTCCTTGGGCATATTGCACGGGTTTTCCAGTTGAATGATTTTTGGCCGAGTTATGGCCCTTTGATAAAAAGGTGTTTTTTCTGTGTGTTGCCAGATACACAAAAGCTTGTCCGGACTACTCCTCATAAACTACTGTTGCAATTTTATCCAAACTTTACAGGAATGATCAGTACCAAGTCTAGTTGTGCACTGTCCGTCTGTCTGTCCGTCTGTCACAAAACTTGTCCCAACATGAAATTGGCCATCATGGGGCTACACATGTGATCACTGATCGCTCTTGTTCGGATGATTAACCAATGGTAAAGGTTTTCAGTTGAAATTCTGCTGCGACTGTTTCAATAATTGATTAGTCAAGATAGTAAATTGTTTTGAATTGATAAAAATATTTTGTAGTCTTATCAAATGAAGTGTCTGGCACCTCTGAGCACTAAGAAGTAAAAACAAAAGACATATGACTCATCCTCTTCGTCATCTAGATAGTCAAGTACTACTAGTACATCCAAGACAACTGTTTTCTTTCGTATTTGCAGATCCTGCCACATATGCTGCACTTAAGTGTATGTCCCTCTCAGTACACTAGAACCATTTCTCTCTTGAGAGATTATTTAATTCCTTACAGCGCCCCCTGTATTTCGTTGATTTTTGATAAAAGTTCTTGTTGCGTCCTTGATGGTTGTTGTGTTTGTGTTCCTTCTTTTGATGCTGATTAAGATTCCAGTTTAGGGTCACTGGTATTTGTGGATGCTGTGTTGATCTCTTCAGGGGAAGCTGACCTTTGCCCCCTCCCTGTCTTTCCCTAAAAAATGCTCCTTATTAATCATCTTGATCTTTGAGCCGGAATCAGCATTCTTTCTCTGCTCTTGGAATTTGTCACCAATGAGCCCTGTTGCCTTAGTGTTAGTTTCGCTAGTGCATAGATTTTTCCTTCCTAACTGAATCTTGCCTCTGGTTGTTGATTTTGGCAATTGAGCTGCAGATACTTTTGAAGGAGTCACCAATGCATTCTTTGATGAATGAAATCTCTGGCTGATCATTTGCATAATCATGATCCAATGATCCATTGCTGCTACTAGAAGTGCAGCCGCCTTATTGAAGTCGTTGATAATATGTTGGTTGGAAATGTCTGTTGATGTTACATTGGTGTCAAGCTGATTCCAAAGAAAATTGTCTATTTTTGGCACCTACAGCTGTTGCACATTTGCTGGTCGTTTGTATTTTTGAGGTATGGCTTGAATTTTTTCTTTGTCAATTTTGTTTGGTCACCAAGATTTGTTTACCACCTTTGCAACAGTTTCATTGATGGCTTGCCCAGTTTCCTCTTCTTCCACAAAAACAATTGTCTAGTCCAACTTAAACATCATCAGTTAATGGGTATTCACTGTCTTCTGTATGATGTGAAGGACCTAGTTCATTCATGAGTCCATCAATATCTCCTTCGGAATCCGAACTGTCCAAAATACTGACAGTAGAGCAAACTTTCCTCCATTTGCTCGGTTCATCTTGACCAGATATGTCAATATTTCTCTTCAAATTTGCCAGGATTACACTCACTGGTGTAGCTAGATCCTTGATCTTTAAGGTTTGACCTTCAAACGATCGGATCAATGAAACAAACATCACCAGAATCTCTTCTCCCTTTTGGATGAAACAGTCAATTTTGTTTACATTTGATGCGCTTCCGGGTTGTGCACTTTCCCTTTCTGATGGTGATAAACATTGTACCTCGTCAATTGCTGTTCCACTAGCCATTCTGAAGTACTCCCACGTGGTAGTGTAAGAATGCCTAGTAAAATTTAAAATTTGATTTTAAGTATTTAAATCTCCTAAGTACATAAGTATGTACATAAAAATATAATATTTGAAATGCCAGTATGACAATTTCATAATAAATATTTTTCTTGCCAAATTCACAGAGGGAATAAATAGTAAATTTAAGATAGATCAATATTCCTTGGGAACAAATAATAATAAAAATAAAAATAATAATAATAAAGACTTTATTTAAAGAAGCAACATAGTTAGGAAGGAAATTTTCAATATTCAATATACACGGCTTATCCAGTATTTTCCTAGCTCACGCCATAAATTATCATCCATTTAGGATAATAATGCCATTCAGGCTTTGAGCAATATCAGAATATTGTCATATGTATTCGAAATTCATTCGATTGCAGTCATTTATTTCACTCAGACTTTATAACATCGCCCATCTGACGATGAAAATGGCTGAACCAGAACGGCCACAATAATTCCAAAGGATAATCAATAATTATCAATCTCATCTGGTCGTTATTTGGCAATCTCTTGTTTTCTATGGATTTTGTTTCCAAATAGCACTTTTATTTCACGATAATTGCTTTGTTTTTATATATATAATTAATGTTAATAATGAATAGTCAAGTGTTTTAAATTGCTGCTGCTGCTGCTGACTTCCACAAAAACGAGCATCGTTCTGATTTTCACGGACACATGACGTAAGGTCATCTCTGTGTGATCCTGATAAGGAGTTTGGTAGAAGATAAGTCTTATGAGCATGGTCTATTTGCCTTATTGGACTTAAATAATAGAATCTTAATTCTTATATGCTTGAGTTAAGGCCCATTTTCATTGAGTTATTTAGAGATTAAAATGTCTTTTTATGCATTCTTTTATAAACCACTGAATTTAAGCGTTTGTGATTTTTTATGCCCTCTAGCTTAATTATAGTATTAACTGAATAGTCTTTCCAATTTTCTGTCCATACCTGGTTAACTTGAACCAGCAAGTTGGATATATCTAAAGTTATACCTGTACGTAATAAATGGCTTCATAATTTACACATTTATCTGTACAAAGTTCATGTATCAGAATAACTGTGCCATGTACTTTTTTTAGTCTATTTCCTTTTTTAAAACTTTGGAAATAGGACAACATATCCCATCAAGTTGGATGTATCATAAATTTCTTTCAGCTACTTCATTTCATTAATGATATTTTCCATTTTTGGTAAGTAGTGGTAGATACCATTAATTGTCCTCTAACTTTGGGTGGAGTTTGAGATCACGGGGCTCAAGGTCACTGGTATGAAAATAGACTTTTACATTTTTGCTCATACAGTTTTCATTTATAAACTGATGTCTTTCGTGTTAAAGCATTACATGCCTAGTGTAATTCTCTATCTTTGGGTTAGGGGTCATTTTGGTCAAGGTTAAGATCACCAGTGCTAAAAATAGATTTTTTCACTTTTGCATGTACAACCTTTATTGTTTACACAATAACAAAATGTCGTGACCCTGTCATGCTATAAAACTGTGTTAAAAATATATTTTAACAATCTGTATCAGAATGCCATGTTCACATTTTTGGAAAATTTGTTTTTGAGACAAGAATCTGGGTCCGGACATTTGTATTTACTAAACACATTCTTGCTCTTGTTAATATTTATTGAAATAATGTTACAATTTATTCAAAGAAAATAAATTGTTTTTTTTTTATAGATATTAACAATGATGTAGATAGATGGTATCAGTATTACAACAGCTTGTTTATTAGTTTGTTATTCTGAAGTCACGTTCTGTATGTTTGTATGTAAAATAAAGCTACATTTGGTTAACATGAATGTTTAAAGTCACGTCCGCTGTACAGTGTACTTAATTATAAAAAAATTTACTTTTATCTATAAAAGTAGGATTTTACATCTATACTACAGTTATGGTTCATTTGTTTGAATCTTGAGGTCCATCTGAACACTAATTGTTAATAAGAAAGCTATATTGTGATTTAAAAATATTGACTGTCACCGGTGTGCCATTAAGCCCTATTTTGCCCCAAAAAATTATTGCTAGAAAGGTTAAGATATAATTGCTCTTTACATTAAAGAATTTGTTTTCCCTAAAGTGTCCCTAGATTCACCTGACAAGCATACCTATATTCTCCTAGTCTGTTTGAAAAGACAAGTAATCACATGTATCTTTTTTTTCGAATCAATATCTATGTCATCAAGTTAAATTCAAGGAAAGTTAGCAGTGAACAGACCACAATTATGTACAATCTCCTTCAAAGGGAGGTAATGTAGGCTTCGTTTGAGTAATGTGTTACAGTGACACAGCTGCTATGTGTATGAGATATAGTATTATGTTGGTACATTTCTGTTGCCTTTATGTAGTATGGATCTCAAGGCTTGTTGTCAGACCAGGCCAAGGTTATAAAGATATTGTCTATCCTCAAACTCAGATCTCGGGTATTTGATTGGTAAAAAATTGCCTCAAAATGTACGCCGACCAGTGAAAAACTTGAGATTTGAGACAGAACTCAGAAAAGATGTTTTATAACATTGAGGCCATGTCTTATGTTATGAAGATTCAAAGGTTGTACAAAATGTTTTGTAAACAATTATTATTTTAGAATAATGAAATTTAATAAAAAATAGAATGCAAAATATTAATCATTGTTTTGTTTTCTTTATTGACTCGATCTTTTGCTTGGGGAGGTATATTTAAAGCTGTATATATGTATGTTATATATTAAATTATTGATTTTTTATGACCAATGACCTTGACCTGAATATACTGATATATTTTTTTTTGGGGGGGGGGGTTGGGTTTTATGTAACATTGTCAATGTCATTTGGCGCCTTTCTGCTTTATTTGTGGAATAATACCAAAGGTGCCCTTCATGCATTATTTCAGGCAGGAATGTGTATCTGGGTAGAACCACAGTGGTTCCATAAGCTAGAAGTACATTAAAAACCATAGTCTGTTTGATCTGGCTACATTAACTCTACATGTCAAACTTTGACAGGAGCATGAAGCAAAAAGTATTTCAGTTAGAAACCATAAAAGTAAATGTAGTTTGTAACATTTGATTGAGAAGAAGTGCACTTCTGCCAAGTTTTGAAGTTATTGCCCTTTGAATTTTTTCATACTTATTTTGTCCCGACCATAACTATAGAGGACATATCAACTGAAACTTCATTAATGGATAGATCATATTAATTATTAATAAGTGCATGGGTACAAGTTTTCTGTCATTTGTCTGAAGTTCAGGTTTTTGTCTACTCCTGTATGAAACCAATTGAAAAAAATCAGGGTTTGCAGGATTTGTGATATTTTAACTTGCACCCATGTAAATGCAGTGCATAAGAACTGTAACTCTCCAAGGTATAATATTGGAGTTATTGCCCTTTGTTATTTTGCATACTTATTTATGTGGGGCATAATTAAAAAATGTAAGGGATATATCAATTTAAAAATTCACAGATGGGGATTTCAATTTCAACAGATATTCTTGTTTATTTGTAAGTTACTGTATAAGAATTCAAATTCTTTTATATTGTAAAAGATAATAAACTGTGTTTCACAGTATCAAATTAAGAATGGGAAAATAATCAAATTTCTGCTTTAAGGTAAAATAAGACTTGCCGACCACACAGCTCTTATGACAATTTCTTTTTTTTCTGTTTTCTCAATACTTCAAAAATAAAAAGCCTTTACAAAGTTGAACAATAAATAAACTGATCATCAAAAAATAGGCAGATTCCCCCAGCATGTAAACATCACCAGGAATAATGTAAACAATGCGGGACTACTTTCTTTTATACAAGTTATATGAAGAGGGCCCTGGGTGACCTATGTTTCAACAAACTGTTAAATAATGAAAAAGAGGCCAGTCAACTTGCATTTATCCACAAAATATAGTCAAGAATTTAAAAAGCATCTTACAAAGAAAAAAAACATATTTTAAGAAGTTTGAATAAAGGGAACTTTATATTAAATCCTGTGAAAAAAAAAAATCTTGCAGAAGTAACTTTGAATCATCAAACATGTCTGTGAAAAGGCAAATACTTTCCTTTTTTAACTTGAATTTTTTAACTATAGTATTTTATGCACTAATTTAACCAAGTTTAATCAAATATTGTCAATACCATGTCTATAGCTTAAAGTAGACTGGGAACGTGTGTGCGCGTCGGGGTCAAGAGGGGCAGATATCAAACTTTTGCCTTGCAACAATTTTTATAAACCTTCGCCGTGAATATAAATGGAATCAACATAATTTACATTTTACATGCTTATGTTGTTTTTAATCTTCAATTTAGGTACATGTTTTTAACTTTTTAGGTTAATAATTATTGTAATGACCATGATGGTAACATGTCAAAATATTGAAGTTATGCCATAAGTCTCCATCCTAGTTGAACCAGTACTTGTGAAACTTGATCATTGTCTAAGAAGGATTTGGACCTATGGTCAAGTAGGTTGAGTGGCAGACAAACCATTAGGTCATTGCTCTCCATGTTGACTTTCTCATAGAGTAATGATCTGAAGTTTATAGACCTTAATAAATTCATTTGAATCTTTAGATGTGGGCACCATTAATATTTTTTTGATCATGTCAGCATACCACATCCAGACTTTACACAATGGTTGGCTGAAAATGTAGAATTTTTACATTAAAATCATGTCAAATTTGGTAATTAATTTGTAAGTTCCAATTTCAATCAGGGCTTTAGTTCATTTTACAATTTTAGATCCAAATTCAATCAAGGCATTATAGTTTATATTATACAATTGTAGAGTTTTGAGACTTAAACCCCTTCATATAATAATGGTAAGTTCCAAATTTAATCAGGTTATAATTTTAGTATTTTAACACTGAAACGGTGAAACCCCTTTAAATAATAATGGTAAATGGGACATTTGTCCATTATAAAATTGTAGAGATTGATGCATTTGAAATGATTAAATATTGGTTTGGTAAAATTTAGTTCTGAAGATAATAAACAAAAATTGGACAAACTATTCCCTAATATACTTTTACTAAAATTTTCCCTAGATTAACGCAAAATGTATTATCTTTTTTCTATTAGCGCTCATGTACTGGGCCTCATTCTATTTAAATATTTGTTTGTGGAAACAGTAATGTGTTTTCAAGCTTTTGTTTACTTTTTCCCCCCTAGCTGATGATAACAGCTGAATCCAGCATAAACAAACAATGGCTACCATAGTAACCTTTTTTCTATAATAATATTCTCTTTGTTTGCACTTTCAACTTAACTGCCAAAATATTCGTGCAATCTATTTTTTCTTTATTTTTAGTAGCAAAATTGCTAAAACTGAGAATAATCTGTTGTTAAAAATAAAGAAAAAAACGGTACAAATTTTAGTTCAAGGTCATATGTTAAAAGACTGATAGGCAAATTTTGTCAATATTGTCTATTAGTAATACAGTTGGAAGTATAATTCTGATTTTAAAAAAAACTTCTAATTAAAATCAGTTTATTAATGTCATTATTTCAACATGTACTCATATGTGAAAGGTGGAGAGTTTTTACTTGACTTATAATTGTTATTATTGTTTGTTAATCAGTCTTAAGTCTTCAATTTTCATAACCTTTACCAGGCTTAATATTTTAATTTTTAAAGGGACTTGGTCATCATTCTATCTTGACAAAACCATTCATACATCATCATGAGGGAACATGTCAAAATAAGTCTTGACTAAATAGCAGAACTTTTATCAGAAATTTAGCCATTGGTGTGTTGATCAGGTCTCTGAGGGTCTGTCTGCTGGTTGTATGGGCATGTTTAGTTATTGTTAGCTGGTTAAGATAGGGTTAACAGAACATTAAGGTTTCTATTTTGGTCTAATAAATAAATATAAAACCATATTGGGGGAGTGGGGGAGGAGTTATGTTCTTCTTTTTATTTCTTTAAATTTAGCCATTAATGTTGCAAAGTTATTTCAAAAATATGACTAACATTGAAAAAAAAACGTATTTTTACAGAAATATTTATGTTATAATATTGGATGAGCTGCTTACTCTTATAAAACTATATTACTACCCTAAAAACATTACAGTTGTAAAGTCTTTATTTTGTAGCTTCACATTTGATGTTACTTTTAACATATCATTTGATTTATTTTAATATAATATCAAATTAAAAAGTAATTTAGGTTAATTGTACAAATCAATATTTTTTTCGCTGATGCTTTATACAAATGAAATTTTTCATGATATTAGATCTATTGTATGGAAAATGTTGTTTGTGTATTATCAGCAGAATTTTTTTTAATCAAAGAATTGTATTTACAGATCATAACTCTTTGGCACAGTAACATATTTCAAACATTAATAGTATACATTTGTATATATTATGAAGATCATATCTTATAACATGATCTTCATTATATAGGCATTAATAGCAGAATTAATCACCATTCTTATCTATATTATCTAAACATAAGTATAACAAGGATTTTTCCATAATGTTTATTAAAAAAAATAATATTTCAACATTACAAGTAACATATACCATAAAATAGTACTATGTTTTGGAAATGTATATGAATATGTAATCTGTAACTCTTTGTTTTGATAATGATGATGATGATGATGATGATAATAATGATGATGATGATGATGATAATTTCATTTTGATACTAAATGTACATAATAATCATACAGCTTATTTTTAATATGGCCTTCTATACATACTATATAAACAGAAAACAGAAACAACAATAAACAGCAATATAATTACAACAAACATTCTTATGAAAATACATTACATTTTCATGGAAAGTATCAACTTATATAAAATAGTAGTTTAACTTCGTACATTATCAAATGCATCCATCAATGTTAACAAAAAAAAAATGATAAGCATTGATCTAAACCCCTTATAAAATGCATTTTCGCTTTTTAGAATGTTGATTTCATTAGATGCTTAAACTGTATTTCAAGGGAGATAATATGTTGCATATCTATATACATCAGTTAACTCCCCTCATTCTATCACATTCTCAAAAATTATTTTCTTTAGGCCTAAATCAAATTTATATTAGAATATTTTTGACCGATGGTAGAAAACCCGATGGTGCAACAAATTGTTAAACTCAATTTTGTTTAATACTTTCTTAAATAAATTTACAGTATTATATTAAAGAAAAGATGTTATTTCTGTTACAATAATTAATGAGTTGTTTTTTCTGTTACAATATTAAATGAAAGTTTTTTGTTTTTTTTTGTTACAATAATTATACAATCATTTTATTCTGGGACATATTGTATGTCCCAGTTTTATTTAAACAGTAGAAAGCTTGGCAAATAATTTAAACATTAGCACTAAGTTAGTTAGCATAATTATATAATGTTTAAAAATATGGGGCCCTAAATCATACAAAATTACTGATCAGTCTTTGGCATAAGACTTAAAATCGAGGTCCCCTTGTATGAGTGCAGAAACACATATGGCACATTAAAGAACCTGGAGAAGCTTCTGGAATTTGGGCATCTATCTGTATCTTGCTATCCTCCAAAATATAACATGACTAATACTCTTCCGGAGGCCTCGCTCGAATGGGCAAACAGAGGCCAGTATAAATAAATTCAAATACACATACACCAATATAGAGCAGGGAGCTTTACCAGCCTGTACATCTAGTCTGACCGATGCCAAAGATGAGACTGGGTCAAGTCCATTTAAGAAATACATTCTAGTTAAGCAGACTGCCTTATGTACAGTGACATTTACCTGCTTGGCCAGTCTCTATTTGAAACTGTTATGGGAAAAAGTATGTCATAAAGGCATTGCGGATAAAGTTTTACAATATAAAAAGCAATGGTCTTGATTTTTCTTTTCTCCCCATAATTATATTTTTTAGGAATTATTTGATGCAAAATAAGTTAAGAAAAATAAATAATAACAATATAAATTCAATGATATGTACTGTCTTGGATATGATATGTTTTAAAAAAAAATAAAAAAAAAAAAAGGTACGATCTCGGCAGGACTCGAACCTGCAATCTCCTGATCCGTAGTCAGGCGCCTTATCCATTGGGCCACGAGACCACATGACAATGAGCAACGTAAAATTGGAATATAATCTAATTTTAGATAAAGAAAACATCAATCTATTAATAGAACTGGAAAACCCACATTTTGTCCGCCAAAGTTTTATGCATAACTAAATGATGATATTTATTACAACCTTCCACATAAAAATTAAAGTAATGTTTCTTTTATCTGAAATCAAGAAGCGCCCTAAAGCAACTCAGTATCATAAATTTCTGTTTTTAAATTTCCAATCACGTGATGCCAAAAATTATTTCCGGGTTGTTCATGTCAAATTCTAATGAAATCTGTCCTTGAATCCTGCGCCGCTTCTTTTGGCCTTGTGTAGTAGCTGGTAAGATTATTAACATGACAATGGAACACATTAGAAGTATTTTTAGATACCTATGCCGTTATTGTTACTTTGAACGGCATTTCTTCAAAGTGTAATAATATTCGGATACATCTTGTTATCAGCAGATAGATGTAAATATTTTATTTCCTTCAATGTGCATGAAGAGCCGAACTTATAAAGTTATATACAAACATGTAATTATGAAATTAACAAAAACAGTTGAAACAACTAGATATAATATGAACATAAAGCATGTTAACATTAATTAATATTAACAGATTAATTTACAGAAATCAACAATCCAGAGTATTTCTAGATGCATATATAGATCTACTCATATTAAAAAATAAATATATGAATAATTGAATAAATAATGATTGAATAAAGCAAAGAAATGTAACAGATTGAGAATGTCAGCTCTATATTCCAGTTTTAATGCTTGTATTTATTATGAGGAGTATACAGATAATAATTACCAGTCTTGCTCGTTCAAGATATTATTGCTACATTATTTTTCAAATAAAATTATAGTTGAATGTTTAATTGTTTAATTAATATCAGAACTCATCTTGCCAAAAACATAGACTCAAATACATGATCAGTAATTAATATATTGTTGTTCATTGTAAGAGTATGAAGTATACTACATGTTTAATTTATTCATGTAAAGATTAAGCTTCAACATATATGATAAACTTAAGTCTGTACATGCATATTAGAGTTAGTTGCAATATGGAAAATCTTATGTAAGGAATCGGGAGGGAAAACAAACAAACAGCAACACTGATTCATTCATGTATGTACATACACAGGAAGAAGGTATTATGCCTTGACATACTTACTTACTTAATTACTTAGCTACTGTACATGATGATGAACAATCCCTGAGCCAAATTTTATGCCTTAAAATCATTGTAGTTTTCAAAGGCACTGGCAGGCAGATTTCACAAAGCATATCATGTATATATTCAAAGCATATATATCATATATATTTAACTTGCCAGATGTAAAGTTCTTTTATTTAATTTACTTGTTTTCTCATTTTTGTGTTATTTTAACCAACTATTATCACCTTTAATTTAAATAATGCTCAAGCAAATGACCTGCCTTGTGTATGTCACATACATTAAGATGTTTTATTATAACTGTACATGATCACTGTTCTATATTTTGAACTAATTTGATGTAATTATAAAAGTAAGACAATGAAATGTCTAAAAATGATTAAGATGCATTACCAGTAACCAACTTAGAGGCTTGATTGACCAATTTTGTGTCTAGGTTCATCCATGAATATTGTGGGCCCCGTTGACCAAGTTTTGGAAAGCATTCGCCTACATGTTTTCACATTTATCCATAGGTATTTGCATCACTGTATTTTTAGCTCCTCTGGCACTAAGTGGTCAGTGCTCAGATATGAGCTTAGCCTTTTGTGATAGCAGTTTCTTTTGTGACAATGTCATTGGTTGTTTTATGTTAGACTTTTAAAAAAACGTAAGCTATATTATACCCCTTTGGTAAAAAATTGCCCAACCTTGGAGTCACAAAGTTTATATAGACTTTCATAGTGAATATGATTTAACAATCTTTCCCCCCTGAATTTCTCATTTGGCATGCTGAGTTTTTCCTTGTGGACATCTACAAATGCTTTAAAAAAACATGCAACTCCTGTAAAAAATGACAAACTTAATCATCAAGTTAATGTTGCCTACATGTAACTACTGACTGTTGCATTGAAGACTGTGACCTTTTCTAGCACTGTACATATATCTCAGGTGAGCAATGCAGGGCCATCATAGTTCTCTTGTTTGTATCTTTGCTTTAGCCATGATTCAGATCATTATGCCTTGTCACATTCTATTACTTTCTATATTATAACATCAACTATATCCTAAAACACGGATGTATCATTTAATGTCCTACTTGAGAAAGACAGTATCTTAACAGGATAATGAGTCTGAATAATGACTTTGTGTTACTGAGTATGATAACAAATGGATAATATCTCAATACATTGTAAAATCTGTATATATTATATAGCATTACACAATCTGTCAATACTAAAAGAAGGAGTTTACACCTACCTGGTTAGTTTATTTTTTTTTAATTATTTGATATCTTTAAGTTTATTGTTTGAAAAAAAAAGAACTTTTAAGTTACAAGCAGTAATACCGTATATCAGGTTTTTTTGTGTGTAACTTTTCCACTGTAATGGCGTGTACTGAATATCGCTAAATATAGATTGACTGAAATTACTTAATTTTATACAAGGATTTTGTGAGATTTCAAGCATTACATGTAAATGTTGTTAAAATGTATAAAAAATGAGCAAAAAAGTATTTTAGTTTGTTTAACTGATCGTCAGATATAATAGAATAATTCACCATTTGTAATAGTTATGGCAGCTAAACAATAACATGTTAACAATAGGGCAAGACATGGTAGTAAGTGTGAAATACCGAAAAACATACCTGTAAACAAGGTGTCACCTGTGAAAACAACAAATCTCAGACAAATAGAGTAGTTTCTCTTTATGTCAGCAGAAATACCCCAAAAAACTAGATTCGCTAAAATTAGATTGCTTCCAAAATTGTGAAATTTGCCGTACACAAAAATAACCTGATATGCAGTATATTATACAGGATGTTTTCCATTTCATAAGGCAATTATAGTACTAAGGAAAGGAAATTAGTTATTAGAGCTAGTAAAAAGGGTCAAGTATCATTGCAAGAAAGTTATTTCTTGAATCTTACTTGTAATTAGCTGTAATTAGCTTTAATTAGCTATAGTCATTTTTCTTTGAATTTCATCAGATGGAAATTTAATTTAGATTGTTTAATTTCAGGTTTAACAAACAATGTCTGGGAGTCAGTGTTGTAGGTATGTGTGCCAAGAGTTTCAACTGAAGAGGTTTGGGTGCTCTGAGGTCCATCCTGCAAGATTCTCCTATAGTCAGGTATATTATAATAATCATTTAGTTATTTTGTTTGGTTCTATTCTGTTTGGTACTAAACTATTTTTACTGTAGACACAATAATGATTTGTACATGTATATTCTTGCAGTCTGAACTTACTCAATACTGTTTAAGGTAACTGGTTTAAATTTTTTTGAAATAGAAAGTCTTGGAAGATGCTTAATTCAATGTAGGTCATGCCCTTAACATAGATTCAGTAGAATACTGTAAGGCTTCCTATTTATTAAATCTATTTAATCGTTATGCTGGCAATAATTTATTAGATTATCACATATCATATGAAACTTAATACTTTTATTTAGAGAAAATGAATGAAGCTCAGATAAAAAATGATATTTTGTAAGGTCCAAACTTATAATCAACATGTCAATAGTTTGATAAAAAAAATAAAAAATACATTTGAGTCGTGTCACAACAAAACCAACACAGTGCATTTGCGACCAGCATGGATCTTGACCAGCCTGCGCATCCACGCAGTCTGATCAGGATCCATGCTGTTCGCTCTACTTGTAATAGGGTTAGTAAGCGAACAGCATTGATCCTGATCAGACTGCGCGGATGCGCAGGCTGGTCTGGATCCATGCTGGTCGCAAACCCATTATGTTGGTTTTGTCGTGACATGGTTCATTTAAAGTCTGGTAAACATGTATTGTAGGCAAAAAATTGGCAAGGGTATACAAGACTTCTTGGCTATTTGGCAATGGAAAAGTTTTTTATTTAATGAAAGTTGAAGACTTATCATATTTCATGTATTTTAGATATAGTAGAAACAATCATTAGATGTGTGTTTGACATAATATCTTTTCTTATATTAAAGTGGAGAATCCCATTAGAAGTAGTTTTGGTGTACAGATTTCTCGTTGCTGCATACTGTATATTCTGGCTGATCTACACAAGTCGATACGGCTCTGTCCAAGTTGTCAATGGCGCTGAAATACCAATGTTTGCTTTCCTCACAACATGGACATATTTTGTGTTGACCGTATACCTTACGTTACATTTTCTCTCGTGTGTGCTTTATGCGTGCAGACGTGGCGGTGGTTTGTGCCGTCGTTTGTCGAGCGAGAATCATCGTCACATGTTTCATGAGCTCGAAGTACAGCCAAGTTTATGGGCAAGCCGGGAGTACGATGCCATCCCCGGAACAGAGCCAGACGAGGAGGTAGTTGATGAAATAAGAACCGTTCGATTGTCATGGTTAACAAAGCTTGTATGGGTTTTATACAATATTGCGTCAAATGCTTGCATTCTTGTAACCCTAGCATTCTGGATTTTACTTTATCCAGGTATGCATCTGAGTGGTTTGGAATTGATGCTCAATATTCAACTTCACGGGATAACCTCTGTTATTATTATAATAGAGATATGCGTTACCGCCATACCTGTAAGGTTACCACATTTTATTTACACGCTTTTGTACGGTTTACTTTATATCTTATTCAGCGGGATTTATTACGCAGTTGATCATAGACATGTACTGTACCCACATGTTCTTGACTGGAGTGAGCCAGGAAGGACGGCTGTTATTTTAGTCCTTTCTGCGTTTGTTGCATTGCCTCTTGTACAGCTGTTTTTATTTGGAATCTCAAAACTTCGGCTTTTTATATTTGATAGATGTAACCCAGAACAATTGTAATTTGATACCAGTTTAATACCACTTATTCTTAAACAGATTTTTACTTATATTAAAAAATATTCTGCGAAAAAAAATCTTAAAGATAATTAATCTTTTTATTGTTTTTAGAAAAAGTATGATTTTTATTCATGTGCAATAGGACAAATAGTTTTTTTTTGCATCCATATTACTTTAACAGGGTTGGGGCATTCGTGGCCGAGTGGTTAAGGTCATGACTTCAAACCACTTGCCCCTCACCGCTGTGGGTTCGAATCTGGACAGGGACTTTGGATTCTTTCATGTGAGGAAGCTATCCAGCTGGCTTACGGAAAGTCAGTGGTTCTATTCAGGTGCCCGACCGTGCCTTAAATAATGCATGGAAGGTCTTCCTTCACCAGTAAAGCTGGAATGTCGCCATATGACCTGTATGTGTGGGTGTGACTTAAAATCAAATCAAACAACAAAAATTACTTTAACAGAGTTATGGCCCTTTGATATTTTTAACACTTAATGAATTTTAGGCATTCTTTTTCAATGCTTATGTCTGAGGAAGAACCTTGTGAGAGATATGACATTTATATACTGTATACTTTAACATGGAAGTTCATTTCTTAATTGTTTGCTACAGCTGCTGATACCTTATGAAATCTTTGGGTGGACTTTATGAACCTTCATAAAACTTTTTTTATGAAAATGGCATCTAAAGTTAGTGAACCTCAGGTGTGGAGCAAGGATTTTTTACCAGAGAGGGTTGCAAAATTCTTACAAAGGGAAATGCATGTTTCAAAGGGGGTTGGCATTTTACTAGTTTTGTAGAGGAGGTCATGAGCCAATATTTTGCTGTTCTTCACTTGTTTTTGCAAGATTTTTGTTTAAAAAAAAAGCATAAGCTGGTATCAAAATCTCAACTCCCACCCCCCTTGGATCCAAGCATGGACCTAATTAATAACAACATTTTTGTATAAAAACACAACAAGACAATACATGGAAATTATTGTCTTCTATGTGATTTATCCAAGTTGAAAGGGTTTATTTCATTATAAAACTTATCTCTTAACTTGCAGAATTTCTAACATTGAGTTGTCCAGCTTCCATTTTTGGAGCTGTTGATTTTCAATTTTTAAGATCAAGATGAAAACTTGAAATCGGTCAGTCTGGTTAGACTTCAGATTTGTTTACATTGTTCTTGCATATTAAAGTATAAAAAGCTGTCTCTCAGACTCTGCTGTAAAAATTATTGTTTTGAAATTTTGGAAAAGAATACTTCTAAAATACCTCTATGAAAAAAATATGTTTTTATTTTTAGCTCACCTGTCACAAAGTGACATGATGAGCTTTTGTGATCGCTTTTTGTCCGGCGTCCTTCTGTCTCTCCAGCGTCCGTCCGTAAACTTTTACTTTAAATGACATCTCCTCATAAACCGCTTAGCCAATTTCATCCAAACTTCACAGGAATGTTCCTTTGGTAGTCAACTTTAAAAGATGTTCAAAGAATTTAATTCCAAGGAGAACTCTGGTTGCCATGGCAACCGAAAGAAAAAACTTAAAATATCTACTTTTAGAAAACTGAAAGAGCTAGAGCTTAAATATTTGGCATGAAACATCATATAGTCAGTGTCTACCAAGTTTGTTTAAATAAATGCCCTGGGGTCAAAATTGGCCCTGCCCCTGGGGGTCATTGATTTTCCTTATATAGTAAAAACTTAAAAATCTTCTTTTAAAAAACACAAATAGCTAGAGCTAAGATATTAAGCATGAAACATCCTGTAGTGGGTGTCTACCAAGTTTGTTCAAATAAAAGCCCTGGGATCAAAATTTGCCCCGCCGAGGGGGGGGGGGGGTCATTGTTTTTCCCTATAATTATGTATATAGTAAAAACTTAAGAAATCTTCTTATAAAAACCCCAAAGAGTTAGAGCTTAGATATTTATCATGAAACATCTTCTTATGGGTGTCTACCACGTTTGTTCAAATAAAAGCCTCTGGTTTAAAATTGGCCTTGGCCCAGGGGCCTATATACAGGTGAGCGATTTAAGGCCCTCTTGTTTCTAAGTGTGAATGGTACATGCAGGAAACAATAGCTAAAAGGCTAAAACCCTTCCTAGAATATCAGCAAAATATTTTGTTCCAGAACATTTTATTCAGTTTACGTACAATATTTATATGTGTTCAATTACAGAGACATTCTTTGTGACATTTCTTTCAAGAATCTACTATAGTATCATGAGCACTATTTGATTTTATTGTTTATAAAGAAGTTTATAGAAGCATTTCAGCTTCAAAAAAAATGTAGCTTTATACTTTTTATGGTTTGAATTATTTATTTACACATTTTTTAATGAAGTAGATTCGTGAAGATCTGTTAAAACCTGAATTTATGTAAGTTTACCTACTTCAATATCCATTTGTGAGGACATCTGTCCTTACTAACTGTTCTTTACAGTATGTATGTGTTGTTAAGTGTTATAATTATAATATGTAACATGTTTGGTATGTTTGACCTTTCAAGGTCATTTACTGGGTGTTGGGGTTTAGGTTTATTGGGCCAAGGTCACTTAGGCTTTTCTTTACTTTAACCTTTTACCCCATGAGCATATTGCGAAAAATGGCCATTTTCACTGAAAAGCCTCCTGTAACAAGTTCAAACTGCTATGAAAGTATGAAAAATGCTTCAATACTAATGAAACTTGGCACAAATGTTGACTACACCATAGCCTCTGTAACAGCATGCTCAATGGTAAATTTCCTGTTACCATGGCAACGGGGGGACGTCTCAAAATTGCCAAAAATCACTATTTTGCATTGTTTTTTTCCATCAAAACTGATTTCAAAGTGCTGCAACTTCTCAATGAATTGTGATAGAGTAAAAGGCTTTTCAGCGTCGGTTACTAGCTACCCTAGGTTCGACCTGAGGCCATTTTTAGCCTGCCACATGTCCAAATTTTTCTTGGAGATGAGGGGGACTCCGCCCCCTTCAAACCCCCCAAACAGAAGGGGGTACATCCCCCTTCTGGCAACCCCCTGATGTAATATTTGGATGGGGGACGGCGCCGAAAAAGTGGTCACTTTTTTCAACAACATTTCTCAAACGAAAAACAGTGATTGGGGCCTTTTTTCACTGTTTGAGGCCTCAAAAAGGGGGGGGGGGACAAAAAGCCGTCGAAACACGCTTATATAAGGGAAAAGGTTAAACATTGTCAGAACATCTATTAGTGTAACCAATATGGGCTACATTCTTGATAAAGACTTAACAATTTTTAAGATTGAAACTTTTTATATTGCATAAAAAACAGGGTTTTTGTACATGTATGTTAGAATAGTTATGTTTATAGATATCAGGAAATTTTACAGTGCATAATATTAATAGTTTATGTTATTTTGATTTGAAGACTATTGTAGAAATAGGCTTTCTTAATAAAGATGTCAAATCTAAGGAATTTTAGTGCCTTTTGTAACTGACTTATTGCAAACAAAATTCAGGTATGTAGATAAATTTAATTTTAAACTTCTCATTTATTACAATTTAAAACTTAAACCAATTTTATATTACAGAAATTTGCATAGTTTATTATATATAATGATGTTTTAAACTTGAATACATACGCTTCATTGTTTATTATTTAGTTTAAAATCTTCTGAAAGTTTCCTTATTTGTGATAATTTATGACACTTTGTTTCTCCCATTGATTAAAGAAAGATAATCCTGCAAGTGATGTACAAATTGTATGCTTTGAGTAATCTCCCTTTGTTACTGTTGTTTTAGTGACAATTACACTAAATTTTTTATATCAATTTACAAATTGCTTTATTTATGTAGTATGCTTGTTATTTTATTTATTGGTGATGTATTGAGGGTAAATAACATAACCAGGTAAAGCTTTAAGTACTGTTATATCTTTCACTTACAATATTTCAAACAGCCTTGTAGATCTGAATGAATTGTGCCTTTAAAAACCAGCATAATATTTTGTTGCAGAATGTGTTATTTTGTTTACATACGTTATTATTCATGTATGATGTATGTAATATATCAGCAATATTTCATGTCACTATTATTTTAAGAATCAACCAATTGATTATGGAAACAATATAACTTTACTGTTGATAAATTTTATACAAATATTTCATAAGATATACCCTCCAAAATTTAGAAATTTAGGTGTTAATTAATTTCACACTCCATGCACATGTTTTAAAATAAATGTTTGTTATGTATGCATGTACTTTGTTTATTCACAAAAACATATCTTATATCATAATTATTTTGTTTGAAGTTAATTATTGTATATCAATTTTGGTACAACATGTTTGAATAATTATGTGTACATGTATAATCAGAATTTTTATTTAAAGCAGCACCCCTTCAGATTTATGTTTTATATTTTATGAAAGGTAAAAAATTGCTAAAATCAAATAATTTTACAAATGTATATTATTTGAACAAAAAGATGATTGCAGGCTAGCTTAAGATATCAACTTTGCAAACCTGTGTCAAAATATGTTAACATAGCCTTAACTTTGTTTTTTATATGGGTAAAAAGTTGTTAATAAAGATAATTACAATTTATGTCAATCATATTTTGCATAAAACATAAGATACTTTATTTACTATAGTGTGTAAAATCAGTGATATGCTACATGTGAATTATTACACCTGGCCCAATGTACCAACATGTGTAAGTCACCTTATATTAACAAATATCAAAGTATTATATACAAACATTCAAAGTATCACTTTGATTTGATAATGAAATTTTGTACTTTTTGAAATTTATAATACATTTTTGTATTTAAGTTTCAATAAATTACTGAATAAATCTGTTTACCCATCTGAAGGTGTGCAGCCCTAAATAAAGTATAAAATAGTTAGAATTGTTGATATTTGCCCATTGTTGATATTTACCAAGCTTTATATATATTTCACATGCAAAGGTTTTTTGTTCACCAGATTCCACTAATGTGATATGAACAATGAAAATATAGATGCAATGTATAAAGGAAGTATGGGTATAATTAGTGTCATATTTAATTAATGTTGAGGAATTTCTTTCACAATTATGCTTTTTACCTTCCGCTGCCTTCAAAGTATAGTTGGGAATATGATAATTAATTAATTGATTTTTAATCAGAATTTTGGTTTAAGGTTGAAAAATTTTTTTAATGTTAACTTCTGTAATGGGTTAACTTTATATACATAAAGTGAAAAACTACCATTCATCATTTTTAGTTCATTTCTGTAATTCTTAAAAAAATCTGGTAAAGATATTGTTACAAAAATATACCATTGCAGCATCATAATGGTTCAAACATATAAATATATTTATTTTTATAAAAAAAAATACAAAGTTTATGTCTAAGCAAATAAGACATAAAATGTGCAATTTACAATGTAGTTCTATATACAAACTTAATTTGAGCCATGTCAGGACAAAACCAACATAGTGGGTTTGCGACCAGCATGGATCCAGACCAGCCTGCGCATCCGCGCAGTCTGATCAGGATCCATGCTGTTCGCTTACCAACCCTATTACAACTAGAGAAACTGATAGCGAACAGCATGGATCCTGATCAGACTGCGCGGATGCACAGGCTGGTCTGGATCCATGCTGGTCGCAAACGCACAATGTTGGTTTTGTCATGGCGCGGCTCATTTCATATGAGGAAGTTCAGAGTGTCTCTTTTTCAGTTCAGAAATTATTTGTTATTTTAGTATAAATTACATTATTTTAATTGTTACCTCTTTTCATTTGTTTATTTGTTCAATATACACAGCTTTAATAATATTTTGTAACATACTTGATCTGTACTATTTTTTGTCCTAAGTTTTATCATATTGTGAGAGCTGTTATAAGTAAGATTGAAATTAAATTCTTATCTAAATTCTCTTGTTGCGTACATTGTTATAATTAGTTATTACACGTAGAGTGGCGCCCATGACCAAGTGGTAAGGTCAACAACTTCGAACTACTTGCCTTTCACCGCTGTAGGTTCGATTCGCGCCAGGGTCTGTGATAAAGCTATCCAGCTAGCTTACGGAACTTTGGTTGTTCTACTGGTTCTACTCAGTTTCCCCGTTTGTGCCTGAAATAATATACACAGGGACACTTGAGATCCCCCCCCCCCCACACCAGTATAGCTGGAAAGATGCTATTTGTCGGGTTGGTGCGAGGTAAAACCTAAACAGAATGCGACCTGTAAAGTTTCAAAATAAGTGCTGAAAGAACAGCAAAAAATGCAGACCACGATCAGACGGAACGGACGTGGCTTTTGCGTCACCGTAAATAAGGTATTGCACGGCCGTGTATATATTTTTTGCACTATAAATACAAACAGCGTAAAGACGCCAGGAGCACGCATAACCACAGTATATAAACGATTTGAACCCCAACCGGATCTTGTGAGAAGAATTCAGCATCTAAACGTACAATCAGGCGTAATGACACATTAAACTATTAAAAATCGGCTTGAATTTAATATGTAACGGTATGTTAACATTTGATTCATATTAAGAGATAATTTATCTTTGCTTAAATATACATCCATAACCTTCTTCGTAAAATATATGCGCATAAAACGCTGTGCTCTTCGCCTCATATTTTGTTTATGTCAACACACGCCGATTACACAAGTAAATGTATGCCTAAAATTGTTTTATTTTACTATAACTCATATCTGAATCTTAACTTTATTGTCTTAACCTCATGTTACCGGACAGACACTTGTGAAAATATCTTTGAATATTGATAAAACATAGTAAATAAATAGTGGCGACATTTCTGATAACTGTACCCGTCTTGCTAAAACAATTTTAATGATCTGTACCCTACTTGTGTTTTCACTGAACCATTACTTGCGAGTCACTTATGATGATTTTATTGTGTTTTTGTCGTATGTTCTTAATTTTGATGTGCAGAATATGAAAGTTATTGTGTCACAAGAGAAGGGTACATGTTTTAGTTCTAAGTAAGTAACTAAAACTGCATATGAATGAAGGTGCTTCGTCATGTTTTCACTGTCTTGAAATACCGGCATGAAAGTGGCTGTTTTAAAACGAATCAGAAAGACAATTGTTTCTTGAAAGGAATAATTAACTATAACGACATTGTTGTTAGTTTTGACGTGACCGTTATATAACGTCACGTATAAAAAAACTCGAAATATCATTACAAGATTTTTTTGCAGATTACTTATTTCAACATGTTGAAAGCTTTTCACCTACCGTTGATTTCATTCTGCTTTTTTAAACACTGTTTTATATTTCTCAGAAATTAATTGACTTTCTTTTTCTGACATGTACGACTTTTTATTCTGGTATATCTTTCATAGACGTCGACAATTTTGGCATCTTTTTAAACGGGAATATTCGGGAAATTTTGAAATTTTAATTGTCAGTGTTTCAGCTATTGGTGTTATAAACTTCTTTTTTTTTTCGTTTACGTTATTGGCTGTGACGCTGAAATTTTTTAAGTAGAAAATTTTATTCTTCTTATTTTCAAGTTGCAGTCTGGATGGCGAATAATTAGAGGTCAATGATGTCATTGAAATTCGTAGTCTTTACTGAACAGTATATGCAGTTGTATTCTTGCATGGTGATGCGAAAGAAAAATATACATAGCATTATATATTTTCTTTAAACAAATGATTAACATATTATCAGTTAAACCAATTCTCGGTAATACCTTATATCCCACCTTATATACTAAAATTCTATTATAATCATTTATATTTTCTGGCAATAATTGATACAAAATCGCAATGAACGTAAACTTTTTCTCCAATAAATCTTTATAAATACTCACAAGTCAGGGTACAGATAAAATTCGTAAACTCACAAGTAGGGTTCACAATCACCAGCAAGTAACGTTCAGTTTACGGAAATGACCTCCTTGGTAAAACTCTTAAATTTATGTTCAAGATACAGCAATATGTTATGCATATGACTAAATTATCGTTTGTTATTGATTGATTTAGTAGTCCGATATCAAAATTCAATGTTTAACTAAATCAACATTGGAATAAGACGGATTTTTGTTCGTGTTCAGTGTTGATCACATGAAAGCTGTTCGTGAGTTTCAATTATTTTATAGCCTTCGTGCTAACGTTTATGTTTTGCATAACTTAGACGTTTAATAAAGTTTCTCTCTTATAATATAAATATAGATTTATTAACCAAACGTCCATCAGTATCAATATAAATACCAATATCGTAAACAAGTGAAGTGGCAGAATATGGCTGACATTAAAATCTTCTCACAAGATCCGGTTGGGGTTCAAATCGTTTATATACTGTGATAACACAACTTTATTCTACTCGTTTAATAAATTCAGTATTGAACCTACACTCACCGCTATTTACTGCACTAGTAGCAGCCGCCATCAGCAACTCACAAGATTTTTTTTAGACTTCTTACTTTTTTCATTGTTATACCTTCCTTTTATCAAATATCTACAAAATAAAGACCTAAAAATGTACTCGAAATCAGATATGTTTGAATTTTTGTTTCGCATTGAAATATGCAATAATATCAATGAAGAAAAAGGAAACTCTCACTTTATAATTATAAATAAAGTGTTTATTATATATATTACACTTTATTATATATTTAACTGATATTTTAGATTTACCTCTGAGGCTCTCCGTAAATATGTTTTGCCTATGATGATAAATGTGTAAGCTGGCCAAAGATGGTTAGATGGAGACAACTGCGCCACATGACCCTTCCAGTGTTGGTGCGACGTTCCCCCCTCCATCCACCATCCTGTAACTGAAGAATCGTGGTAATGTTTAATTGAAATTACCACTGTGGCAAAATGGATATAGTCCTATGTAAATTGCCCTAAATTCAAATGGATTTAAATCCCATTAGTAATGCTGTATTATGGAGTGTGTACATGGTGTGGAATTTAATACAGTCCCACCAGGCGTTCCTTGATGACGGAAATAATGCGCGGAAGGACATCTGACATCTTCCTGCTGTCGTGAAGATAAAAAGTTGACTTTAAAGTATCGCTATGATGAAATAAAATAAATAGACATAATTAAATAAAACGTCCATTAAAACGTAATCATGTATGTGTATAGTATTAAACTGAGAAGACGATGTGAACTATTTTAGAGGAAGTACCTTTTTTGTCATAAGCTTACATATAGTTGAACTATAAGTCTGTCTATTTTCTTTCAAGTCTTGTCGATTTGTTCTAATCTAGTTATCGACCAAAATCTATTTTAGAATCAATGCCACTAATTGGCCATCGAGTTTGTAAATTTCCCCGAAATATTCCTATAATACTGCCCTCACACATACCTCGCGACCTTACTGCGTCCTTACTGCGACCTTGCTACGACCCAGGACGCAGCACAGTCGCCATGGACGCAGCAGGGACGCAGCGAGGTCGTAGCGAGGAACCCAAGGACGCACAAGGTCGCAGACCGTCGGCGACTATTTTGAACATGCACAAAGCAGTCGCAGAAACTCTGCGTTCTTGCTGAGTCCTGGTTAGGTCGCCGTGGGATCGCAGTGGAGTCGCCATAGTCGCAGCAGCATCGTAGTAAGGACGCAATAAGAACGCAATAGACGTAGTACACTCGTACTAAGGACGCCGCTGTTTCAACAGACTGTTGACCACTAGAAGACTGTTTGTATGCGTCTCCGCCAGTGGATGAAGCCGCGATTTCTACACACTGTGAACCACTACCAAACTGCATATCTGAAGCGGCGACTGGGTCAACTTGTAGCACTTTAGAGACCCTCGCTCTTTTGCCTCGTCCGCCTCTCATCTTTGGAATAATATGGATGATTTAACCTAATACTAATTAAATATACGTCTTCACTCGTTGAAGGTCAGACTCAGAATGAAATTAAAGGCCCTGTCACACCAGACTGGGCTTTCACTGCGTTTGCACGGCGTTGTAAAGTTTAACAAAGCGCCGCGAGATCGCAATAAAAAATGTTATATTTCTGTTGACATAAAGACTTCATGGAGTCTTCACGGCGTCCCCACGGCGATCATGGCGATGTTACGGAGCTTTCAAGGCGTTTCAATTGACGATTGTCTTCGTTCGGATCGCGCTTCTACGACGTTCTTTGCGCTTTCACTGCGCATTTACGGCGCTCATACTGCGTTCTCGCGGCATTTACACTGCCCTGAAATCGTAAAGCTCTGTAAAAGCGCCGTGCACACGCAGTATAACCGCGGCAAAGACGCCGCTTGGATCGCAAACATCGCCGCAGCATCGCCATAGCATCGCAGTGGCATCGCATAGAACGCCGACCGACGGCGCGCATTTTGAACATGCTCAAAACAAACGCCGTGACTCGGCGTTCTGAAAAGAGCGCTGTGGGATCGCAGTAAGGACGCCGTAGCAACTCAGTAACATCTCCTACAACGCAAAAGGAGCGCCGTGAAAGCGCAGAAGGATGGCCGAATAAACGCCGTAATTAGCCTCGGCGCTTCTACGGAGATTGTACGGCGCCTCTATCGCGTTTATACTGTGTGTGTACGGCGCTCTTACGGAGCTTCATTTTTTCTAAAACGCTCTTACTGCGACTCTACGGCACTGCCACGGCGACCATTGCGCACTGAAGACGATTCTACTGCGTTTATCTGAAATTGCAGAGTACGCTACAGTAGAATCCCTACTTAAGACCACACCAGAATTAAGACCAACCCTCTTATTAGACCCATTTTTTAAAAGAACGGAATTTTCTGTTCGTAATGTTAATGGTTACATGATCCACAATTAAGACTACCCCACTTATCCACATTTAAGACCACCAGCTTTAGTCCCAATTCATTGTTTTATTATCTAACCCCACAGTTGGGACTACTGATATTCCAGTAAATACCTATTAAGATAACAAGTTTTTTTGTTATTCATCTGCTTGAATTCTCTAAAGCATGACACTCGAAACATTGTGTTGAAACTGTTGTGATTAGAATACTGTATAAAGGTAAGACAATAAATTTCAGATTCGTTAAATGTTACTTTCTGCTCATTTTTTGTGACGAATTAATTTCTTAATTAATAGGTGAATTATGTACATGAAACAAGACCTATGAAAATATAATTTATACATTAAATATCGTCAGATTAATGTTCTAATTAGGATTAATAAATAATTAAATATTACAACATCAGTTTATTGTAATATTTGAAGGTTATAATATAATTGTTTCAACATGTTTATACATAATAATTCAAATAGAGTGGTCATGAAATAGATATGCCTTGATAATTAATTATATCCACAATTAAGACCACTCGCAATCAAGACCACTTAACTGCAGTCCCTTTTGTGGTCTTAAGTAAGGGTTTTCACTGTATATATAGAACGTGAATATCCTTTTAACCATGTATGATGAACGGCAGCAAGCTAGAATACTGCTTGCTTGCAGGTACACGACTATTCAGAACTTGTATGTGAAGCACGATTTCAGTTCAGTGTGAGCGCCGCAATAACGCCGTGTGAGCGCTGTGAAAGCGCAGGGTAAGCGCAAAGAACGCAGTAGAAGCGCAGTCCAAACGCAGACAATCACCAATGAAAACGCCGTAAGAACGCATTGCAACGCCGTGGAAGCTCCGTAGCAACGCCATGCTTGCCGTGAGGACGCCATGAAGACGCCGCGAAGTCTCCGTGTCATCAAAAATATCAGATTTTTCTTGCGTTCTCGCGGCGCTTTGAAAAATTTAACAACGCCGTGCAAACGCAGTGACAGCGCAGTCTAGTGTGACAGGGCCTTAACCACCGCGTTCATTCGGCGTTCCTTTTTGCGCTTTCACGGCGCTCCTGATGCGTTGTTGGAGATGCTACGGAGTTGCTACGGCGTCCTTTCTGCGATCCCACTGCGCTCATTTTAGAACGCCGAGTGACGGCGTTTGTTTTGAACATGCTCAAAATGCGCGCCGCCGGTCGACGTTCTATGCGATGCCACAACGATGCTACGGCGATGCTGCGACGATGTTTGCCATCTTACTGCGCTCACCTCGGCGTTCTGAAGTTTTACTGGACGCCGTCCTAGTGTGACAGGGGTTTTACTGGTAAAAAGTATTGTTTTTATAGACGTAGCAAGAACGTAGTAGGGTCGTCGTAATTGCAGGACAGTCTTCGGACAAACGCAATAGTCGTCGTAGAGTCGCCGTAAGGACGCAGAGAACATAGCACAGTCGCAGCTGGGTCGCCGATGATCGCCGTGGGGTCGCCTTGGGGACGCAATACAGTCGCAGTGGAAACGCCATGGACGTAGAAGGGTCGTATTGAGGACATAGAGAAAACGTACTGAACACAAGACTGCAGAGCCCCGGACCGTCTGCGAGAGAAATTTTGGAAATTTGAAAGAAAACCAACGATTTTCGAAAAAAAAATGCTATTTTACTAGTTTTCAGGTCGCAGTAAGGTCGTGATTTATGTGTGAGGGCAGCATAAGTCAACGCTTCTTATGTAGCAATTATGACGACACGATATCACTTTATGCCGTCAGAGTCATCAAGTTATTATGACGTCATGACGTCGCGTCTTGGTTACTGAACAGCTGTGTTTTTTTTTCTGTAACCAAAGCGCGCCATTTTTTTTATCAGAGCTAGAATATCTCTATTAAAATAATTAATTATTGTTCGGAGTTATTTCGTTGCACGAATGTCGTCTGGCAACGACTCCAACTTTATTGAGAAGATTCAGGCGAAACGAGTGTACGCTGACATACCAACTGGATCTGATATTAGCGACAAGTCATCGTCTGCTCTTGAGAGTGACGGTAAACGGGGAAATATAAGCAAGAGTAAGTCAATCTATAGCTCATTTATAAAAAAAATATGCTCATTTATACAGATCTTCACTATAATTCTGCCGAAGGGACTAGAGGTTATGTCCGAGAGTTCGAGCGATCCGAGGTAGAACAATATAATTATATTATAGATCTATAGGCATTTTGCCGGGACTGGGCGATGAGTTCGAGCGCAGGGAGGTATTCGAGCGATCCGAGTTCGAGCGAACGTAGTTTAACTGTATATTATCTTCTCGATCTTATATTGATATAGACTTTTTTTTATTGTCCATATTATCAAAACTTAGTCATGATATTTATAATTATTCTTGGCTCACATAATTATATCAATTCTGACATTTTCACATTGAGTATGGAGTTAAAGTAAGCAAATTAAGTCTCTGGAAATTGATAATTATTTTCTTTTTAAGTTTAATCTTAGATCTTTTAATGAAAGACTGACATCATATAAGGACAGATTGACATAATATATTGTTATTTTGACCTTATATTAAAATGGCTCCATACAATATATTCAAAAATGCACATCGTATAATGATAGATTGACATCATATAAAGACACATTGACATCATATATTGTTCAGTTGAATTCATATAAGAATATTTCCACAGAATATATTCTTGAGTGCACATTGAAAAAAGAAAGAATGACACAACAACATTCATTTTTATAATCATAAGACAGTGAAGGCTTTCCATAATAATGCATGCTTGGTGTTTAACCCTTCTATAGTTGGACGCTACGCTTTCCCCTGTCAGACTCCACGATGGACAGTTCTTGAAACTTTCCGTACTGAATTGTTTTAAGTTTCGTTTTCTGTCATATATATTTTACATCGACTTGTATAGTAAAATATATAAACGTCTTCGACTTAGAAACAACGGCTATTGTATTCTCGTCCGTACAAAAAGTTATATATTTATAGAAATATCTCAAGCTTATAGGAACAAACTGGCCTTGCCTTGCTATGACTGATGTGAATTTTAAAGGAAAAATAATTTAGAAATCTAAAAGGTCCTGTAACTCAATTTTTTTATTGTTATACATCATAAATATACGCTCAAATGGAGATTTAACAATATTGTTAGTTCTAAAAAGCATTATTTGTAAAGATATTACCGTGTTTACATTTTAAGTTAATAAAAAGGAAGGTAATCAGAAATTTATTTTCTATAATGTCTAAGTCAAATCTTTCAATAAGAAAATAATACATATATTTTAATGATTACGTATAATGTGGACAAGTAATTGCTGTACATATTTTACATATACGTATGTTTGAAAATTGTTTTAGAAGCATAATTATATACATATATATAATTTCACTGAAGTGAGGTAACATCCTTAATTCCAACATGCAGAATCTTCAAGTCTTCTTTGAAACATATAAGTAGCCATGTTGGATGTAGAGGGCGGAGTTACGGTTATTACCGTAACCTTACGGTTTCTACCGTAACCTCTCCTCACTGGTGTCCCCGTAATGTACCTACCGCTAATGGTGGGTCAATAGCGATTACCATATGTCCTAGCACTCACACAGTGTCTAGTGAACCTCTACAAAATTTTAATCATTCCATGAAGTCAAAAACTTGTTACCCGTGGTTATATTAAGCAAGATGAAAGGTACCTTTAAAGGCTTCTCTTCAGGAACTACAATGCCCGGAGCTCAGATATTTGACAGGCAACGTTCCCATATTGATCTCTCTACAGTTATACAACTCATGCCTGTGGGTAAAAAAAAATGTCCTGTTCCAGGCCTCATATATTCAACATTGACCTATATAGAAGAAGAAAAAAACATTTAAATCCAGAAAAAAACGTATTTTATATTTTCTTGTGTAAAAACTACCTGTGTAACAAATATCAAATTGACCTCTACGAATGTGATCAAAAATACTTCCACCCTAAGATTATATTTGTTACATTGACTTATACGTGAAACCAATCTCAAGAAATAGAATGCCCAAAGCTTAAATAGTTGGAACATAGTATCCTTTCGATCACTTAGTGCATATACTTATATAAGATTATACAGAAAAATGCATTTAAATCTTCATGTGTATAATATTTGGCAAGTGATATTGCCTAGTGGACACCTTTTAAATACAGATTATGGTCATACTGTATAAAATGGTACGGCCTATATGTGACTATTTCTGTATTGAAGCATATAAAAACTTTCCAAGCAATGGATGTAAAATGGGCGCTTTAGGGCCATCATGTTTCTCTTGTAAAACATTCTAACATTCATTTTCAACATATGAGCCGTGTCACGACAAAACTAACATAATGGGTTTGCAACCAGCATGGATCCAGACCAGCCTGCGCATCCGCGCAGTCTGATCAGGATCCATGCTGTTCGCTATCAGTTTCTCTACATGTAATAGGGTTGGTAAGCGAACAGCATGGATCCTGATCAGACTGCGCGGAGGCGCAGGCTAGTCTGGATCCATGCTGGTCGCAAACCCATTATGTTAGTTTTGTCGTGACGCGGCTCATATTCTGATTGCTTTTGTTACGTTGAATACCGGGTCAGGTTTCACATATGCTCGACATTCAGTTTAAAAAGATTGTCCAGAAGCACGTGTTAGGGCGCACGTTAAATCTGCCTAGAATCACGTGTAAGGGCGCACGTTAACTCTGTACTTTACACGCATCATGATATCATGGTCATGCACGCATTAGTTGATTCTTTACAAAGCTAATGCGAATGATTAAACACTTGTTACATTGTCATTTATATATTGAGACACTCATTCCATACTAAAACAAAAGGCATGTTAGAAATGTTATATAAAGATGAATACTGCAAATAATTTGATTAAACTAAGAATTATACTTAATATGACCTCATTATTCCAATTATAACATTTTTGTATAATTTAATTTAATTTTTATCATTTTAAGGCTTATTTCCGCAAAATGAGACGGAAGAAGATGGTGAATTCAAGACAATGAGCGCTGACTATAGCGAGTGTGAAAATGATAAAGTGATTGACCTAACAAATGTTAACTTCAAAGGTAAGGATTATTTGCGCTCTATCTGTAACGTTACTTATGGCTTCCTAACCATGTCGGTGAAAAGCTAGCTCACCAAGAGAGTGGTTTATTCCAGGTTACTATACTTTTCTATATGTTAATTCAACACATATTATAATGCTCATTATGAGTACTATGACATTATACTAACGTCGATACATATTTAAATGAACCGCGTCATGACAAAACCAACATAATGTGTTTGCGATCAGCATGGATCCAGACCAGCCTGCGCATCCGCGCAGTCTGATCAGGATCCATGCTGTTCGCTTACAAACCCTATAACAAGTAGAGGAACTGATAGTGAACAGCATGGATCCTGATCAGACTGCGCGGATGCGCAGGCTGGTCTGGATCCATGCTGGTCGCAAACACACTATGTTGGTTTTGTCATGACGCGGCTCAAATGTATTTTCTTTGCAAATAGATCTGGTATTTCACAGTTTTTAAAGATCCTGTAACACAATTTTTTCATGGTTTTATTTCATAAATATTATGCTCAAATTAAGATTTGTCAATATTGTAAGTTCCAATAAGCATTACTTATAAAGATATTACCAAATTTAACATTTCATTTAAATAAAGGGAGGTAATTAGAAATTTATTTTCAATATATTTTAAGTCAAATTTTCCAATAAGAAATGAATGCATATGCATGTAATTTATTGATTAAATATAATGTGCACAAATATTTGCCGTAACATTTTACATGTTCTTCGATGTTTGAAAATTGTTTTATTTGCATAATTATATACAGATATAATTTTTTTGCAAGTGTGGTATACACACAGTAACAATATCAATCACAAAAGATACAGGATCTTTAACAACAGCCTGAAGGACGACAAAATTATTGTGAATGCACATTTTTATTAAGAACATTGCTATTGGTCTGATGAATTGGAACTTGATTTTTTTTCATTTCTTTAACTTTATTTTAAGAAAAATGAGAAAACAAGTTTCAGATGCCCAGGCTCTTTTTGTTTCTAGCAGGTTGACGCCTTGTTCATACACATAGGAATTGTTAACGTTATATTTTTGTTATTAATGCCCCCCCCCCCCCCCCCCTCAAAAAAAAAAGAAATCCATTTTTGATTTGTTATAACCATTGTATTATGCTTTACGCAAAACAAACTTTTCGTATGAGTATTTTAAACTCATTACAGTGGTCATATATTTTGCATTAACCCTCGGTTAATTTAATAGTTTAAATCCTTATTTCAGTTTAACCACGTTTTAGTATTAAGTCGTTTCAATTATCAATGTTCGCTTAAATGTCTCATTAAACAGTGCCTCCAGAGAGAGAAAACCTACAAAGCGACGAACATCCATCCAAGGTATCCGAGCTACCATGTGATATCTTCTTTCTAAACGATGACACATTTCTTCAAAAGTTTGAAACCTACGACCAACTATCGGGATATCTTGTGAATGCGTCAACACAAGAAAAACCCGGAAAAAAAACACCCGAACTGCTATTTGAAAAGCTTGAGCATCTTCCTTTAAGAAATGCAGAGCATCTGATAAGTGTAGGAGAGTTTTTGAAAAATCTGTATGAAGATGAACAACTGGTTGATGTCGTCATAGACGTGCAGGGTAAAACATTTAACGCTCATCGTATTGCCCTTTGTTGCTGCAGTGATTACTTCACGAATTTTTTCGAACGCAACGATCGGGACAAGCTTCCATATAACATGAAGATAAAAGGCGTTACAATTCAGGCGTTTGCGGCTTTTTTAGAATACTGCTACACAGGGGATATAACCGTCTATCCTTCAACTGCTGCCGATATCATTGTCATGGCCGACTTCTTAAAAGTCGCTGATCTCCAAGGACGATCTCATACAGTGGCGAAAAGTCTGCCATTGGAAAAGAGCATTCAGATGTTAATACAAACACAGACAAAGTCATCGGGAAAACTGTACAAGGTTTTATTCACTCAAGTCCTTCATTCGTTTACGGAGGCCTCCATGGTTGACAATTTCTTTAAAATGGATGTGTCACTCCTTTGCTGGCTGCTTGAGTCAGGTAAAGTGTTTATAGCATTTTAACCTTTAACCTGCTTAATTTGTCTAATTGATTTGCCCTGCTTCTAATTTGAAGAAATCAAATAACTTTCTTTTTAATTTACATGAAACAAACAACACAACAAATAATAATACAAACATTGCAAAGAAAGTAAACAATTAAATCTGGAAGATGACTTAACCCTTTCCCTCATGAGCATATTGTGAAAAATGGCCGTTTTCACAGAAAAGCCTCCTGTTACAAGTTCAAACTGCTATGAAACTATGAAAAATGCTTCAATACTAATCAAACTTGGCACAAATGTTGATTGGACCATTGCCTTTGTAACGACATGCTCAGTCTTAAATGTTACCATGGCAACGAGGGGACATCTCAAAATTGCCAAAAATCGCTATTTTGCCTCGATTTTTTCCATCAAAATTTATTTCAAAGTGCTGCAACTTCTCAAGGGATTGAGATAGAGTCAAAGGCTTTTCAGCGTTGGTTACACGTTACCTTATGATCGACCTTGGGTCATTTTTAGCCTCTCACAAGTCCAAAATTTTCTTGGCGATGAGGGGGACTCCGCCCCCTTCAAACCCCAAAGGGGGCACATCCCCCTTCTGACAATCCCCTGATGTATCTTTTGGATGGGGGGGGGGGGCGCCGAAAAAGTGCTCACTTTTTTTAGCAACATTTCTCAAACAAAAACTTGTGTTTGGGGCCCAAATAGGTTTTTTTTCCTATTTCAGGCCTAAAAAAAAGGGGGGGGGGTCGAAAGTGCGTTGTTTCGCGTATATATGAGGTAAAGGGTTAATGAACTTTCTGCATTATTGCTTTTACAAAACATTGCGAGATTAAGCAAAATATTTCTGTTATCACTACACATTAAAACCTGAAAATTTAAAATACTAGGAAACCTTGAATAGTAATTACTGATATACTTGTGTCTTTCATGAGTAAAATAACTATATTTAGAAATATAATGAAATTCATCACCTATTTCTTGCTGGTTACAAAGTGAGCAGGTTCTTCTTTCTCTTGCAATACAGCAGTTTCCAAACGTAAAATTTAATGATTTTATTTGAGACCACATCATTAATTAATCAATCAATCAATCAATCAATCAATCAATTAATTAATATATTTTTATTTCAGACGAGTTGGTAGCTCCATCAGAATATGATATATTTACCATTGCACTGAGTTGGATCGTACATGATGTAGATAATCGTGTAAAATTCACAATGCGAATATTGTCGTTTATAAGGTATTTAGAATACAATGTACATGTATATACATAGAAATAAACTTCTGTGTCTTAATTTTTGGACGCCATTTATTGAATAATGAATAAGTTATATATAGGTTGTGTTAAATTGTTAAATATTGTATCACGTGCTTCTGCTTATTATTTCATCATGTGTTGAATAGGTTTAATTGTGTTGAATATATTATCAGGTGAATACTTTATTATGTGTTAAGTAAGTTATCATGTGGTGAATTCGTAAATTCTTGCCATGTGTTGAATATCTAAAGCATGTGTTGAATACTTTATCACGTGCTGAATATCTTAATCATATGTTGAATATCTTAGCCATGCGTTGAATATTTTATCATGTGTTGAATACCTTAGTCATGTGTTGAATATTTTATCATGTGTTGAATATTTCATCATGTGGTGAATTCTCAACATGTGTTGAATATTTTGTCACGTGCTGAATATTTTAATCATGCGTTAAATATCTTAATCATGAGTTGAATATCTTAGTCATGTGTTGAATATGTTAATCATGTGTTGAATATCTTAATCATGTGTTGAATATATTAGTAATGTGTTGAAAACTTTTCCATGCGTTGAATACTTTATCATATCTTGAATATCTTATCGTCAAATACAGACCAACATTTCACACATACCGTTTGTGTTTTTCAGGTTTAATTGTATGAGTCGACAGGAGTTATTCCTTTGTAGTGAAACTACAAGTTTGATGCGTGGATATGACAAATTTCGAGAAATGCTTCTCATTGCAAACTGGTATGGTATTGTTTGGTTACTTCATTTATTCTTATTCTCTTTATTTTATATAATTTAGCCGCGTCACGACAAAACCAACATAATGCGTTTGCGACCAGCATGGATCCAGACCAGCCTGCGCATCCGCACAGTCTGATCAGGATCCATGCTGTCCGCTTACAAACCCTATTACAAGTAGAGAAACTGATAGCGAACAGCATGGATCCTGATCAGACTGCGCGGATGCACAGGCTGGTCTGGATCCATGCTGGTCGCAAACCCATTATGTTGGTTTTGTCGTGACGCGGCTCATATAAAAACGTGTCTTCATTGTCACATTTTTCGTTTGTGATGTTCATAAATACTATTGGCATTGATACAATGTGCTCAAGTTACATTTTCTTTCGAATGATTCTAGTGTATTAAAAAACAATGCGTTTTTTAAAGACAATGTATTGCTTAAAAGCACACCATGCCCCAAAAAACAAATGTTGTTTTTTTCCCTTCTGTAGAAAGAACAAATGTGAGCTTTAAAGCGTTGAAAAAAATGGTTTTAGATAATGTTAGAAGCTTATCACCAAAAGAAAGCAGCGCTGAATGTGAAATTATTTGAAAAAAAGTAGCAAAATGTAAACTAAGTAGTATTTGGACATCCATACAAAATACTGAATCACTATAAATGTACTGATTATTCAGAAGCGAAAGACGATTCAGTTAATGTGACATTATGCCCATCTAAAGGTATACCGGTATAGTGAGGGAAAAGGTGAAAGTCATTTTGCCATGATTTCTTTCAATTTTATTTTATGGCCAAAGAAATTTATGTAAATATCAGCCGGAACTTAATTGTTGAGTTCAATTTATAAAAACAGTGGGAGAGTCTTTTTAAATTTTAAGCAGAAATATATTTAATCCTAACTAAATCATATCTTCAAATATCAACTTTAATCAATCAAACTATTATAACAATCAATCTTTTGAAATACAGAGTTAGTTCAGCTCGACTTTTTACAATGAATTCAAATTGAATTTTTAAATGCAAGAGATGGTAAAATTTTAAATCTAGTAAACGAAGGTTCTTTTGTCAGATTTCAGGGTCTTTCAAATGAAATGCGTAAATGCAGAAATGTTCATTATAATTACTTAGATTCATTGCATAGGTTATTTATCAAATTTAACTATTCTAAGCTTATGGTTAATCATTAATCATTAAGATTATTTTAAATTGTTAATGAAGTTATTGAATATTGATAAAATCTATTCTTTCGAAATTGCTTTTTTGTCTACGCGCATGCGCGAAATGCTACTTCCGTTTCTATTGAAATATTTTAATGTAAAAATGTCTATAAAAGGACATAATATTTGTCTCCACATAACTGTAGGCGCCATTTAATTTTAAGGATACTAACAGCCGACAATCTTGGACGCAATGACCCCTTCAACTTTCCACGGCCTAAACCAAGACTTTGCTTCCTCCAGCGAGGAGTTGCGGTAAGTTTTATATGTTCTGCTTTATCTGAAATATTTAGATATAGAGGATATTTGTTTAGTTCAGTGTAAGATCGGAATATATTTCACCGAGTGAGCACCAAAAGGTATATTTTACGAGTGGCGCAGTCACGAGTGTAATATGAACTTTTGATGTTCACGAGGTGAAATAGATTCTATATTTCGATCTTACATTAAACTAAACAAATTTTCTTTTTATTATATGCAAAGAAACTATAAAAATAAATTTTAAATAACCTAGTACTACATGAAAAGGGCGCCAAATAATAATACATTGTAACGTCATTTACGACGTCACGTCATTAAGTTGGTACCCAGTACTTTGAACGCTTGTATTTCACTGAAACAACGTAACGGGCTCAAATATTCAAAACAGTGAAATTATCAAATTGATATTTTCACTGTTTGAAACAGTGAAATTATCAGTTTTTATTTCACTGATATATTTCTATTAACCACCGAAAAGCTTGTAATAAACTTTGATAATACTTTTTTTTATAAGAGCACCATTTTTAATTCGTTTATGAACCAATGTATGTTGTTCTCAGTATTTACGCGTGGAACTCATGTCATTAGAAAGTCCAAATGATTTCAGGCATGATATTGTCTGTACTACTAGTATTCTAGTATAAAATAGTATAATAGTATAACTAGTATAAAACGCATTAAACTTTTTATTTTGATACGAGGGATTTCATAAATTGCTTTGACAATTTAAATAATATCTTTAAAAGTTTTATTAAATATAAGCAAACAACGCAATTTGAAACTTTTGGTGACACCCACCAGCATATCTTGAACATTATGTATATTATCAGCGGCTCCGGTTATATCTCCAAACAACCGTTTATATAGGGCCATATAACCTGTAGGAAATATTTATAACGAATTTATGATACAGCAAGCATCATTTTTAGAAAAAAATGTAAGATTTCTTCATAAATATCAATATATTATTAGTTTTAAAGATTTTTGACAGGTTATACGACCCTATAAAAAACCAATAGCTGTTTGGAAATATAACCCGAGCCGCCATGCCAGAGTTTTATTGCAAACAACCGTTTATATAAGTCATATACACTGTCAGGAATATTTATAACGAATTTATAATACAGCAAACTACCTTTTTGAAAAGAAAAAGTAAGTCTACTTGGAAAATTGACAGCAGCCATGTATATAAAACTATTTATACGTCACGATTCTCCAATGAAAAATAAAATCTCTTGAAAATTGGTGATTTGTTTCCTTAAATGGTGTAGATAATTATTATCTATTCTATTTTTAATGAATATAAATTAATTAATAAAATGATAAAATTGGTATTTGGATTAAATTTTTAAACAAAAATGCATTGTCCGAGCACTGTTCTGAAACATTGATACTGAAAAATAAAAAAAATATGAACATATTTCATTTTTTGTATTATTGATGGAAGTATACTATAAAACACATATGTGGATAGTCTAAAATTATAATTTTGAAAATTAGACCTTGTCATGTTTCTTAGGTCTTTACTTTGTTTTCTCCATTTTCCGAAATTGAGGGTGACCATACTGAAACACAAATATCTAGAGTTGTAGATGGTAAAAGTCGTTAAAATCCTGCAATAACCTGCTTAAATATTATATATTTGAAAAAAGAAATGTTTCTTTGTTATTCTTGAAAGTGCCCATTAGGGTCCGTTATCCTTAAAAACGTGCAGTATCATAAATGCGTCACAACTTTCCATTGAAGGCGACGTTAGCAGTATTATTTAATAGTCTTAAAACATCTTGATAACATTGATTATCACCAAAAGTATCTCGTGCGCACCACTTAATGATCTCTTGCGCTCGACTTAGTAACTCGTGGCCACTACATATTATCTCGTGCTCACCACTTAATTATCTCGTGCGGACGACTTAGTAACTCGTAGTTACGACGTTGTTCTCTTTCGCACCACTTAATTATCTTGTGCGCATGACTTAGTAACTCGTGCGCACGACATAGTATCTCGTACGTACGGGATCAATGATACACACACGTGTCACCTGTGTGCCACCGTACAATATAGGTGAAATATTGAGTGTACATTCGTATAAATTATGCAAAATATTACTTACGAAGTGTTTTTTTTTGCAATTAAAAGGTTACAACACCTGTCAACAGCCCGAAACAGCAAGCTAATATTACGATACGAATGCCGCCGCCTATTATGACGTCAACACCAAAACCATATCGAAACTCAAATGCAACGTCACCGAACGAAAATTACAATGCGTCAGATTTCATGGACATATTTGTCGTCGGCGGTTTTATTTCCGACGGCAGCACACAACAGAGTGAGTATTAACCTTAATACTTTCGGTAAATGTGTTTGCAGAAAGTCTGATACATCATATTCATATGACATTCTCATATAAATTTACTTTCATATCGCATTTATATATAGAGGATATTTGTTTAGTTCATTGTGAGATCGGAATATATTTCACCGAGTGAACACAAAAAGGTATATTTCACGAGTGGCGCAGCCACGAGTGAAATATGAACTTTTGGTGTTCACAAGGTGAAATATATTTCAATCTTACACTAAACTAAACAACTTTTCTTTTTATTATATGCAAAGAAACGTTTTAAAAGGACATTTAACCTAAAACTGAATGAAAAGCGCGCCAAATAATAATACAACGTGACGTCATTTACGACGTCACGTTATTAAGTTGGTACCCAGTACTGTGTACGCTGGTATTTCACTGAAACAACGTAAGGGGCTTAAATTCAAAACAGTGAAATTGTCAAAGTGGTAATTTCACTGTTTCAAACAGTGAAATTACCAGTTTTAAATCACTGATATATTTCTATAAACCACCGAAAAGCATGTAATAAAGGTTATTATTTTCTATTTTAAATTTTAACATCCAATCGCTGTTTTTTTTAATTGTACCACGTGACTATCCAAAATTTTTCAATATATAATTGTCCAATATTGGACAGTTAATGTTAAATGCGTTCGATCCTTTGCCGAATGACAAAAGTATCCGAATGAACTCTACTTACAACGTTGCTAACGTTTTATTTATTTATTTATTTTTTTTTTTTGGGGGGGGGGGGTTGGGCGGGGGTAATTTGGTGGTTAGGGTATCCACATAAAAGTGCTTATAAAATGAATTTTTAATTGAAATGGTTAAATAGAGTACTTTGATAAAGTTATAAGCTTGATCAGGTTATGACAGGTATCTTACCTTAAGGACGTTTTCAGTTTTCATACAGGCAGAATAAAAACTGTCAACGTTATTTCTTTACACTGGCATGTTGTTAGAATATGATGATAGAAATATTTCAAGCGAAGAAATAGTTGGGTGTAACTTTTGTTTTGATCTTACCTTGAATCAGAACCATTCAAAGCTATTTCAAAGTGTTAACAATTTCAACATTACACTTAATATTCTTCTCTTTGGCAACCCAGATATCTCTGACACAGATAATGCCACTAATTTTAAGTATGTTCATATTTACATATCGGAAACAAAACGATTTCTCTGATGTAATTGTGAGATACTCTTTCTCTCTTTCTCTCCTTCCCTTAATTTAAACAATTTTACTATTTAGTAATGTTTTGTTACGTACAACATCACATTAGTCAGTATCTCCCAGTCATTTTTAATTGCTGTATAATTTCATACTTGTATTACATTATCGCATCTTTATTTTTTCCAAATATTTCCATTCCCCAGTTGTTATACTTTTATATAGTACAAAACTCGCCACATTATACAAACACACTAAAAAGGAGAAGAATTTAATAAGACTTAGTCTTTCGTTCTCATCCTTTTCCTGAATATTAAATGTTTTTGTATTGTATATGTATATGTTTATTTGTAGCTTATATATTTGGGAAATAAATATGTTTAAACTAATCAGAACTATTTACTAATTTGGGAAGATAACTTATATATACGTCTACAAATCTACATTATGTTTTTTATTGTTCATAACAGTATATAATAACATGCAATCCCTTAAATTATTTCTGCTACAATTTTTCATTTTAAATAAAGATACTTAAAATTAAAATTGAAAAAATACATGTATGTCATTTTTGAAAAAAAAAGTAAAAAAAACCCAAAACGGCACGGGTTTAGAGAAGAAGGAAAGAAAGACAATTCGCTGTTTATACGTTTTTGAAATTTTGCACATTGACTTAAATGAAAGAAGGATGAATAAAATTTAGAAAAAATAAGGTATCGCTTACCCTCATTGTGAATTATATGCCCTTGAATTAAGCAAAAAAAAAAGTCCAATTGAGGGGCATATAACTCAAAAACGAGAACTGCGACCCCCAATTTTCTTTCTGGTTATCATTTTCTAACAACATGCTAAATTTGAAGAAATTATATCAACTGTTTTAACTTTTGCATGAATAATTTTTATTTGCATTTCCTTAATGTATAATTTGGATATTGAATAAACAGGTTATTAAACATTTAACAAATACATTACTGAAACATGCTTGGTTTCGTACACAGCTTTAGAAATCATATTATTTCCCTATTTTACAGTTTAATGTTAAATAACCTATAATTATTACACTGAACTATACAGGAACATATAAGACGGGTACATAACTAGGGAAATCATATTGGACGATAGGGTAGGCGAGTCCAATATAATTTCAGAAGATATGTATGAGTACAAATATATTCCATATTCTTACAATACAATTTGATATGAAATGATTATTTGTATGACATAAAACCACATTTGTTACATACATTAAGGTTTTGTCGCCTGAGAGTTGTTGGGAATTTGGCTGCATGGTTAGATACATACATATATATACGAGCCGTGTCACGACAAAACTAACATAATGGGTTTGCGACCAGCATGGATCCAGACCAGCCTGCGCATCCGCGCAGTCTGATCAGGATCCATGCTGTTCGCTTACAGACCCTATAACAAGTAAAGAAACCCATTATGTTGGTTTTGTCGTGACACGGCTTATATTCTTTTTATATTTTTATTCCTCAGCAAAATATATTGAACGATATGACATTGTTGATAACCAGTGGTTGCAGTTCTCTGGTTTGCCGTCACCAACACGCCGCCATGCCGTGGTATCCCTTGGCAACAAGCTGTACCTGATTGGTAAATATAATTATTACTTTTGTTTCCATGAATTTCAAAAAATATCACGCTTTATAAATTACTTATTGAATTAATCACTAAAAGAGACACTTTTACATTCAGCAATGTCCAACATTAAAAAGTTATGTTTGTCAAAAACAATAAAGTTAAAGTTTTAAACAGATATATACATTATTTTAACTAAAATAAACAATTATTTTCACAGTCTGCTTTGATAAAAGAGTCAACGTTTGTCATTATTATCACTATGACATATAAGTAATGAAGATGGCATATATTGTGCATACATGTACCTATGTATTGTTATTTAAATTCAATAAAGCGTTGAAATTGAAATTGTGAAATCATGTTGTTGAAATCGTGAATTCGTGAAGTTGAAATTTTGAATTCGTGAAGTTGAAATCGTGAATTCATGAAGTTGAAATCGTTAATTCATGAAGTAAAATCGTAAATTCATGAAGTTGAAATCGTTAATTCGAGAAGTTGCAATCGTGAAGTTCAAAACATACATTCGCGAAATTTAAATCGTAAATCTCAAAACGTGAATTCACGAAGTTGATTGAATTCGTGAAGTTGAAATCGAGAATTCATGTAGTTGAAATTGTGAATTCGTGAAGTTGAAATCGTGAATTCATGAAGTTGAAATCACGAATTCGTGAATTCTGTATGTTGAAAACGTTAATTCACGAAGTTAATATTGTGAGTTCACGAAGATAAAATAGGGAATTAATGAAGTTGTAATGTCCCCACCGGATTTTCGTACTTGTCCCTAGCTTATTTCACTACACAGGACAGTTATTTGTGAGTAAAAGCATGACGTGTTTCTCTATTAAGGTGGAAGTGAACCTTGTAGTAAGGATGTACCTCCTGTACCGAGAAACTCCGTGTACAAAATGGACATGGACACAAAGAAATGGACACAGATCTGCGATATGAATGTTTACAGACATAGCCATTGCGCATGCGCTCTGAACGGACGAATTTTCGTCATAGGTGGCAAAGGAAAATATGAAAGGTGAGAAACATTTTAAAGATAAACAGCCCTATAAAATCATTTTGTCTCCAACTTAAGGCTATATGTATATATCTAGCTAATCCATCATTAAAGACCATCATGTACTTTTCGTTTGAACAGTTACCGATAATCATGTTACAAAATCAACGTTAATTAAGAACGCGTCTGTGCCTATTGATAAACGTAGCTAGTACATATTGTTTTTCTTCTGCTGAATACAATTAAGTTTTCCGGTTTATTTATAGACATAGAACATACTTGTATCCATTCTAAGTATATATATTAAAGAATTTCACAAATATTTATTTTCACAACTACTAATTTTCACATATACTTATTTTCACAAAAAGTCTTATACACAAATACTTATTTTCACACATACTTATTTTCACAAAGACTTATTTGTATAAATACACATTTTTCCATTTTTTATTTTTACAAATACACATTTTCACAAATACTTATTTTCACATATACTTATTTTAAAAAACAAATACTTATTTTCACAAATACACATTCTTCCAAATACATATTTTCACAAATACACATTTTCTCAAACACACATTTTCACAAATACTCATTTTTACAAATACATATTTTCACAAATACTCAATTTTACAAATACATATTTTCACAAATACTCATTTTTACAAATACATATTTTCATAATTACTTATTTTCGCATATACTTATTTTCACAAATACTTATTTTTACAAATACATATTTTCACAAATATTCATTTTCACAAATACTAATTTTCACAATACACATTTTCACATATACACATTTTCACAGATACTCATTTTTACAAATACATATTTTCACAAATACTCAATTTTACAAATACATATTTTCACAAATACTCATTTTTACAAATACATATTTTCATAATTACTTATTTTCGCATATACTTATTTCCAAAAATATTTTATTTTACAAATACATATTTTCACAAATATTTAATTTTATAAATACTTATTTTCACATTACACATTTTCACAAATACACATTTTCACAAATTCTCATTTTTACAAAGACATACTTTCACAAATACTCAATTTTACAAATACATATTTTCACAAATACTCATTTTTACAAATACATATTTTCACAATTACTTATTTTTGCATATACTTATTTTTACAAATACTTATTTACACAAATACTAATTCCCATATACTTATTTTCACAAATACTTATTTTCACATATACTTATTTTCGCAAATACTTATTTTCACAAATACACATTTTCAAAAATACATAATTTCACAAATACACATTTTCAAAAATACATATTTTCATTCACAAATACTTATTTTCACAATACACATTTTCACAAATACTCATTTTTGCAAATACATATTTTCAAACATACTTATTTTCACAGCATCTTACTGTCTGTTGAATGCTATGACCCGGCGACGGAAGGTTGGTTCTTTGTTCCATCATTACCAAAGCCAATATTCGGCGCCAGTGCAGCAGCCCTAGGCCCTAATATCATTGTAGCCGGTGGGATAGCATGTGAAGCTGAGAAACCTTCGATATTATCCGTACAAAATGTCGTTTACAGTTTCAATCCGACCTCAGCTGGGTTTGTCAAAAATATATTTCTTTTAGTTACACAAATTTATAATAATCTAGTTATTTACTACATTACATTGAAGCACCGTTATATTATATTATTATACGCTTAACATGTTGTGTTTGCAGTACTCATAACTTTCAGAACGATTGCCACAATACTTTTTTTGCACCGTTTTTGAAAATAAGTATGATTATTGTTACATGCTTTTGGCGTCTTCACATTTATTTTTCTCAGTGAGTGAATTACTTTGAATGTAAACCGATGCCAAAATCTTATTGTAAAGTTACCCGCGTAGTTAAACACCAAATATAGAAACCACTGTCTTGTCAACAAACGAAACTATAATGTATCATAATAGTATGAATTTCTCGTTTGTCTGCTTCACTACTTGTATTTCTATTTTACTTTTCGTATCAAAGTTTATATTTACGTTTACTACTTGTTTTGTCCTGTACCACAGTTTTACAACATGATTAAATGATAAAACTCTGCCGTATGTTGCGGTTAGGACCGAACTATCCGTACCAAGGTGCCTGGTAATTGAATTGGCTTCTATGTTATAAACAGTTTACATTTTTCTGTTTTCTTGAATATTAAAGGTGGTTTAATATTATTTTCAGCTGGACAAGATTGCACCAATTGAGGTTTCCACGATGTTTGTCTGCACTTGTGAACGTTGAAGGCAGACTGTATTTGTGCGGCGGTGCTACACAGTCAAACGATTCGAAGACCACCCTCTGTAGTGTTACCGCTGTTGATAGGTACGACGCTGTTAAGGACGAATGGAATCACGTGACCGACATGGTTATACCGAGACATGACTGTGGGGCTGCGGTCGCAGGTAATACTTGTAGATATAAAGCATTTTGAATCAACTTTTATAATAGCATTTATTATTATGTTATAACATTTTATACAGGATATTGAAAGTGTGTATGTTCAGTACTGATTAATTGAACGAGTTGAATAAAATCATATTTTGCGAACCTCTATTTATTCAACGAGTTCAATAAATTCAGTAATGAACTTACACGAATTTAATATTCTATTTATCACATACCGTTTAAAGTGACAAAGAGTCATTTTTTATTGACGCGGCGCCTACAGTGTATAGAGGATATTGAATGAGTGTAAGTTCAATACTGAATTTATTGCACGAGTTGAATAAAATTATATTATGCGAGCCTCTGGCGAGCATAATATTATTTCATTAACGAGTGCAATAAATTCAGTAATGAACTTACACGAATTTAATATTCTATTATCACATACCCAAAATAAAGAACGTTTAAAGTGAATTAAGAGTCATTTTTCATTGACCCGCCAATAGTATAATGCTGACATTAAGCGCGTCTTTACGGAGGTCGCAAAATCGGCACGGATGTGTGATAAAACGCTAACATTTAGCGCGTCTTCACACTCAATCTCCTACGCAGTGATCTCCCCTTATCAGTACATAATCTGTAAAGGGAGGTAATCACTGTGAGGAGTTTGCTTCACACTAGTATGTTTGCATATGTAAATGACGTCACGTCAAAATATAAACCATTTCTACGGAGTCGCAAAAGCGGCACGGATATGTGATAAAAAAGTTTTTTTTATGGTTTTATTTTTGTAATTTTTGTTTCCTTTTCTCACATTTTTTAAACATTCACAAAATGTTAATTCGAAAGCAACAACAAGAACACTTTAAAGCAATTTACATGTTTATCATCAAATGAGCCGCGTCACGACAAAACCAACATAATGCGTTTGCGACCAGCATGGATCCAGACCAGCCTGCGCACCCGCGCAGTCTGATCAGGATCCATGCTGTTCGCTTACAAACCCTATAACAAGTAGAGAAACTGATAGCGAACAGCATGGATCCTGATCAGACTGCGCGGATGCGCAGGCTGGTCTGGATCCATGCTGGTCGCAAACCCATTATGTTGGTTTTGTCATGACACGGCTCAATTATTTATTTTAGGTTATTCAAATCAACACATTTTTTCTGTAATTAACATTCATTTTTTATTCAATGTCAACAGGAAGCCGTATATATATGATCGGCGGAGTATCAAGCCCACCTGACCGCGTTCTACAGTCCATTGAATGTTATGACACGATGGACCGTTGCTGGGTTTCTGGAATTCAGGATTTACCTTACCCAGCTCGATGGATCTGCTGCTGTTCTGTTCCTTCTAAACCAACCAAGCAATGAACTTAGCTTTACAGAACTCACATTTTGAACTTACATTTTACACGGAAACTTTTATATTTTGGAATATCCGACATTTTGCAAATTTTATATTTTATATTTTCCTTTTAAAGTTTTTTCGCAGATATTTCAACTTGTTTTCTTTTTATCAGATATTTTGTGTATCTTTTTTTTGGACAGGGACTGTTAGGGATGGTTTCTATAGTGATTTACTTGGATTAACAGCTTATGACATTATGTTAATATATCATGTCAAAGTATATACATGTAGTATGTTAAAAAAACAGCACTTTTTTTGTTTTATATATAACCATCTGCAATTTTATATGACTTTCCTTATTGTTCCTTTTCAAATTTTTTAAGTCTAATGTAGAATTTTTATTAAAGGAACAATGTACAGACGCTGTTTTTCATGCTTCCATTTGAAACTTCTTGGATGTCGCCAAAGTTGCACATGTAGTCCTTCTCCAAGAGGCATTCAAGTTGTACATACGTTTTTAAGTAAAAATGACGTCAGCAACAACAGCCGACGTCATTTGTGACGTAGTAATCTACCATTGTTTCAGTTACAAGGCTATCTGTGTAGTCCAAGTCGAATAAGTAACACATTTTCTGCAATTTATTAAACGCAAAAGAGCTACATGCGTTGCTAGGTAACATACACGAGTGGGCACATTTGACTTTTGTAGAGATATGAAAGCTTGCTACAGGAATGACATTGTGTTGTGGCATCTCTCCACTCGATGTAAGACGAAAATAGCCTCTTCCAGAATGACATTGTTCAACTGAAGAGAAGTTCATCTTATTAACAACGATTTTAATGACCTATGTCTGACAAGATTCAGCATTTTCCATTAATGTCAATTTACGGAGCACTAACAAAAGGACTGACTCACTACAGTGTTAGAGCAGTACCTATAGACTCTTGCAGAAATAAAATCCTTAAATGAGGATAACGTAGGGCCTTAAATAACAAAAATATCCTTCTGCAACTATTTTACATGTGTTTACTTATTGCCATTTCACGACACGAAGCTCTCGTCAAATTTTCTTCAGGATGCAGCTCTTGTCATGGCATTTAATGTCTGAGCTTAGCAGACCAAAATTGCTTTGATAATATTAGCAATGGGTAAAGTTCAGATTATAATGCTGTTGATACAAAATAATATCTTAAATGAAAATAATAAAGTGGAAAATTTATATCAAAGTTAAAATACAATAATCTGACCTGTTTTGACTCCCATGTAAGACGGCCACAATGTTGGCATGCATCTGCTTACAGCTATATCATAATCTGCAGACGATATTTTTGCATCGTAGAACTGAAAACACGTGACCTTTCCTAGGTAACAACTGTAACCAGGATAAAATGCACCACCTATTCGTACTTTTCCTGGTAATCCTAAAACTTTATCTTCCACGTACATTTTTATTTTGGTTGATTCAGTCCCTACGTAGAAGTACATTACCTTCATTTCCTCGAAACTTGTTGAGTCGTAAACAACAAGGATTGGCAGGAAGTGGCCATCTTGAAAATTCGAAACTAATGAAGCTGTATGTAAAATATCTTCAGAAGATTCGCCAGTTATGTATAAAAATGTTGTCATATTCTCGTAGTAAAGTATGATATTAATTATTTCCGTGCTGCTGCCTGTTTGAATATGTTTCTGGTAATGAAGAATTGTCCCGTTGAAGCCTTCTGGTGAAACTAAAATCATGAGTGAAAAATCATTTATTGTATTTCTCGTTTCGAAATTGACGTCTATATATGAATCTTCACAACCTTGTAATTTTAGACCACTGTAATCTAATAGCGGATGTCCACTGGTGCTTGATGTGCAGCGTGCATTTCCGGCGGATGAATTTGCGACAATTTCTGTTGTTGGATAGTTCGGAGAGAGAGGCCAGACATAAAATGGACGCGAATAGGCAAATGATGTACGATAACCTAGGGTTTGAAATAAAAAATACAATTATTTATTATATACTTATAAACGAAACATTGAGAAATACTGATGAAATAAAATGCGTATTTTCATTTTCCGTATTTTCAATGTAAAAAATATTTTTCACTGCAGTGAAACATATTTTCCGTATTTCACTGGTGTCTTGCCGGACTACTTTCTGCTATATACAAATAATATACAAAATTTAAGAGAAAGTCATTCAAATTCTGAAATAAGAGAAAAAGTAAAAAATAAACAGAAAATTCAAGTTTTTTTTCTACAAATACAGGATTTATTTTCATCTTGTGGCATGAAAATTATCATATTCCACTCGTGGCTACCGCCACTCATGAAATATTTATTTTCATACCACTCGATGAAAACAAATACCGTATTTATAGAAAAAAACTTGAATATCCTCTATATATTGTTAAATATATGTACATGTTTATAGACAGGAAATTCAAGATTTTTTTTCATAAATACAGGAAATATGGTAATTTTCATACCACGAGATGAAAATAGTTTTCATAAATTTTCTGTTTGTTACAATGTAAATTCGAAAAAATCCCTTTTCTTAAATGCATTGCCTGAATTAAAAAGAAAGTAGTCAGTACGGAAATATCCAAATACGGAAAATATGTTTCAACTGCAGTGAGAAAAATTCACAATAAAAATACGGAAAATGAAAATATGCATTTTATTTTATCAATAGTTAATTATAACATTTAAGCATATAATAAATATATTACTAAAAAAGTAAAGAGTATACAGTCATTTATTCTTCTGATATGAAAAAGAATGTAAATATTTTAATATCTTTAACTTGTATTTGACTTTAGGTATGCACATGTCTTTTGTAAATATCAGTTCCTACCCGGTTCAAACACTAATACGTTTAACTCGACATTTCGTTATCTCGATATGTTTAGGACGATCCCATAGACTTCGAGTTAACTAGAGTCGACTGTATATTATTTATTGTTTATGGCAAAGTTAAGTAATTTTTACACAGCTTATAATAATAAAAAATCAACTAATGTAATAACATAATAATAATAATAATTATAATAATAATAATAATCATCATCATCACAACCATCATCATCATCATCATCACCATCATCATAATCATCATAATATTTATAATAATTATGATGACAAAATAACAAAATAACTGTACTGATTATACTAACGACTGATATGAAAATAGCAATTATCAACATCATCGTCACCATCATCATATCAACATCGTTATCATCATATATTCATCAGCTACAGCAGCTCGATCGACAACAACAACCACTATCACCATTATGACAATTATGATAATAACAAATAATTTTCAATCTTTTAAAATGTATTCACATTTAAGAAATATTCATAAGATACTAAAATATATGTAATAAATATAAGGAACTTAGACATGCCTTGTAAAGTGAATATAACAGCTAACATCGTATCCATGGTAATGCACGTGCTCCAGGTACCCGACATAATCTTAGCTATAATGTACAGGCTCGTGCTTCATCCGCCACAACTTTTCTACCACTGAACTCTTACCTGATATAGCAATGGACTTCTTGAGTTAAAGGTTAAAAAAAGACTTACATAAGATTGATTTTTATAAGAATCTTATAATCCGGGTGTAAAATGAAAGTTTGTGATAATCTTGCTTCTATACGGACAATGAACCGGATATTGTTGAAAAGAATACGGAAATTAATTCGAATTTACCGTACAAAGCATAAAATAATCCTGAACTGATTTAGTAAATCCGAACTGAAAAGTCCGTCTTAGATATGCTTTCGTAATTATTTTCACCCAGGTGCATCTCTGACTTAATGATAATTAATTTTCTTTCATACATTTAACAATATGAATACATCGATTCTTATTTTCTTCAGCTTATCATTTGCTAATCAAAAGGATACAGTATTGAATGATGTACACAAATCATGTTATTCAAATCAATTGATTTAATGAGGTTAAATAAAGGATATTTGTTTAGTTCAGTGTAAGATCGGAATATATTTCACTGAGTGAGCATCAAAAGGTATTATTTCACGAGTGGCGTGGCATTGGGTGTTCACAAATTTTCTTTTTATTATATGCAAACGACATTAAACCTAATACTGAATGAAAAGCGCACCAAATGATAATACAATGTGCCGTCATTTACGACGTCACGTCATGAAGTTGGTACCCAGTACTGAGTACGCTGGTATTTCACTGAAACAACGTAATGGGCTCAAATTCAAACCAGCGAAATTATCAAAGCGGTAATTTCACTGTTAATTACCAGTTTTATATCACTGATATATTTCTATAAACCACCGAAAAGCATGTAATAAATAACAACCGCAAATGCTTCAACTGTTGTGAAAATGAATACAGTGATGTTACACAATGTAACTTATATGTAGACATTACACTTCATCTGACAGATCAGTTACAATATGACCAGTTAGAAAATAGAGTCGCGTAAAACCTTAAATGGTAATGAATAGTTGTCCGTCGTGAATTTCACTGAACTGTAATAACTTAATCATGACTGACCGAAGATCACAGTTACCATTGTCATGCCATTTTATGTTCTACATAATTGAGCCGCGCCATGACAAAACCAACATAATGGGTTTGCGAGCAGCATGGATCAAGACCGCGCAGTCTAATAAGGATCCATGCTGTTCGCTTACAAACACTATTACAAGTAGAAAAACTGATAGCGAACAGCATGGATCCTGATTAGACTGCTCGGATGCGCAGGCTGGTCTGGTTCCATGCTGGTCGCAAACCCACTATGTTGGTTTTGTCGTGACACGGCTCATATGTGTTCAATTCAATGCGTCCATTTTTGTCTATCTGACTTAAAAGTAATGACATGTTGTTCACCGATGTTGAACTGTTTTTGTTTTTAATCTGATTTAATAGTCGATGATTGCCATGGCATTTTATGATAGGCACCAAAGTTTATTTTGTTTGTCTTTTCATAAATCTGAAAAAAAACCTGTTGTGATTGCCGTTGTATGTGTAAAGTGGAATTCACATTTAATCTTTTACAAATGAGATTAGCTGAATGTGTTGATATCATAATACAGTAAAATAAACGCATGGTATTATAAATTTATTTATATCTTTAGTGTAAAAATATCGCTTAAAAACTAAAATAAAGGTAGTACCGAATCTTTGCTGCTACAAAACGTTTTCAACAATAGCTAATCTGCTGATTTTTTTTCAAAGTGGTTCCAATGATGTTTAATTGGATTATTCAATCGATTTGATAAGTTTGATTGTTTTTTTTTTATTCAAATACATGTATGAATTGGATGTGAAAATACAACATTGCTGTCACACCCATTACAGAAATTAGAAAATAGATTATTTCGTTGCAGTATCTCATTACATACGTATTTACAAATACAACAATTGTGTGGTTGAAAGAAAAAATACAAATCATAATAAGAATATAAAAAAGTTTAATAACATTCTAGAAATTTTGAGTTGTCTAGTTTCAAACGGAAAACAGACAGTTACAAACAAAGAACAAAGAAAGAACATCACAATATCCTTATCATTCAACGAAATACAGAGTATAACTTTATTTTCTGATTGAAATACATACAAAGTATAATACAATACACAACACTTGATCAATGTTCTTCACATGGACATTCTTAAATAAAAAATTATATTCAGCATATCAATACAGAATCAAATATTCTAGTCTTACAAATTTTCATACGTATGCTTTTACAATTAACATTTCTTAAATATTGTTAAAAAATAACTTCAAAACATTCACAAAATATATAATTTAATGTTCTATACCTCAGTATTACATAAAGAACAACGATTATTTTCAGCTACTTTACGTTTAGTCGTCTGTGGGTAAAATATTATGAGCAATTTTATATTGTAGCCGATGTATATATACATAAAACAAATCTGTATATTTTATTCCACTTAATTTAATTTAATATTTCATTTGTAAACAAACATGAGCATGGTATATATGTATTTTGGATTAGCGTTTTATATATGTATTTATTTTAAATATTCTTTACCAGTATTGTAAACACAATTGTTTTTTTTTTCGCAAATGCTACGAAGTTCTCCGAAGCGATCTTTCAAATTTCTATTAGAAATAATATTTAACAAGGTTTGTCTAGCCCCTAACGTTACTGTTTACAGATTTGTAATTGTAATAATCTATTTGCGTATTTAGAATCAACGTATATATAACAAATTTATTTGTATACATGTAGTTGTATACTACTAGGAATTTTGTTACAGCTGATATTTAATGAAACACCTTTGCTTTTAGAGAATATTTATGGACCAAATACATGTACATAATTATTTTCTAGACTTTTATAATATGGTAATCAAAAAAATTGATCAAAATTTATTTCAGTATGGTCATTTAAAACATGTAAAACAACAACTGCAAATATTAAACATAAAATACATGGGAATAAATTAACAATGGCATGCACATCAACTCCAATGATAGCACAAAAAAGAGAGTCTCTTATTTCCATTGTGGTCCCCCTCTGTTGGTTGCATTATATTAATTAAGAGCCTTTATCGAGTGCAATCTATGATTACACTACCTTTACATTTAGATAGTTTTCTAATTAAAGTTGCCATGCCACGTGCCTTTGATTTACTATAGCTAGCATAATATTCTTCTTCCCATTCTGCATAAACTTGATTTTCTTGAACACCATCCCAATCGGATATGGTGAACATAAATATAAGATAAAAGTCGTTTTTCACTTAGATACATTGGTTTATTTATCAAATTATTTTTTCACAAATAAATGTATACAAGTTTGATTTACAGTTAAAAACAATGCTTTGACAATCGATTTTTGAAAGCAAATTATCATCTAAAAAATCCAATAGTGAGAATATATAACAATAACTTATTATGAAAAATTAATTCATTTACAAAAAAAAAAACAATGACAATAAAAAAATAACAAAAAAACCCAAACAACACAAACATATGGAGTGTTTTAACATATATATTTTATCAATAAAAACTACATGTATAAGTATAATTCAGATGACAATTAATCATTTTATTTATTTTACATACATAGAGGATATTTAAGTTTTTTCTATAAATACATGATTTATTTTCATCGACTGGTATGGAAATAAATATTTCATGAGTGGCGACAGCCACGAGTGAAATATGGTAATTTTCATGCCACAAGATGAAAATAAATCATGTATTTATAGAAAAAACTTGAATTTTCTGTTTATTATATACATTTTCTTTTTTTGACATTAAAATTTGAAAGACTTTCCTTAAATTTTGTGTACCGGCAGAATTTAAAAGAAAGTAGTCCGGCAAGACACCACTGAAAATACGGAAAATATGTTTCACTACAGTGAAAAATAAATTTTTACAGTGAAAATACGGAAAATGAAAATACGCATTTTATTTTATCAATATTTCTCAATATTTCATTTATAAGTATATAATAAACATAAGAATTTTATATGTGTAGCTTTATTACTATTTAATACAATCATATAGAGATTTTGTTATACTCCTACTTTATCAAAATATCAAACATATGGACTACATATATGTGGTATTATTTCATGTATCTGTGATAGTATTACCATGAAAACATAAATCATATAAAGTGTATTATGTATGGCATTATGGAATTCAATCAAGTCTGGAGGGATCACTTTGTTAACAGATTTTTATATTGTACACCGTTATAATAAAACCTATGGTGGCATATTTCTGCCACCAGATAACCTGATAATTAACTAGTTAATTAAGAGGTTAACTAGTTACGTTTTTACGTAACTAGTTAACCTCTTAATTAACTAGTTATTTATCAGGTTAACTAGTTACGTAACTACTTAACCCGTTATCACTTATCTATAAATAGATACTGCATAATATTTGGAATACCCGTACTGTCCGCTTATGAGCGGGGTATAACTAAAATACGAAAATAGGGTTATTTTCGCGAAAATTGCATTTTGGCGTGAGCGGCAAGATATTCCCTTGTTTATTGCACATGTCTCACAGCATCGGGTCAATTTCCTTTGTATTTGTTTGTTTGTCCAGAGCCTTTGAAAGTTAAAACTTTCATTGTCTGACCAATACATATCCTATTTTATAAATACAATATATATACCTAAATGAAACGTAATCGGGCCGTAAAGTAATCATTTGTACTGACCCATGAAAAGGCGTGTTATAAAACATAAACTAATCAAAGGGTTTATTGATGTATCTTATTATAACCACCAACCCTGTTGCACCTGTCCATTAAGATATGGAAAGTATTGATTAAATGCTTTACAACATTCCATGTACTCGTCGATACACAAATCATTAACAGGAAGGTATACAAATACATCAAGAAATGAATAATGTTGTAAATCATGCAATGTTATATTTGTTTGTAACAGAATATCTTTCTCTTTTAGTATGTCCAAAAACATAGGACTAAAAAAACTTTTAAAAACACAACGTTATTCTCTTTTAATGTCTGCAATGACTTAAGTGGGACTTTGTATCAATGCAATGGAGCAAAACAATGCTATTTATAGATAAGTGATAACGGGTTAACTAGTTACGTAACTAGTTAACCTGATAATTAACTAGTTAATTAATAGGTTAACTAGTTACATAAATACTTAACTAGTTAACCTCTTAACTAACTAGTTAATTATCAGGTTAACTAGTTACGCAAATACCTAACTAGTTAACCTGATAATTAACTAGTTAATTATCAGGTTAACTAGTTACGTAACTAGTTAACCTCTTAATTAACTAGTTAATTATCAGGTAAACTAGTTACGTAACTAGTTAACCCGTTATCACTTATCTATAAATAGCGTTGTTTTGCTCCATTGCATTGATACATGGTCAGATACTGGAGAGAATGGTCAGATACTAGATTGAGTGCTACTGCAAATTTAACAGATCCCTAATCTCATTCTGACATGACTCGCTTTTTATTCCCCTTTGAAGGTATCATTGTCGGATAATGATGATGCTTTTACTGTTCTATTTTACCTTGATTGTAAAATAGTTTGAGTTGTAAAGCAATAATTGTACCAAAACACAATTAAATTTGTATTTAATATGTATCTTTGAATTTAAAGACAGAATTAAACAAACCCAGAAAATGAATGCAAAATACATTTTATTCAATGTTGTAATTTAACATAAAGGTATAAAGTAATTCAAACAACCATTTAAGATCGTTTACTGTCATATCTTTGAATTGCAACTTAAGACTAAAACTAGCAACACTTACAAATAATAATGAACTCTCACACAAAATACATAGGGCATTGCACAAATCAAGATGTGCATGCATTAAGTATGTTTAATTACTGGTATCATTTTAACACGCACGATTCATATAAAATCGTAAGCATATAATGAATATATCAACTAACACAAAAAAAGGTAATTGCACAAATGTGCCATAAGGCATTTTTAATCAATGATATAATTTAAACACGCATCCAGGAGAGCATCGGTGGACATTTGTAAACATTGGATACCGGGCCTATTGATATCATCCTGGTCTATGCTCCTGATCCATGGTTAACCTGACGAAGATGATGATTTACTTTGTTTTGATTTGTCATTTCTCAATGTGTGTAATAAAGTTTGACGTTTGTGCAGTTAACTCGACTGCAATATCAGAAGTACCTAAATTAAAGATGTCATGAAGCCCCTTTATGACACGACACGTGTTGCCAATTCATGGATGTAAAAGTGTCAGTGTTGGATTGGTCCCTTCATTCCATTCTTTAATTGCATAAAAGAGTACAATGTGTATAGCAACATTTAATTAAATGCTCTATGTGAAAAAGTATTATGCTTCACCGAGATGTGTTTAGCATTATAGCAGTTATATATACCAAATATTACGAAGCTTTTATATACTTAAAGTGTCTTTTTTATTATTGACAAACTATGTTGTGTTTTTTAAAGTTTTTTTAGTCATACTAAAAGAGAAAGATATTCTGTTACAAACAAATATAACATTGCATGATTTACAACATTATTAATTTCTTGATGTATTTGTATACCTTCCTGTTAAGGCAATGATTTGTGTATTGACGAGTACATGGAATGTTGTAAATAAATTTAACAATACTTTCCATATCTTAATGGACAGGTGCCACAGGGTTGGTGGTTATAATAAGACACATCAATAAACCTTTGATTAGTTTATGTTTTATAACATGCCTTTTCATGGGTCAGTACAAATGATTACTTTAAGGCCCGATTACGTTTCATTTAGGTATATATATTGTTTATATAAAATAGGATATGTATTAGTCAGACAATGAAAGTCTTTCAAAGGCTCTCGACAAATAAACAAATACACAGGAAATTGACCCGATGCTGTGAGACACGTGCAATAAACAAGGGAATATCTTGCCGCTCACGCCAAAATGCTATTTTCGCGAAAATAACCCTATTTTCGTATTTTAGTTATACCCCGCTCATAAGCGGACAGTACGGGTATTCCAAATATTATGCAGTATCTATTTATAGATAAGTGATAACGGGTTAACTAGTTACGTAACTAGTTAACCTGATAAATAACTAGTTAGTTAAGAGGTTAACTAGTTACGTAAAAACGTAACTAGTTAACCTCTTAATTAACTAGTTATTTATCAGGTTAACTAGTTAGGTATTTCCGTAACTAATTAACCTGATAATTAACTAGTTAATTAAGAGGTCAACTAGTTAAGTATATATGTAACTAGTTAACCTCTTAATTAACTAGTTAATTAAGAGGTTAACTAGTGACGTAACTAGTTAACCTCTTAATTTTAAGATGATAATATAATAAAAGGATGGCAGTTGCAGGCACTAACATGCATTTATTTCCCGTTATGATTTTTTCTTTATTGAAAAAATTAACTAGTTACGTAACTAGTTAACCTGATAATTAACTAGTTTGTTATCAGGCTATCTGGTGGCAGAAATATGCCACCATAAAAACCATATAAGTTATGGTCTTTGCTAAATGAATCAAATATTGTCTTCAATTATTTTGTAAACCAAAATAAATTTCTTATTTAAATTTTTTCTTACATCCTTTTTCACTCATTGAGTACACCATAATTTCTAATTTATGTCTTATGCATTTGTTTCGCATATTATAATTGGTATCTAATTAATTTCATTTTCGTTTATTAAGTACTCAGTCACATGTAACTTATTACTTACTTCTTCACTTATTATGTACATCAAAACAAGTATCGGGTATCTAACAATTTCTTCTGCATGAACACCAAAACAAGAATCTAATTAATCTCTCAAAAAACAGTATGTAATTGATTGCTTCTTTACATAATAAGTTCACCATTTATAGCTGGGTTATTTCTTCTTTGCTGAAGCTGAATAACGTCTTGCAAAGATTGATTTTGGTGTGGCTACACTCTTTTTGGACTGGGTGTGTTTCCCTCTGAACTCTGCTCCCATGCTCGAGGAATCCGGTCTTTTTGACATATCTCTTTCAAGACATAGCAATATTTTCTCAATCACTAACTGAGCCAAATTTAAATTTTGGACGACTGGTTCCAGATGTTTTCTTGCTGATAACTCCAAAAAGTTTTTGATAGAATCTCTTGGTACATCGGAAAATACTTTAAATCGACTATTCGCTACTTCCAGGGTGAATAGAGCAAATGAGTACATATCTGCACATGCAACATACATTTGACCGCATAGAACTTCAGGTGCAAGATATTCCCATCCAGGAGTAACTCTTTCGAACTCTGACTTAGGCAATACTGGTTTTCTTGGCAAACAACACCCTGTCATCTTTACTTCTCCTTTCTCCGATACCTAGAATATGTTTAAAAACAGATTTCACAACAGAATATACATATTATTACACATTATTATTAGAATATGTAAACTTGATGGATTATTGAAAATTTTGAGTATTATTCCTTTTGTTTAAGACGTGTCTATCAAGTGGGCTGTCTCAAACCATCAAAGTCGGTCATTCGTTTTGTTATTAATTAATTAATATTATCAATTATCAATTTTTAAAAAGTTATAACACTACGCCTTTGCATATGTTTGCGTCTGTGAAATGTATCGTTAAATCACCTTTAGCAGTTAATTTTGTTTTTTATTTGACAATAGTGTAAATATATGAACTTATAATTACAGTAACGGTGTCTTTGGTCAGATCCATATGAACCAAACCTTTGGAATGAAGATACTGTAGACCGGCAAGAACATCTTGAAGAGTTTTCTTAGTATTAACTTCAGATGAGTCCATGCATGTACGAAGGGAGCACAGTTTTCCAGCGAATATAAGTGCCGGAGTAGGTGCATCTCGTTGGTGGAACTCTCCTAGAAATTCTGCTATACACACGTCGGAGTGCATCAAACATCTGAAACAATTCAATAATTGTTATAGTATTCAACTATATATTAGTAAACGTGCAAAACAAAATGCGTCACCGCAACAGGCTTATGAGTAACATCAAGCATGTGTTGTAAAAATAAAAGTAGTATATAAAAATGTAAAGTGGAAAATGTTCCCGATTCAATTGTCAGGTAAATGCAAAAATGAAGAAATCTTAGATGGTCAAGACTGCACTATAGACATGTTTTTGCTACTGCTCGTTCAAATGGAAGAACCCCTCTGTGTTCCTTTTAGCAATCATTATTGTGTTATTTGTGTCTACTGACGACTTTTGTTGTCTTGAAGAAAATTATTAATGAAGTGTTAAGGAAGGTTATTGATCAATATATTATTTTCTTTAAAAATGTCTGATAAATTTGATAATACATGTTTATCATTTTCTAGATAATAAACATAGAAACATATGTATGACTCATTACCATGCAGCTGTATCAAGAAGGGGCAATATATAAACTATTTCTTTAGGTAATTATACATTTTATTGTACAATACGGGAATATATTTGGACGAGTACACAGCTTGAAAAGTCATATTGGACGGGCCGATAGGTGAGTTCAATTTGACTTTTCAAGCTGTGTACAGTAAAATGTACAATAAACTTTTTATTATATTTTTTGTTTAATTTGAAATATCATCATCATCATCACTCCAACAAAACCACCACCAATATCATCATCCGCACCACCACCATTATCGGTAACAAAACCAGTATCACTACTAACAACACCATCAATAAAACCACCAAAATTACAACCACTACCACCATCATAAATAATAGCCATGTGACCCCTGTCAATTTTTATTAGAATAAAAGGTAATAATTCATGAATGGTTTTGTTGTATACCTACATAAGTTTTACGAGTTGACTGATGCAACGAATACTTTTTCGACGTTACAGTATTTATCGATTTATCATTTACTGTGAGTTCAAGAAAATGACAGTTAAAATTGCCTAAACAAATTATACATTGTAACAACTTACATTTATCATTAATATCTGTTTAATAAACATCATAATTATATAACAGTTAATCCGAAATATATCACATTGACACCCCTTATCTAAATTATCACATTGACAATAGAATAACAATAATAATAGATTGTCGATTGGTTAGATTTATTAGATGTATAATAATAATAATAATAATAACAAGATTTATAAAGCGCCCTTTTCATGCAGAGCACGTTCAAAGACACTGTACATAACAAAATAAAAGAACAATCACAAAAGTATGGGATAAAACGTAAAATAGAAAAGAAAATACAAAATGAAGGTAAAAATAAGATATACCCGTGTGCTGCTACACACAGAATACGTTTAAAACGTCTTATAAAACCGGTAAAACTTACAAACTTGTGTAAATAGATAGAAGAATAATATTAGGTAATTGTTAAAAGAAGATTTTTTCAAAACTTTTTTTAAAAAAACGAGAGGGTTTTACAGTCACGTAGTTCTGAAGGTAATGTGTTCCAAAGTGTTGGTGCAGCAAATGAAAACATCGATCACCGTATGTTACAGTTCTGGAACGTGGAACATTCAGTAATACCGATTCATACAGGGACCTTAATTGTCTGTGAGGTATATACACTTTTAACAAGTTTCTGATGTATTGCTGGGCTTCTCCATGAAGGCCTTCAATGACGTGAGTAAGATTTTTATAATCTATACATCGATGTATTGGAAGCCAATGAAGTTCTTTTAGCACTGGCGTGATGCTGACATACCTATGAGTTTTGGTTTTAAAGGGTGCAGCGGTATATTGAACGATTTGTAATTTGTTAAGAACTGTCTTTGCAGAGCCATTTAGAAGGGCATTACAATAGTCCAGTTTCGATGCAATTGAATAATTCACCAAGGATTTTGCCGCGTCGTCCGTAAGATATTGCCTTATATGACCAATTTGTCGGATGTGCATATAGCATGGTCGGGAGACACTGTTCACATGAGTATTAATTTCTAGATGAGTGTCAAGCATAGTTCCTAGGTTTCTAATTGATTACTGATTCCCCAACTTTTAAGGAAATATCGTCAGCCAAAGCAGATTTTCGTTTAGGAACGAATACAATTGTTTATCTGCTATACTTTTCGTCACTGGCCAATTATCTCTTTAAATATAATTTTGATATTTTGCCTTATTTCAATCTTTGACTTCACACATGACAAGGTCATACACATTCAACAATTGCCTTCACGTTATACCCAGTATTAACCCCAATATACCGTATTTAGATATAAACTAGTAAATCCTACGGCATATATGTTTGATAGTTACGTGGTATAAATAAGAAACATCGATTGTTTTAAATAATGGATATATAATAATAGTTTCAGGTAATTAACTGCTGACAATTTGAAAATGTGAATTACAGATTATATTTTTGAAAACGTATTAATTCAATAAAAATATCAAAATAATTCAAAATTGATTTACCTTAATTTTGCTATTTCGATTGGAATATTTTTAACTGCTGCATTAGTTGAATACATCTTGACAGCAACGTATTGTGTTTCACTGCCTTTAGTTATTTCTCCCAAATGTACTGTAACAAGATTGATGCTAAATATGCTTATATAAGGTATAATGCTTGAAGACACATCATTACAATTTATTTGTTGATTTGTGCTATATATATATTATGAAACATGAATTATCAATGTTTAAGTTTGATAAATTGATAATTTTTTGATGACACTACAATAAATGGTTAATTATGCAATTGCTATTGAAAAAACATATTAAAATCCGTTGAATAAATGAAGGAGAATTTTCCTACCCAAGTGCCATAACCCATGCGGTATCTCTGAATTGTTGTCTTTTTGCATGACAGATGCGTTTTTCATCAATACTGCCATAGAAGGCCTCCTTATCATACCTTTGCATGCTGGTTCACCCTGGGGAAGTTGGACATGCATTTTTACGTCTTTTTCCTCAAAGTCACTTACAGAAAAGTTATGTTCACCATAATGTATCAAATCACTTCGAATTCTTTCTATGCTGATCAACATGTTTTCGTACTGGGCTCTGTATTTTTGTTCGGCCAAAAATTCATTCTCAAATCTTTCAAGAAGCGTCTTGTTTGAACTAATCAGTCCTGGAATTTTATTTTCAAGTCTTTTAATGTAGTTGTATGGTCTTTGAAGAAAATCTATGACAAACATTTCCAGTCGGTCATCTTTGTTTTTCATCAATGAATCATGCAGTTTCTCTGACCGGATTTGAGCAACTTTACCAGGATTATGTTTATATTCTTTGAGTTTCGTTTCATCGTGCCTTTTCCGGATTGCTTTAGTCATGAATAATTTTAACCTGTGTCTAAGTTTCTTAGGTACATCTCTATCCAGGAGATCCTCTTCTGTCAAATTTTCTAATGATTGGCATAAACCGGAAAGTAAAGTAATACTTGGAGCTCTATATAAATTTATATTATCTTTATGTTGCACACCATATTCAACAGCAGCAAGATCGCTTTCCAGTTCACACAAGTTGAGTTTAGCTTCACGTGATAATTTTTTCTCAAGCAACGGAATAAATTGTGTTTGTTCGTCCCATTCCTCAAGCAGGTCCGTCAGACGATCATCAAAGGCTGTATCGATATGCCGTTTTATCCAAGACCATGTCCCTGAGGCAGAGTTCAAGTCAGGCAACTCTCCCTCCTTTTCTCCCCATTTTGTTGTTAACTTTGTTTTGGCTTGTGTAGTATGTAAATAATTTCTTACCTAAATAAAAAGTATGTGTTTATATGTTTACTAGTTTTATATGTACTTGATAAATAACAATGCAAGCAGCTCAGAATAGGGAAGTTTTCATGATTCAAATATTGTATGTTTTAACTTATCATGTTAGAAACGAGAATACCTGTTTTTTCCGGAGATTATTTGTAATTACAAACAACCAATTCTTGCATTATAAGACAGGGTTATCTACTGTTTACACCGGTGCCAAAAAAAAGCTTATCTGACCCCCCCCCCCTGTAAGACAAGGTCGTGTGCTATAAATGACATCTTCCCCGCCAGTCTTTAATGAATGAATTGCGTTCTTAAGATGACGTTATTTTGCCGTTATGTATGAAGTTGTAAATTCATTCGCTGCTATGAGAAAGAAGTACTAAATGAAAATATTAGTTTTCGTCACTTTTCCTCGAAATATGATTTATAGGTAATATGCAAGAAAATGAATCAAACAATCAAATTTCTAGCTTTCGGATAACTATTAATCGGAAACTCGACAGAGCCTCATCATAGCCATAAATAGTCACTTTCGAGTAAGATATTCCGATATGTATCTGAAGCCGGTGTAAGATTCTTATATGTGTGATAAAATCCCATGTAAAGAATTATACATTTATATAGTTAGGAGTAGATCTTAATCTACTGTGAACTATAATGTGTTATACCTGATGGCAAATATCTTCCACAGCAACGTCCATTTCGTTGTAGAGTGACAGTATCACCGAATCTGCCTTTTTACTCAATATACTCAGCTTCTCTAAAACTTGCTTGGTTTGTTTTTGCCTCTCCTTGTCACCCATGTCAAGTCTGTGAAAAATTGTCTGTAGGTAGTGGACACTTCTTTGGAGCACAGTCCCTATCCACCTTTGAAATATGGTGACATCACGTTAAGATTCATCAAAATCGTAAGAACCTTTCTGTTGAAAGGTGTTGAAAATGTTGTTTCTAATGTAAAATGTTATAACAAAGACGAAAGAGATTTAGCGGCTAACCTTTTCATTTTCAAGGTATTTATTTCAAAAATCGAAAATGCAAAAGTATGTGAATGTTAACGTAAACTACGTAAGTACCTGTATGAGGCTTTGATGCGTTTATCTAGGGAAACTTCAACGAGTTACATCAATCCATACATCAACGCGACATATTCTTCAGTTACATATCCTTTATTTACGCCAATCTCTTGCTTAGCTTTAAATGTCGAAAAGAAAACTGCGTGAGATGAATCAAAGTCTGGCCATGCCTTCTCAAGCTGTTTCAGAGCGTTTTCCCGCACGGCTTTCTTTGACTCTTGTGGCACCATGTCCCATCTGTTACAGACAAACAATGCTGCTTTTGGATTAAACTTCACAACGTCGTTGCTGCTTCTTTGACTCTTGATTATAAGGCTCATTAGGTTAACGAGCTGTACAAAACAAAATTGAACAAGGTTTCGTTAGTTAACCGGTAAATATTGAATTGTGCTTTGTGATTTTATTTCAAATATTTAATTCACATGAGCCGTTCAGCCTTAAGAGTTGACAGTAATAACATTTAAAATAATAGTATGAAAGTGCTCAGGAGAAAGGATTGATCATAATTATCTTCAGCTAATATGTATAGAAGATCTGATAATCATTGTGTTCAATAAATTGTTTTTTATGAATTGCCAAAATGATTTACAATGTAATATATACATGCATATGCAACATATTATGTGTTTTTTCCAATGATTTATAGAACCCTACCCTATCCTCCGCTATCCCTAGAGCATTGTCAGTCATTATGATGTATACAAAGCCAAGTATCTGATGAGATCTTATATATTCCATCAAATAGTTCTCTAGAAATTCATTTTCTCCAATTCCTGGGGTATCAACAAACACAAGACCGGACTGAAATATCGATACAACATCTTATATCTATACTTTAACATATTATTGACAGCCATTCCGTCTGAGTAGAATAAAACAGAATGTCAATTGCGTCAAACAATCGGCATTTTTATATTGTCCACCCTCATAAGAAATCTGAGCAAAGCCAAATCGTATTCATAAAACATAATTCATTTATTGTATTTCCAAACAAGTTCTTGTTGTTTTTTAATATTGAAACACAGCCGTTAATAAAAGATTTTTGTCTGTCCAAAATAATATGTACAAAGTGGTAAACGTGCTTTTTTATTTCTAAACGAAAAAAGAAACATTTATGTTCAATATACTATATGAGTTTAATTTTAACCTATTTGCCCTATACTATATGAGTTTAATATTAACCTTACATGTAACATTGTAATGGGCAAATAAACTTGAATTTCTGCAACTTCGTGGCCTTCTTTTCTTCTTTTATATACCCCTTGTTCATCTGTTCCGTTTTTTGCATTGGAAAAATATGCTCTTTGTTGTAGTCTTTGAAGTCCCTCTTTATCCAAGTTCGGAATAGATTCAACCTCGCCGTTTTTATACACTACCTTTGCGCATTTATAAGAATGATATCTTATTACTGTGATACATGAGGTACAAGGAAGCATATGAGAAGGAAGAATCTCCTCACCGAGCAGTAAGTTGAGAAGACTAGATTTTCCTGCCGACGACTCGCCTGTAAAATAGGAAAAAATGAATCCCTAAAGAAAGCCAAAATTGGCAAAATTGTAAATGTTTTAGGCTCGGTTTGATTGAGCCTGGTCATTGACGGCACTGCAAGTGCAAATAACCGTCAACGCCCTTTAGTACCGGCTCAAGCAGAATTCAACGTTTAAACATAAAATGGCAATATTTTGAATTTAGAAACATTCGCAGATGTGTTCATACGACGGTTATCATGGAACCTTTAATGTGACACCTCCGTGCCATTCTATGAAAAGCGGCGTATGGTTCCCAAATAATATTAAGTGTGTATCACAATACCATTCCGTTCAGCTGCCTTTGAAATAATGGAGCATACGTAGGAAATAAATCCATTTAACACACTTAATTTTGATATGTTTTCCGGTAACATTCCAGAATTAATTTTAAAGACATAAAATAAAACTAAGATCATTTGAAGGAGAGCTATAAATATTGTCTTTAGTAGCATAATGGACACAGTGTAGTTCGAACGACAATATACCATTTGATTCCAAGAGCAGTGAACATTCATGCAAAATTGAGTTTTATCAAATATAGTCGAACTCGTAAAATTGTGCTTACACGAGGTAAGGAAGTAAAGTCAGTTTTATGGTCACTTCATAGATTCTTTATCATCTGCCCCTTTTATACTGTCGATGATTTTATTGTTGAGATATAACATAATTTACCTAAAATAAATGAAAACATACCTGATACAAGAATTACACATTCTTTTTCTTTCAGACTGGTAAGGCGGAGATCACAATCGTGTGTTATATCATCGGTTGTTCCATCCTTGTTAAGTAAATCTTCCATTAGTTCTTGGCGTTTAGTAGCGCTGGAATTCGTACCTTGTGCAAATATATTCTTTACTTCTTCAATAATACGAGATAAAGATTGCCTTTTTAAGATGTCTTTCTCCCCAAGTTCTTTAAGCTGATCATCCATCTAAAATGAGTATGCAAAAATAAGTTTTTTAAATAAAACGAAGAAATGATGTACTAGGAAAAGGTATAAATTTGTTTTTGAAGACATAAAACGTTTCAAGTCATTTAATATTTTATTACAAATAATAAGGATCAATTTCCTGCCCAACACGTAAAACAATTTTATTATTCATGTACCATAAAAGTAACTCGTTTGTTTGAATATTTTAGTGTAAAACCGAAAACATTTTAAGAGAAATAAGAAGAAAAATGTGCGCCGATGATATGTAAATAACACCATGCATTGCTGTTAGAATTATGTAATTACGTAAACATGTTTGTATTCCGTCATGACTGGTTTATCAAATTATTTGAAAATAAACAAAATTATAATAAAATCTCATTAATGTTCTTAAAATAATTCTTTAACTAATGAATACAATCAAGTAAGTAACGCTAAAACACTAACTTTGTCAAATAATAAATCAATGAGAACTGGAACAATACTTTATTTGTCTGTTAAATAATTTACCTTGTGTTTGAGATTTCCTTCATTTATAAGTTTAACGTGACATTTAAGCCGTGTTTGTATTTCATCAACCGAGTCGAGCTCATCAATATTGATATCGTGATCTTCAGCCAATTCCATAGCACTGATTGCATCTTTCAATTTATCTATAGCTTCAAGCGTTAACGTAGAATTTATTTCAGTCTTTATTTGCGTCTTTTCATCTTCATTTTTGGCATCGGTAACAGCAAACTGTTTTCCACCAATGCCTTCTTCCGTCATATTTTCCACCGGTTTGATTTATCAATATCCAAGTTTAATCTAAATTGGGTTATTTTATGCTCTGCCTTTTAAAGTGCCGCATTCAGGTAAAACTTCTACACTGAGATTACAATATTTTAGATAATGTAGGTTTAAGATTTTATCAGAATTGCTAACAAATGACTGAAATAAATAATCAATATCATTATTTTGTATTTATCCGCTTTATCATAAATTTTTTTTCCGATTTAATTCTACAACATAATCAGACATAACTCCAAATATTAAGCATTTTTATATTGTAATTTATGAAAACAAAGGGACTTAAAATATTCCACTATCATATTTCAACTTTCAAATCGATAGTTACACCTTTTGTTCATTAATCGTCAATTGTAAAGCGCTGTGTAAAAACGGTCTACAGTTTTTGTTGTTTAAAATTACCTTTAGAGAGAATATCCTTTAGAAAAAAATATTGTTAAGTTTACAGTTTTGAATTACTTATTCCTTACAAGACATTTGTTAACTACACGGTTGGCTCTGCCTAATCAAAGAACCTGCATTTTTTTTTGCCTTTTTGGGGTACGGTAGCAAGTTGGTTCTTCTCTTTTCATCCATATCATTTGATCAATTGTTCTTGCTATTCCTTTATGACAGCAAAACCTTGTACCCGGAACATCAAATCCCTTTTCATGTTTGACTTTGTTTAAGATTGAAATTTGAAATAATGAATATTGAAATTTAAACTACACATATTTTATTTCTAAACATTACAAAAGTAGTTAAAACAATTTTCACATTAAGATTAATATTCACTCATCTGACAGGTATATGTTTTATGGGTGAGATTAGTACACATAAGCCGGTGTAATTTACCCATTGTAGGTTTGCTACTGACCGTGTTACTTCGTGCTTGTCTTATTTACAAGTAAATGTTTTGTGTAATGACGTTTTTAATTGTTCCGCTTTTTTTCCAAACATGAGTATCACAGTATACGGTAAGAATTTTCCCAATCCTTTTTATATTTATCCGCCCAAAGTTATTCCCGTTCCATTGAATTGGGTCGTAAATTGCTCACTGTTGATTATACTTCATCCTAGGTTGTTCTGTAGTTATTAACTATGTTTAATGCACCAAAGGTTTGCTAAAGTGTGGGTGCTTCTTCATCAAAATTTATACCGTTTCCAATACTGAATTTTGCTAAAGATGGTGGTAGAAGTGAGAACGATAGCTTGCACTTACCACCGGAAAATTAAACTAAACGTGCAACATTGTCAACTTTTGGGTTTTCAGTTCCTTTCATTTAGTTATACGAGAAGCCGGTTCTTCTAAAAATATTTTTTTATTTGTTCAATAACATTTCATTAATTTTTCGTTTTGTAAGGTTTCGTCTCTTTTTCCAAGCTCTTCTATCTGAGCATTTATCTGTGTAATTCAATTTAACAAATAACAATGTATGTTTGCTAAGAAAAAGTAACTTTCCTTGACATTAATCGTTTTGAAAACTACGCTATGATTATGTTGATTTCATATTAACATTTATTATTGTAATGCGGAAAATTGAATTTCAACGTCATGACCGTCTTGTCTAGCTTTATATACCTCCTTTTCATGTTTGTTGCATGTGAAAAATATGCGCGCTGTTGTACTTTTAGAAGTGCTTCTTTATCCATATTCGAATCCGGAATCGATTTTACCTTTCAGTTTTATACACTACATTGGCGCATTTATAAAATTTGTATCTAATGACTATTATACATGATCTTAGGAAGCATGTATAAATATAGGATTTCCTCATCTTTGAAGACTAGATTTTCCCGCAGGCGTCTGTCTGTCAATACGCAACTACATTAAATCTAATTGTTTTCTTCGCCAAACTAGAGCAGCCAAAAGTCTCTCAATTACTGATAACTATAAATTGAGATATCTCATCATGTTATTGTTATACATTTGTATACTTAAATATTGTAAAAGTAATGATACTGATGTTCGAAGTTCAAAATGTGGTAGATAATTTATCCAGAAGCTTGTAAGATGTCTTATGTACAGCGACGTGTGCATTGAAATTTTTCTAGGAGTGTTCCATCAAAAACACATCCCTGCTTGACCTGTACTATTCGCGGGAAAGATATACAATATTCTGTACATGTAAGAATATGATACTAACTGTACAAGAAGTTCATGCTGGAATACATTATCTTTATTCCAAAGGATTGTTCCACATGAAGTTGACAACAAGCACTGTAACTGTAAATGTCAATAAATAGTATATGTGTCTTGTTGGTTACTATTATTTCATTTAAGTGATTAGCCTGTCAGTGCTCTGCCTTGCGCCCTGTTCTGTTTTGTTTTGGTCCTCCTAAGCTCCTTGCCGCTGGTTGTTGTTGCTGGGACGTGTGGGTTGCATTCATTGAACGCCGCCTTTCATTGTTGATCTTGTTTATCATTCATTTTTATGCCCCCACAAAGTGGGAGCATAGAGCGTTGCACTTGTCCGTCCGTACGTCTGTTCGTCCGTCTGTCCGTACGTCCCGAAATCTCGTGAACGCAACTCGTCTTAAACCGGATGGCAGATTTTGCTTAAACTTCCAGGGATGAACAATCTTAATGTGTAGATGACAGTAAAGGAAGGAATTTTGCTGCGACAAAATTTAACAGAATTATGGCCCTTTGATGATTTTTTCACTATATACCATATAGAAATTTTGTGAACGCAACTCCTCTTAAACTGGATGGCAGATTTTGCTTAAACTTCCAGGGATGAACAACCTTAATGTGTAGATGGTAATAAAGGAAGGAATTTTTGCTGCGACCAAATATAACAGAATTATGGCCCTTTGTTGATTTTTTCACTATATACCATATATATGCTGTCAGTGGGGTCATCCGTGTCCTTTGGACACAGTCCTAGTTTATGTTATCATGCTTATACGTACTTATTATTTGACGAAATTAAAGTGATAAATGTTGATAAACACAGCTATTCATGTGCTTCTATTAACAGAGCGAGCTGTACTAGATTTGATTTTTTATATTTTTTGAAATATCTGCAATCTGGAATACAACTATTTTAATAATTAGCGCATCTCTCTTATCTGCAGGTTTAAATGTATAATTTTATCTATTTTCTTCTGGGTATCTGAGTAATGGGAAGTAAATATGATAGGAGCTTTTTCGGCAAGGAATTCGAAACACAGCCACATTGGCAGGGCGCCAAGAAGAGAACTGAACCAAAGGATGAAGAAGAGCACAAGAAAGCAGGAGAGGGACATGCCAATAACTGTTTCAATATACATTCTAATTTGGTTTGGTTTTACGTTGCACCAACAATATAAGGTCATATGGCAACTTTCCAGCTTAATTAGTTTGAAAATTTTCAATATGTAGACATATCAATTTGAAATATGATAGTTGAATATTTCAAGTCTTTTGTTAACGTGAATGGCAAAATAAAAACACTTTTGTGACAAAGTTTTATATCGTCATTGAATTTAATAAGACTTTTTAATTTTAAAAGGAAAAATAGGTGTTTGGTCTAAAGAGTTATTTGAAAGCATTTTTGATAATATCATACATGTTCGAGTTAACTCTGTAGCCAATTGTATCGTGAATTATAATTTAAACATAGAGAAAAAATAAGGTAAGTTGAATTATTTCTCTTTTAAACAACTTATGAAATGTGTTACAACAATAGTTTTCACTCTAAACAATTATCTTATTTTTCTATAAAAATGCATATAGTGGAAATTTAAGATTTTTTCAATAAATGCAGGATTTTGTTTATCGAGTGATATGAAATGTAATTATTTTATGAGGGGCGTCAGCTACGAGTAAAATAATATAATTGTCATACCGCAAGATGCAAAGAAATCCTGTATTTATAACAAACATTTTTTTGACATAACAATTTGAAAGACCTTATTCAAATGTTTTGTCCTGACTGAATTTTGAAATAAGTCCGGTTAGGCACCAATGAATATACGGAAAATATGTGTTAATATTTTCAGTGAAATTACGGAAAATGAAAATACGTATATTATTTCATCAATATTTAATTTATAGGTATCTATAATAATGTGGTATGTTTTACAAAATAAAATAAAAGTTATTCAAATCTATTAAATGATGGTTTTATGAATTTAAAGTGTTCAATATTCATCAGCAGGTTATATAACATACTGCTTCGCACATTTTTCAGAATGCTAACAAGTATTTAATTTGTTTTTAACTGATGCTAATCGGAGTCCTATTCGGCTTGATGTTTCATTTTTTGAAAGATACTGTGCTCTTTTATGGTTGTGTGGCTGTCATATGATAAGACGGATATTTATAGGTTGTCACGTTGAAATTTAAAAATGAGGGTGTGTTTTTCAATGGCAAAGCCTTGTCACAATCAGTTGATTAGTACGCCGTTCAAGAAATAGATCTGTTATAGTCTGAAATGATTTCAGCATGTCCGTGCTATATAAATAACGCCGTTCAAGAGATTGATCCGTTAAGCACAGAAATTAAAGAAATGGCATTTAAGGCGTTGATTCTTTCTATGACCTTTAAATGAAAAAGATCGATGTCACGTCTATCACAAGGACCAATAGTTATTCATTCTTTCAAAATAAACTTCACCTGCTAACATTTATATCTTTAAATGCTTATTTACCTGGAACTTACATCTTGCAGATTGACAAAGTGTACCATACATCCGGTAATTTAGGTCTTTAAATGTTATAATCTATCTAATCATATTATTATCTAGGTAAAAGAGGTGGTCACATAATTCAAGACCTTGGAAAATATGACAGAAGAAGACACAGACGGTAAAGGATTTGCTGTTTATACCAATTTCTTAAAGGAAGATGCAAATAAACACACAGAGACTGAAAAAAATCCGTCATTGACACTTGAATCTATTGATAAATTGAATGATGCATTCGATGCTGTAGAATTGGCAGAAGATCATGGTATTAACATTGATGAGTTAGAGTCGTTAAATGAAATAAAAGTACGACTTAAATGTCATCTGCAACTTTTAAATGAAGGAAATCCTAAAGATAAGGTAACATTTGTTCGGTTTTTTCATAATTTGCTTTTGATGTATAAAGTTTTTGACATAATACAGTGTCAGTTTAAAATATGTTATAATAGGTTAACATTGTGTTATATTTTCTGATGTTTAAGGACCATATATTCCAGGACATAAAGTATTGAAAATTACTTTAATGACTTGAGAAAAAAAAATCTACGACGAAAAGCAAATAAATAGAATTGATTTGGATTTTTTTTCTCAATCACGTTCAGACTCTTGTAGAAATGAAAGTTTGATAAAAGTATCAAATGATTTTTAGAAAGAGGCGTCTGATTGTTCAAGTTCATTAGAAGATTTTGACCTTGATATCATTGTTCAAGGAATAAAATTAGGTTTGAAATATTGGCTAAGGTGGGGATGAAGTTGTCAGTAGACCACACAATACTCAATCCAACCTCAGAGTTGAATATGTACTAGTAACTAGATCAGTTACAGTTGACAAATTAGAATGGAATTTATTTGTTGCAGGGGAATCAGAATCAGAAATTGTTTCATCTCCGTCCATTCATTCTTCTGAACATAAGGCTAGACTTGAGCTATTAAGACAACTTATGTATCATTGATCTCCATACGATTTTGTAGTTGTTAAGAGTTTGTATACAGCTGTATAAAGGGAGATTGAATAGGTCATCTTAAATGTGGAGATTCGTATCAATATATGGAAACTGCAATTTTATCTAGTCATGTTATTCATGTTATAAAAACAATGAATGTTAGGCATAAGACTGAAAAAAGTACATCAGATAATGTAGAGTGAGTTTGGTTCTACAGTCTATTTCAAAGAAATAAATCCCGTTATATTTATGTTATTAAGGATATTGCAAGATTATCACAGCGTATCTGTACATCTTGTTGGGTGAAAGATAAGGTTAAGTTAGAACACCCAGAGTGTTCAAGCTCGTTCCCTATTCAACAAATTGACTTGAGGATGAAAATAATCAGCTAAAAAGAAATGTGAGAATTAATGAAAATATTGTAGATCTATTTCTTCCAAAAGTGTGTAAAAATCAGTGTTATAATACTGTTGATTCTTCGTTATTGAAAATGCTATTTGTAAACATTCAGGTAAATGTAACATTTGTAATGTCACCAAAAGAGATGTAATATCTATTTATGATAAAGTTGTTTTTTTTTCATGAGAAGGTATGTCAGTTATGAGGTTGCTTCACTTCAACGACAGCTTGCACTGAAAACAATTAATCATTATTCTATAATATACTTATAAGCATATAGATAATATTTACGATTTTTTCAATTCGTAAGGATTTATTTTTATCGAGTGGTATAAAAATAAATATTTCATTAGTGTCGGCAACTTCGAGTGAAATATAATATTTTTCTATATATGTCTATACATATAATGTATAAGTTGTTTATGTTGGAACTGAAGCAAGTAGATTTTGACATTTGAATTGTCTATCTAAGCATCATATGATGTAAATTACATTTGATTGGTAATTGTTTATGTATAAGTTGGCTTAAATCATAATTTATTTAATATTTACATTAAATGCTAGAATATTTGTAGTAATTGGGATATTTCATTATAAATATCACAACACATCATCAATAACTGTAAATTTCAATATAATATTTTTAGTATCATAATTGACGTATGAAACAAACAAATGCAGGTGTTTACAAAAACGTGTTTTTTCTAGTTGATAATTGACTTCTCTACATATACTCATGACAGAACGGTCATTGCCGGAGACTTTTATAAAAAAATTAACGACGGAAACACGGACGAACTGTCGCACGGACGTACTGACAAACGATGGACGCCGGATAAATTGTGATTACTTTAGCTCACCTTGAGCACTTTGTGCTCAGGTTAGCTAAAATGTTAACAGTTGTTTCAAGATTTTCACGTTTTTAATACTTTATTTATACAGATACAAGATGCCATGATAAGGACAAGTATGGTAAATAACAAAAAGTGTCTCTGTCTCATCCAAATGTTCGAGCAACTCGTGCAAATCATTGGCTCAAAAGATATATCAAAAGAAGTCGAGTTCGTCACAAATTTATTACAGAAAGAGCAAACTTCAAGAGACATTCTTGCAGACTGCAAGTCGAACATTAATCGACTGAGAGAAAAGGAATGCGTGATACTTGTAGCAGGTATGTGCCTGTTAAAAGAGGATTATTTATAAGACTTAAAATTAACAAAGTCATAACTTAATTAAAATTAACAAAGTCATTATGTTTTCGGTAATCACAGAGCCATTCAATAGCTACAGTATTTACCTATTTATTTCAGGTGAAACCTCAGCCGGGAAATCAAGTTTTTTGAACCTGCTTCTAGGAAGTGAATTTCTACCTACATACACGTGCAGCTGTACGTCGTTCATTACAACACTAAGATATGGACCGCAAAAGGAAGCTAGAATCATTTACGGAGGCCCGAAATCAAAAGTAGATGTAATTAAAAATCTAGACAAAGAAGGAATGGAAAGGTTATATGAAATAACATTCATGAAAGAAAAAGAGAGAGAAGCTCATAATGTGAAGGAAGTTCAAGTCTATTTGCCACAAGAACTTCTAAAGGTAAAAAAAGTTTGCCTTCTTATAAATATTGTTTAAAGATAAATATTTTTTTCAAAATGATCAAGGTATTTTTAAAACCACGCATATTTTATGAACACATTCCTTCTAAATGTAACTAATTAAATAAATATAGACATATATATTTCAATAAACAATTAATTAGTTCTTATAAAGCCGGTCCAGGGGGAATGGACGGTAGTTTACACTTGACAGTACCATCCATGAACAGGCTGAATCAAACCGAGCCAGCAACATTTTTAATTTGCCGTTTAGACGTTCTTTTAGGAGTCTTTATTCTTTCTATTTCATCAGTATGGTTATGCAGAATTGAGGCGGTAAGATGCCACCATCTACTTTCAATCAAAGATGTTATATTTTTCTATCCTTGAAGATTGTTCAGCACATTATTGTTGTTTGTGGTATTTTTAGGTTTATTTGTTTTTTTTTTCAAGTTAGGTTGTCCCAGTATTTCTCACTTGAATATTGTTTAATCATACTTACGATATGTTAGCTTTTCAATTTCTCTCTTGACAGCTTTTTCTGAATTGCAAGCTTAATATCTTCTGACCCCCTTTAAAAATTATTTTCATTTTATTTATTTTTTTTGTTTTACTGGCTTTAGGCGCATGTATTCTTTTTTACTTAGAGAGCATACTGTCGCTATCCAATGAAGGGCATTAAATAGTATTTGAGGGTTTCATGAAAACCGCCTTTTGAACACATCTGTGGATGTTTCTAAATTCAAAATTATACAATTTATTTTTAAATATTGAATTCTTCACAGTACCGTCCATGAACCGGCTATCAAACCGAGTCTGCAACATTTTCAATTTTGCAGATGTGGACGTTCTATACGGATTCTTTTATTCTATATATCTTTTTAAATATATCACTTTTGAATATTGTGAGTAAAATGTTCTTTCAATTATGCATTCTACCGTTTATTGCAGTGTGGAATTGTTCTTGCTGAAACTCCATTTATAGGAGAAAATGAAATTCTTGAACAATATGTGATGGACTTCATATCTAACAATCAGATCCTTGGATTAATTTACATCATCTGTTCAGATTTTGAAGGTGGAATAAAAGGATACAGAGGAGTAAGTCTGAAGTTCAATAAGTTATGTAGTTTTTACGTCACATGTGAGAGATTGAATAATATCCATATTAAACGTATGAATGACTGTCATTGATTGGTTCATTTAACTCTGCAGCAAAAATATATTAGACAGTAGATAATAATATCTTATTCTTTTAAAATGATATTAATTGGTACCAATCATGCCTTTCTTTTAATAAATATATTTTGACCTGGTCATGTGTTGATAATTATAAAATGTGCGTCAGTTTATAAAATAATATTTTTAAAGTAAGTTAATTTACATATACATGTATGTTTATAGCTTCTACTTTTACTGAAAATGATTATTGAGCAACAAAAGAATGACAGCAAAGCTTTGAAATTCAATCCAAATGATGCGTTAATTCTGGCAAACAAGTTTGATGCGGTACAAGAAGAAGATCGAGAGAAGGTCAAACGGAATATCCTTGATCAGCTGGGAAAATACTGGCCAGAGTTTGATGAATCTATGACTGTATTCTTTTCGACAAAGACAGCGTTAAGGGATGTTGCCGTGCACCCGGGCTTCGTAAATGATGACTACAAAACATTGCTTTTGTCCATAAGCAATCTCTTTTCACTAGCCATGGACAGGAGAATCAAGACTTCTGACAAGTGAGGGCTCAAATTTAATATATGTATTTTGCTCCCCTCTTTTAAACAAAATATCTTAACATTTGATGAACAAAGTCAACAAGCAATTAAAAAAAATCTTCTTAAACAACACAATATCTGTTTTTTGAGTTTTATCAGCTTTTTTTAACAACACCTAATTTATTTTGTTTACATATCATGTACATCACATGTAAAGGTTGGCTAGCTACTTATCGAGCTGATTCCCATTTATCATGAGTTGAAACAAAAAGCAAGTCAATAACATTGTACATCTTATTTCAGATGGATCAGAACGGTTTTACAGAGGTTAAACCACTTCTTGAAGACCGTAACAATACTAGACATGACACAAAGAGACCATCAAGATTATGCAGTAAATCAGCAGATGAGGCTTCAAAACCTTAAAGAACGGTCAAATGATGTTGTAAGTGAACTTCTGGCAGATATATCAGAACGTAGTGAGCATATTTTTCGAGAAATTCAAAAGTATCTCTCCACCCCTCAAGCAAAACTTCTCCTATGTTCGGTTTGGAAACCAGACGAAATTCCAAAATTAGAAGAAAAAATAACAGACGTTAATCGTTGGCTATGGGTAAAACAGCGTGTAGATGATGCTTTCTTCGACAGGTTATGTAACGCTATTGAAGACTGGAATGACAAAGAGAGCACAGTTTCATACATTATAACTGAAATTGTTGAAAATGGTAAATCAAAACTTGGAATTTTGCAAAATGAAATTGCAAATGTTGAACATGACTTGAGATGCCCGCGTCGGTCATATAACGGTTTAAAAAATTTACGAAGAGCTCTCAGACTGCCTGTTATTCTTCCTAGAGGGCAACTGATTGAAGAACCATTGAAGTTCGCTTTGCATATGCAGCATCCGGTTACAAACAACCCTTTTGAGAAAATGAGACATAGGAGAAAAGCAGGTAGCTTTGAAAGAGACACCCAAGCTTGGACAAGCAAGAGGGCGGAAAGATTGATGTGGAAACTTTTGGCAAACAAACCAAAAGACATTTCAGAAGTTGGTTTGTTGACGAAGCTTGTTGACCAGTTGATGCGACGTCCAAGAGACATTGTAGAGAGATTAAAGCAACGCATTCAATGCATCATTGACACTAATATTGAACTTCTCAATTCTATTCAGAATTTGGTGGTAACACAAAGAAGAGGCGCAAATAAGTACGAAGAGATGATGGTCCTTATAGAGGGGCTTAAAGAATCACTGATTTATATATTTGTACACGACTTTGAATCAAACGAATTAAAAGTATTACAAGATTCTCCTGCTGGACAGAGTCTTGCACAGACATTCCGATTCTTCAGTGAGCTTGTAACAGGAGGTTCTTCAAATAAAGGTCAAGAAGTAACAAATCTTCCACTAGGTACTTGGACAATTGTTCGTCAAGGCACTCTCAAAAGAGACGGAAAAGCGACACCAGTTTCAATTAAAATGTACATGCCCTCGTCCGGAATAAGCCACACTTTCCAAGAGGTTGCCAAAATGAGGTAGGCATATTTTTTCTTTCTTCTTTAAATGACAAATGAAATGAATATCCCCTCGTTCATTTCCCTACATTGGCAAATGAACATTTTCCTTCTGGCTATGAAAGAAATTTCTTTGAGTTATTTGAAATATCATTTCCAGTGCTGAACCATCCGAACAACAACCCCTTAACACAAAAGTAATTTGCTTTATTAAAACGATTGTGATATTTAAAACTAAATAGCAGTAATGTTACTTTTTTCAGATGCCTTCTTAACAAACGTGTGTACTTAGCAGAATTTTTAGGTATTTATCATATAGAAGCTGTTACTCCTGCATATATATTTGATGGACATTTACTGCCATTACACCAATATGCAACTGAAGCTGCAAATTTCAGAAATTGCCTTCCAATATTGCTTAGAGAAATAGCAGATGGGGTACATTATCTACACTCGAAAGGAATGGTTCATATGATGTTGAAAAAATCCACAGTAACGGTAAGTAAAGTTATTGATACTGATTAATCATATTGCTTACTGCAAATCTGAAAAAGAGCAACAGGATCAGAAGGAAAACAAGGCATATTACAGACTCTGTTTATTTAGTCCGTTCATGGAAATAATTAAAGGTAAGGAGTCTCTAACGCTCCCTTTAAAGTATGTTTAAAACTCATTTACTGTGAACAAACATTTTTAAAATTTCGAATGTTTATCAATAACTGTATAAAAATGACCGAGAAAACGATTTTTTGACTTCTATATATCATTTACTTTCTACTGACGATAAATAATAAAATCTTCTGAATTGATTCAGTTGAAAACATATATAATCTACGAGTGTATTTACTTCAAATTTTGGAAGATTTGAATTAATGTTTTGTCACATTCTAAATGTTCTTTTCGGAACATATGTGTCATAAAACAACAATTTCATGGCAATGGTTATGTCACAGGTGACAGAATCCGGTGAGGTTCGCTTGACTGGGGCTTGTGTTCCTAGGCATGCCACACTGCCGCTTGAGAAAGAAATCCCTGTGTCTGACTTTGTTTACCTCGCACCTGAAGTTCTGAGAAAAGAGCTTTATATAACATCAGCTGACGTATATGGATATGGCTTACTTGTGTATGAATTGTTATGTGAAAGGGAAGCCTTTCAAGAACAACGAAAGTCCACTTTAAAAGACTTTGCGGAACGAGTAAATCCTGAGAAAATGCTTCACCTGCTCACACATATTAGTGCATGTCTAACGGAAGGTACGATAAAATTGATAACTCAATGTGTGCAGATATCAGAAGACGATAGACCAAACATGCACGTAGTGATAGAAATGCTTAAGGGAAACTTTAGAAAAGAGGTAACTAGAAGAAGACCCGAAATGCACACACCGGTGAAACTTTTCCGAAGGCCGAGAAAATGTGAAAAAAACACACATTAATATTTACCCAAGTTACACATTTAGATATGTAGGTAAATAAACGTTCAAGTGTCTTACCCATCATAATTTGGATGGAAATGAAAAATCTTAAATTACAAATGCACATAAAAACCAAGTAAATTGTATTCTTTCAGTAAATGTGAATTGACAGTTGTGTTTACATCATTACATTGTAAATTCAAACAACATTACTCTGTTAGATTACACAACATCAAAATGTAAGTGAACATGGCATTGTAGTATAGCATTGTACAGCATTTCACAACATAGCATTGACAGTTTATAGATCATTACATTTTGAGTTGACACACCATAATAGTGTTAGCTTTGAAAGTGAAGACAACATTGTGGGTGTATTCAACATTACATTGCGTTTTAACATTACATTTTGGGTTGTGTTAGTACATTGACATTGTTCCTCCTACACATTCTATGTACTATGCATATATCAATATCTAGTATTAGCATAAAAAATTGCTTGCTTTGTCTATCACATTTAATGATATGTATTGTAAGTGGTGATATTATTTCATGTATGAAACGCGATCATTTAAGATCAATCAGACCGAAGAATTGATATATATGTAGATTGCGTAACCATTTGAGGGAATTATATTTTTAGCACACTTTCATTGTCATGTGTTTAAGAAAAACAGTATTTGCATTTTTCATTTCTTAAATCTTTTGTTTTATTTTAAGCATTGTACGTGTAGGAAGATACAACATATAAGTGTATGTTTTGTTCTGTTTGTTTGTTTGTTTGCATATGTTTGTTTGTTGATTTTTGATTTCATAACCGGGATAAACAAGAAAAATAGATAAAGACAGTAAAATAACTGAACATTCGCCTCATGAACAGACTCAATTTTATATGTTATGGGTTTCTCATTATGTAATGGTTTACTCTCTCTGTATCAATGATTTTAACTTTCTGTGTTTCAAATTTGTTAAATGTTACTTTGTGGATATTTTTGCAGATCTTTGACATAGTCATTCTTTTGTGAACACTATTGATTGCAATAAACATTACATTCGTTATACATTTGTTTTTATTCCATGTGTACGTACCCATTTCTATGATATGAAATACTACTATATTTATTTCATTTACCGAGCTGTGTTTTTCTTTCTCTTGAAAAGTTTATGAGCGTTTGAGGAGAAAAATGATGTATTTATGACACCAAGAGACATTGAAATAAAAACTGACTTATTTTTATTCGCCTTATAGTGAGTTATATCAGTGTATAATCCAATACTGTTATCTCCTTTTGCTTTTGTCTATTTAACCTTTTTCGATACAGTTGTATTCCTTTGATATCATTTATTTCAGTATCTAAATTTATTAAAGAATATTTTTATGCTCTCGAAATGCCTCCGTCTGGTCCATAACTCATTTATGGGTTGATTTTGAAATAGCTTTGTACAACTGGTTTGCACATTGGGGTTATGTGTCATGTCCAAAATCTAGGTCTGAAGCTCAAAAGCCATTGTCACTCTCTGTTTTCAAAAGAAATTCTTAATACAAATGCACTGATATACATGTCTGGTCAACAATTCTGTCATTGATAAATTGCAAAAATTATTTTGATATTTACATGTTCACTGATTATATACACAAGGACACTTTAAGCCGGTGATGACTTGCACTTTCAAATTAAGCTTAGTTTTGACATCGCCTTCAAAATATTTTATTTGATTATTACGAGACTAAAGAATAACATTTAAAAGGAGAAATAATTATATGTATCTAATTGTTGGATGGTGCTTACGTCGGTGCTAGTGGGCCACTTTCCATTACCGTTCATTAGCAGGCTCAGACAAACAGAATCTGCAGTATTTTCAATTTTACCGTTCAGGCGTTTTTTTAAGGATTCCCTTTCCTCTATTCTACAACTTTATACTTCGTCTCAATGTTGTTTACTTTTTATCATTTTTCGGAATAATACATTGCAATTCATTCTGTTTATGTAGACATTAAATTTCACTGACCAATAAATGTGTGCCGCTCTGTTGGGTAAAAAATTCAAAGGGCAGAAGCGTGATAATGGTGTGTGTGCGTGCGATCGTGCTTGCGTGCGTGCGTGCGCGTGTGTGTGTGTGTGTGTTTAATAAGGCTCCATCTGCCCTGAGAGTACGGACCCCGGACATGTCACCAATCATGTCCTTAAATGGTATTGAATAGTATTGCCAAATGGTGACCTATTAATTTTGATTCCAGTAATTCACTGAATGTGTCTAAATATATGTTATTTTTCTTTTCTATTTGATGTACAATGAGGCCAAATGAGACTATTATATGCATCAAACTAAAATGTAAAATGTTGATGAAGTTACCAAAATAAGAAGTACCGGATACTGTAAGTTCTTATCGGACTATCATGCTAGTTTTTTTTGTTTAAACTCAACAATGATTGTAAAAGGATAAAGAAAAAAAATAATTCAACGTGAATTAGTAGGAACCATGCTTTTCCTGAATGAAAACAAACAAACAAAACAAAACTATAAAACAAAACCATTTATAAACATGCACAATTAGGACATGCTTTTTCTGAGAAGAACAAAATTAGAAACCACCATTGAACTTGAAACTATAAAACTATTTACAAACATGCGTGGAAAGAATTATATATAGAATTAAATTAAATTCTCCTCAAGCAGTGCCAGCCTTATGGAGCCGTATCAACACATACATGTATGTGATGACGTGTGTACACTACTGGGAGGTTTTACCTGTTTTTATTTACGAAACATTTGATATTCGTTCGTATCCGAGAATACTAAATATAACAGATATTCACTTATGTTAGTAATTTATGTTTCTGTTAGATTGGTCTTCATAACGAAGTATTATTATTATTTGTGCTTGTTATTCTATTTCATCAAAAATTTCTCTTTGTAATCATACGCATATGTTGGCAGTATTATTGAAAGACTAGCATACAAAATATTTTAAATAGAAGTAAAAAGATAATTGAAAGTTTAAAATAAGCAAACTACTTATAAACGTTTAGTTTAAGGTATTACCATCCTAATGCCTTACATCTGCGTTAAACAGTATTCTAATAGACTAGAACTACTGTTAACTACATTGAAACTGAGGGCCATGGGTTCAAACCTCAGTCGGGTCAACTTCTTTTTTTCTTTTAACATTATTTATCTATCTCTCCATCAATTTTTGGTGGAAAAAAGTGTTATTTTATTATTTAATTTATATAGGTATTTATTTGCTAAATAATGCTTAATCTAGTAATAAATATGGTACCTGATATTTGTGTAATAAAATAAAAATTAGACGGTAAAAGTATTTACTATTTTACAAGATCAACCAATATACCTTTTTAAAAATTTAGGGAAACTTTGAAAACAGGCACTCATTCGGGTAAATTTTAAGGAATTTTTAATTAGGCTCCCTAAGTAGGAAAATGGTCAAACACGTGTTAAAAATGGGTGGGGTAGGGTAACATTTTTATACATATTTTATAAATTTTGAGTAGAAACCATAATTTTGTTTATGTTAATTGTTAGCTGAATAGAACTATTTGTTTCTTACCAAAAATTAATGGGAAAACGTTTTTTTTTTATTAGAATGCTATTGCAGATTATTTAAAGGTTACTCATTTCTGAAAAAGGGCCCACATACACCCTAGCTTCAGTTCATAAAAGTGGCCAGAACTCGATTTCCGTTAGGTAAAATTTGTTTAAATTTTGCATACAAGTGTACTTTAAGGTAAATATCTGACCTATGATATAAATTTTTCAGTTTCTTATAGTGCCCGTTAGGGTGGTAATACCTTAATGCAAACAACTATGACCAAAAATGTTAAGTATAAAAAACAGTCAAAATTTTGTTAACCAAAATTTTCACAAACTAATACAATTTGTAATAACTAGAGATAGAAGTACATGAATCCAAATTTATAGTTAACATTTTATGTTGCCTTGTGAAAGGCACATTAAGCCTCAGAAACAAATAAATGTTTACTTTTTAGAAAGGTCAAACATAAATTATTTAATGTTTTTTTATTTTAGAAAATTTTAGATGCTTGTTATCTGAAGAAAGTAGAGATTATTGTGAAATAATTTGTCATAAAAGTAGCAAATTATAAACGAAGAAGTTTTTGTCTTCCATTCGCTGTAACTGTGCTTACTGGCAAAATGCAACAGATGAAAAAGATGGTTCAGGTAATTGGGTTAGGAGTGACGTTTTGGATAATATAAAAGTACACCGAAATTAATAAGCTTGAGAAATAAAAATAAAAGCATTTCTGGGGCATCATTGGCCTTTAAAGAGTAAACATTTGTAAAATATTTTATTTCTAAGGAAACAACTAAAAGAGGATAAATGACTATGTAAAAGTTGTCTGAAGCCAAACTTTAAGTTGTCCTGTTTATTATCATGTTATATTTTGGATAAAATATAACAATATATTTTTCCATTAAAGATGATTCTGTATGTGTGAGTGGGTATGTCTGGTGGTGTGTCCGGTTGTGGGGAGGTCCATCAACGCGGCTCGTTTACATAACATACGAGCTCTAGAGTATGTGAATTGTGTGCTCTTTAACATATCACTTATACTGTTGCTTTATATTACAATGATCGTTAAGATAATTGATGTACATGACACATACATACAAATACACACTCTCGCGTGCACGCACTCATACAGACCTACACATACATTTTCGTTCAATTTCACAGTAACCTTTATAATTTTACGACAATTTTAACACACACACTTTGGGTCCTATATCTACAGTGTCCCGTTAGGGCTATCGTGACAAACACGAAACAACGAAATCACGAAATTGCGATAGTGAAAAGTCGAAATAATGAAATCACAATGGTGAAAAATACAATGATGAAAAGTCACGATGTTTCGTATTTTCACCATCGTCTTTCGACTTTTCGTTATCATATTTTGACTTTTCCCCATTGTGGTTACTTTGATACGGCTTTTCATCATCGTACTCAAAACCTTTCATTATGGTAATTACGAGTTGTTACCATCTTACTTTCGATTTTTCATCACCGAGGTTTCGAAATTTCATCATCCTAGATTTGTCTTTACAGCAACTTACCTAAGACATTTCACAACCGCATTTGTCTATTTTTGAAACAGATATCAATTTTGAGTGTATTTTTGTAAAATGATAGTGATTAATTACAAATCATTTGCACGAACAATTAATATATATTTCCACTCTAACATGCTAACATATCATAATTAAAATATGTGTTGATTTGATTGAGCGTAGAAGTAATTTTCCTGACGTCATATGACGTGTAAGGACTCGTTTTTATGCTGTAATAATGCACATGATATCCCTATCTTTTTGATGGGGAAATGTAAAATATATCACGTTATTCTGTTATCTGCCTGTTTTTCAATCACTTAAAGTATAAATCTCTTCAATAATAGAGGTTATAAAAAACTCAAAGCAGTACTAACTTTGATACTTAAATAAATCATAATAAACGTAAAAACGATAAACAAAAATGTTTTTTATGGTTTTGGCCGATATCAAATAGCACTTCCATGAATCACCATTTGAGTGCGATCTGAGTATTATTATCAAGGTATCATTCGAATTGGTAAAACAAAACCCGCTGAAAAAGATATGTTATTAATATTTAAAATAAAACGGGACACGATGCAATTGCATGTCTCCTGCTTTTTTATAACTTCTGTCAGAGTATAATTTGTTTTATTCGTCATGACGCTCCTTGAGAAAACTATCATTTTTAGCTCAAAACTATTGATATCTCTTAGGCAATATGTGTAGCCTTGTCTGCTTTGACTGTAGTTACAAATGAAACCAGTGTGAGAACAAAAGGAAAATACAAGGCAAAAATGAATCTATATTATGATAAAATATGTTCAAATATCCAGCCAGTTCTTAAAGTATTAGAATTATTTTACTAGTTTATTTGGTGCTTTGAAAACTGGTGTATGTTATTTTCATAAATATATTGTTTTGATGTCGGCGATATGTTGATTTCTGTACCAGATATTTCACACCCTGAATAAAAAAGATAATAATATAATAATTACATAGAAATAAGGATTTTTTTTATGTTTCTTCAATGTCGATTTATGTGTAAATGTCTTGCTGGCATTGTAAATTAACTATCTCCACCTTAAAGATAACACAGCAATGTTTGCTATTTCTTAAACTTCATGAAATTGTAACAATATCTTCTATAATGTTCATTAAACTAGTATGAATACTCATTTCTTCTTTGCTGAGAAACGTCTCGAAAATATATGTTTCGGTGTAGCTGTACTTCTTTTGGACTGAATTGGTTTCATTGATTTTCCTTTGAACTCTGCTCCCAGTTTCGATGCATCCGGTCTTTTTGCCATGTCCACTTCTAGACAAAGCAATAATTTCTCGATCACTAACGGAGCCATTTTTAAATTTTTGACGGTTGGTTCCAGATGTGTTGTTGCAGAATTCTCCAAAAACTGTTTAATAGACTGTTTTGGTACATCAGAAAAAAGTTCGAATCGACTATTCGCTACTTCCAGGGTAAGAAGGGCAAATGAGTACATGTCTGCACATGCAACATACGTTTGACCGCGTAGAACTTCAGGTGCAAGATATTCCCATCCAGGAGTAACTTTTTCACAGTTCTCCATTGGAAGTTCTGGTTTTCTTGGCAAGCAACCACCAGTCATCTTTACGTCCCCTTTTTCAGATACCTGAAATTTTTCCAAACATTATATATTTCAACCTATGAAACAGTTTAATTTGTTCAAACTAGTAATTTACTGATTTGTGTAGGGTTCGTTTGCTTAAAGGGACTCCACTGAGGTTTTTTTGACATTTCGGAACTGGAAATAATTTCTCAATATTAATGTTTTATTTGATGTAGGTCTAGATCAATAACTTATTTGCAAATTTAAGATCATTTAATTTAGCTTTCACCGTTATTTAAACTTATTTTTCAGACTATTTAATTAGATTGTGAAGAAATGACCTAAAATTGAAAACGTTGCAACGCTTATCACTCAAATTGGGCTGAGAATTACACTTAAATATGATTTTCAATTAATTTCATTTCTTACTTTCGTATATATTTTTTTGTGTTTTTGTGTTAAAGTGTCAAAGTTGATCTGTTTAAGAAGATATTTTTTAGGGTTTGGACTTCAGTGGAGTTCCTTTAGTTCCTTTAAACAACTATATTACGTTCGTTGACCTATTACTCCCCATCATTTTTGGACCGTTTTATTTGTTTCTGCACATTGATTTGTCATTAATTTGGCTGAAATATATACTCTCATTTTCACTGGCAGAATACAGATATTTCAGGCAATATAAAAATTAGTTCCGTTATTATTATTTCTTTAAATACATGCTTATCATATTTTATCAACATCTATAACAATACTTTTACCAGATTGTCATTTGGTGTTATTGTTATAATATAAAATATACATATACTTTTAAAAGACAATTACCGTTACAGTGTCCTTGGTCAAATCCATATGGACCAATCCTTTGGAATGAAGATACTGTAGACCGGCAAGAACCTCTTGTAGAGTTTTTGTCGTATTCACTTCCGACGACATTTTCATGTATGTAGAAAGGGACGATAACTTTCCCGCGAATAGTAGTGCCGGTGTAGGTGTGTCTTTTTGATGGAACACCCCCAGAAACTCTGCAATGCACACATCAATGTGCATGAGACATCTGAAACATTTAAATTTGAGTTATAGAATAAAATAGAAAATGAAATAACGCTGGACTTATCACAAAATAAGATGCTGTGCTTATTGTTTACAATCGGCATGTTTACAAGTGTTACGGAATTATCAATAAAATAAATCAGTCAGCAAGGTAAGATATAATTACATTAAGTACAACATTAACGGTTTTATTTCTCGTTAAATGTTAAAACTGCTTGAAAGTTTCTTGCATTTTCTAGTATGAACGTTAATCAAACCAAGCTTGCAACAATTTTAAAGTTGGCGTTTTAGGACTTTTAAGTGATTCTATTCCTCTCTATTTTGCCTCTCTCGTACAGTGTCTATTGTTACTTGAACAAAGGTTAACCCATTTTTTACCTTTCCCTGATATCATTTCAGATGAGGATTTGCCTAACACTAGAGCGATTTCTCAATGTATTGGAACTCATCTCCATGGGTTAAAAACTATGAATAGTTGTTAATAGTTTATGTTAATGCTTATGAGTTTATAGAAAAGTGTTAGTTGATATTTAAAGCGGTATACACTTTGATCACTGTGTCTCTGTTGATCTATATTTTCATATTTCTTTGTATCATCGTCAGATGAATCATAGAAAAATTATACAAAAAGAAGAGCTTAAGGTTTCTTTACCGAATGCCCATTAGCAAATACTGAAAATATTCACATGTTGTATTTGCTTTTGCACACAATTAAAATGTCACATTAAAACTGCATATAAATGATAACTTTACCACTCATTAATAATTACCAAAGACAGAGTAATATAGTTTAAAATATTTTAAATATATAAAATTAAATCAAGATATCAAAATGACATTAAAGCTGATATACCTCAATTTTGCTATTTCATTTGGAATATTCTCTACATTCGTGTGGGTTGAATACATTTTAACAGCCACGTGCTGCCTTTCACTGCCTTTGGTTATTTCTCCCGAATGAACTGAAACATGTTAAATTGCAAAGCATGTATTTACACTCATTTCTTCTTATGACATGTTATTGTATCAATCTCATTTTATTATGTCTTAGTGTAACAACACAGAAATTATCGAAGATTTAGAAATATCTTTTAAAGGTTTGATCTGCTTTAACTTAAGTTAATATAAGAGTTTTAAGTGTTAATTAAAAAAATATGATAAAAAATATCAACAAAGAAAGGCGGCGCTCAATGGACGCAACCCCACATGACCCAGCAACAAGAACCAGCGGCAAGGAGTCCAGGCGGACCCCAACAAAAACAGGACAGGGCACAAGGTAGAGCACAAAAAAAAATCACCAAAGTGATAAATAGTTTGTAACCGACAAGGAACTTAAAAACAACAATTGATCGAAGACTCAGAAAAACTTTTAAATGTTATTCTATTGTTAATTATTACTTTTAAATAAAACGGAATAGTTTACCTAAGTGCCACAATCCATGCGGCAAATCTGAATCAACCGTATTTCGCTTTACAGATGCACTTTTCATCAAGTCTGCCATAGAAGGTCTTTTTAACAGCATTTTGTTTCTTGGCTTATCCTGAGGAACTTGGACGTGCATTTTGACATCTTTTTCTTCAAAATCACTAACAAAGAAATTATCCTCTCCATAATCTATCAGCTCTCTTCGAATCTTTTCTATTCTTACCAACATTTCTTCATATTGAGTTCTACATTTTTGTTCGGCCAAAATTTCCTTTTCGAACCTTTCAAGAAGAGTCATGTTTGAACTGATAAGTCCTGGAATTTTGGATTCTAACCTCTTAATGTAATTATATGGTCTTTGAAGGAAGTCCTTTACAAAAGATTCCAGGCGTTCATCTTTGTCTTTTATCATTGACTCATGGAGTTTTTCAGATCGAATTTGAGCAACTCTACCAGGATTATGTTTATAATCTCTCAGTTTGGTTTCATCATGCTTTTTTCTTATAGCTTTTGTCATGAACGATTTCAGCCTATGCGTTATTTTCTTTGGTACCTCGCTATCCAGTAGATCCTCTTCTTCAAAATCCTCAATAGATCGACATAAATTAGAAAGAAGTGCCATACTTGTTGATCTAGAAAGAGATCTAGTATCTTCACTTTGTTGTACATCGTGTTCAACCTCAGCAAGATCGCTTTCTAGTTCGCACAGGTTAAGTTTAGCTTCCCGAAATAGTTTTTTCTCAAGGGTTGGAATTATTTGTGCTTGTTCGTCCCATTCTTCGAGCAGGTCCGTAAGACGATCATCAAAAGCGGAATCAATGTGCCGTTTTATCCAAGACCATGTCCCTGAAGCATAGGTCAAATCAGGCAGCTCTCCTTCCTTTTCTCCCCATTTTGTTGTCAGCTTTGTTTTGGCTTGTGTGGTTTTTAAATAATTCCTTATCTAAAAATATATATATATAAAATGTTATAAATTCACAAGTCTTGAAAGTTCCGTCGTAAATGTCATTGTAAAGTTTTTTTTCTTTTTATAAGTGTCATTTTCAGCTTAATTAAGGTAAGTTATAGTGCACAGATCAAATGTAAATCAAAACATTCTGTGACAAACTCTTAAGGAAATGTATCACCGTTCTATAGTCCGAGCATAATAATACTTTTCGGATATTTACATAATGGTATTCTAAACACAAAATCATTAGAAGCTTTTGTAAGTTGTTAATGCTCAAGAATACAGTACTTAGTGTTGTTTAGTGTCCATCCTTAGAGAACATTAATTCAAATACCATTAGTTAAGAAGAGAACCCCTGCTAGTATTAATAACATGAGATGTTGCCATCTCTATTATTTCACTTGATTTTACTGAACAATTTCTTCTAACACGTATGCTTCTCCTTTTCCCAGAATCCTGAAAGTTGTGTATCAGGATCACACTCAAAGATGAGTGTTGCCTACAGCAGTGGTTAATACATGCAACCGTCCACATAATTTGACAGCAGCTTCGGCACAATTCAACATTTGTTTTTTAACATTGTCAAATTTAGAAATAAAAACTATTCGCAGATATTTCCATACGGTATTCATTATAGAACCATCAGTGAGACACTTTTTCTCATTAAAAAAATAATGATAAATTATCTAAACATTTATGAGCAAATTTGTCCTAAACAAGAAACAATTGTTTAACCTAGATTGAAGTTCTTACACAATCGGATGTTGTAAAGTTTGATTATTACAGACACCTATCGCATGTCAAAAATAAAACCAGACATCTTAGCATGAGGGTGATTATAAAGGATCAGAATTTTATAAATGAATAATGGAATTTTTCGGAGCCAAGAGAGTATATTGTTTCAAGAATACAACATGTAAGTGATACCGAACGATGATTGATCGTTGACACATTTAACGCCAACATTCAACACAAATAGCGTAAGGCTTGACATTGAAATATTAAAACGAGGGAACTCTTAATGCCGATAAACAGGGCTAAATAGTTCGGTTTAATTGACACTGTTTAAATTTTAGGTCCAAGTGTATACAGTTAGTAAACAGGTGAAGTCAAAATAAGTTTGCATTTTGACACGATCCATTTAAATTTTATAATTTACTTTGCATAAACGATTAATAACTTAAGTGACCAAAGGAAATTTCTATAAATTGTCATTGGAATTTACATGTTACGTTAAAATTTTAAAAATAGTGAGTCGGCCTTTTTTATATGCATGGCAGAATTTTATCTTATCTTATGTTTACAAATTCAAATTTCATCAATCGGTCAACAACCATTACAGAAATCTTTAAAATTTACAGCCAATTCAGTTCAACTTGAAAATGAAAAAATCACGATGTCAATTTATGTATTTCATTATTTTTATAGTCATATGTCATATAGACAAATGTTCTTTGAAATTATACAAAAATATATCTTTCGGTATGCAAATTCGTCTAGTGTAAATTTAGTTTGCTTAAAAAACAGAAACTAATTATCAAAGAAATCTACCTGATGACTAATGTCTTCCACAGCCACCTCCATTTCGTTGTAGAGTGACATTATAACAGAGTCTGCCTTTTCGCTAAGTATTTTCAACTTCGCCGACACTTGCTGGGTCTGTTTCTGTCTTTCCTTGTCACTCATCTCAAGAGTGTGAACCATTGTCTTCATGTAGTGCACACTTCTTTGAAGAACAGTCCCTATCCACCTTACGTTCAAAGATATTTCAAGGTTGTAAATAAATGCAAAACTTAAAAGCATACGTGTAAGACATATCTTCAGAAAACGATCAGTATGGAAGAAAATTATCTCTTTCTTTCGCCTTACAAATATATTCAATTTAAGAAATAAATCGGACACGAGTGAAAGCTTAAAATCGAGTCATTTGTCTTTTGGAAAAAAATGAAGAATGTTGAATTTCAATTTAAGTTGTTAATGAAATACAATATTTGTTTTACATAACGGCAAAAGAGTACAACCAAACCAGCATCCACTTTTGAAATATCTCATTCAAAACATTCGGTCAATATATCACATATGAACATGTTTACCTGAAATGATGAGAATTTAGGCAAACTCATTTTAGCTTATTTTAGTCGACTACTGTTTTGAAAATATATCATATGTGCTTTATTTTGTGGACTTATTGGCAACCACGTGTACATAAATTAATGCTTTTCTTACATTTTCACTATTTACACACACACTCACACACACAAACCTCGTTACAGATTAACCTTTCTTTGACATGAAAGTTGAGACTTTATACAATGGCAGCCGCTACTGGCATTAAACATAAAGAAATGACAATGAAGGTTGTGACGTTGATGAAGAGCGTGTACTTTAAAGACGTCTTTGAAAATGGCTTAGAAAGTTATTAGACAAAAACCATCTAAATGGAGCAAGATGGCTTTTAGTTTGCAGCTCATAAACAAAAGAATAGCAAAGGCAAAGTTTTGTTGTCAAAACAAACTTTAAACACAGCCAAAATGGCTACTCGGCGTTTTATAAGAACTGTTACTGACAACGAATTATCTTTAAGCCAAAGTGGAAGTGTTTTTATTTATTTTTCCGTTCTTAACCAATTGATATATTTTGCACAGTGTGTAGTTTGATACACAAATATTGAAGGATATTACAATATCAAAACTTTGCATTACAGTACCTGTAGGAAGCTTTTATGCGTTTGTCCAATGAAATTTCAACGAGTTTCATCAATCCATACATCAATGCGACATATTCATCAGTAATATATCCTTCATTAACGCTAATCTCTCTCTTAGCGTTGAATGTTGAAAAGAAAACTGCGTTAGATGAATCAAATTCTGGCCATGCCTTCTCAAGCTGTTTCAATGCATTTTCGCGCACGGCTTTCTTTGACTCTTGTGGCACCATGTCCCATCTGTTACAGACGAACAATGCCGCCTTTGGATTAAACTTCACAACGTCATTGCTGTTCCTTTGACTCTTGATTATAAGGCTCATTAAATTGACAATCTGTGCAATAGAAAATATAGTTCACCAGTTGTCGTTTTCTTCTTTGAATTAAATACAAAATTTACATGTTACATTGCAAAATCATTTTCCATAGGATACATATTGAAGCGTATATTGACTATTTTCACATTACATGTGATGTAAAGAAATATATGCCTGCCAATGAGAACCGCTTATATTAAAGGCTCATGTATATTTTAGAAAGTTTTAAAAACACAAAAACATATGCCATCTCCGATTAACTTGATTAATATGCCAACATTAATAAGTATATTATAAAGCATAAGCATTTGTATTTTCAACCACTATAATGTTTTCATTTTCATTTCATGTTCAGATATCTCATAGACGCAAATGCAGCACGTCTTAGAATTTTATCTTTATCTATTTCAATTTGCAAAATGTAATCGCAAAATATTCGTATCGTATCGCTTCCTAATCACACAGCTGCTTGCGAGACTTCAGAATGACGTTTTTAAATCACCTTGTTGAAGAGAGCTTTATTCCATTAATGTTATGAACACTTAACTAGCATGTATCCGCTATGCGTAAAAAATAAAAGTAAGTATATAAGGAAAATAAATATAGTATATCGCTTGTATAAACTCACCCTATCCTCCGCTATCCCTAGAGCATTGTCAGTCATTATGATGTATACAAAGCCAAGTATCTGATGAGATCTTATATATTCCATCAAATAGTTCTCTAGAAATTCATTTTCTCCAATTCCTGGGGTATCAACTAACACAAGACCGGACTGAAATGTGTAAAAATTACTTCAGATGTTTGTAAATTAAACACATTCTGTAGATATCATTCTGATTAATAACAAAACCATTTTTTCAAGTGTGATTTCAAATGTATCGAAACAATTCCATGTCAATAATATGTTGTTTTGAATCACAATTCGCATGTTTAATGCCTGGCCACTATAACACCCGGCCCACCTCTAAGCAAATGCATTTCTGTATGTAAGTACCCATACATGTTAAAACACACATTATTTAATTCATGTTCACTCAAAACAGAAGAAAAATTTGCACACGATCAAAAATTAAGTTTACTCGGAATTGAATTAAAACTTTATTTCATGTGCGATTTTAGTCGGATTTCATTTTAAAAGCTTTGCATGTTTGGGTCATTTTGCGTAATAAAAATGGCGATTCTGGAAAGACGAAGTCTGCAAATGTTGTAAATCATGCACACAAGTTATAAGTCCAGACGAACATAAAATGTAGATAAAGTCCAGTCCTGTCAAGTCAAAATACATCAGTTTGAGTCATTTTAAGCAAATAACTCGTTTAAGCAAGTTATAGGTGTAGATAAATTATGACATACGAAAGGATAAATTTGACAAAGAAAAAGTCGACAAATAACAGCACTACAGATTCACTACGCAGTGGCTGTGTTTCATTTATTACTCACATAAAGCAATGTAATGGGTAGATAAACTTGAATTTCAGCAACTTCGTGATCTTCTTTCCTTGCTTTATATACATCTTCTTCGTCTTTGCCTTTTGTTGCATGTGAAAAATATGCTCTCTGTTGGAGTTGTTGTAGTCCTTCTTTATCTAGATTCGGAATGGATTCTATCTTTCCATTTTTGTATACTACATTGGCGCATTTATAAGGCTTGTATCTAATGACTGTTATACAAGACGTACAAGGAAGCATGTGTGAAGGTAGGATTTCTTCACCGAGTAATAAGTTCAGAAGACTAGATTTTCCCGCCGACGATTCACCTGTAAATGCACAAAGATATGAACAGTAAGTATGGCAGATGAAGATACGACTAATAGACAGGTTTGTTACGACGTTAAGGCTTAAATGTATATAATTGTACTAACGCAGAATCAAGCTGTTTACCTGTAGTGATTGGAATACATTTAATTAAATTAAATATGTTTGTTTGTATATAATAAGTATCATATGTGCATTTATATTGACCTGATTATGCTGAAGTTTTCAAAATACAATGGAGAAACATAATACGAAGTTTTGAGTTTCATAACAAATACAAATGTAATACAAATGGCCAAGGAATTTGATGCTGAATAGAAAGGCATTGCTTCAAAATGCAGTGTATCAGTGATAATAGTTCTTATATCGCATATTCTAGCCCTGACTGATCACAGATTGGCCGCGTATTACATAGATATGTCATAACATGTAGCTAAACTTTAAGCTTGTAAAATTAATTTCAGCATGTTCGGACCAATAAACACGCACATATAAGACCAAACACACTTTTAGATATGTAATGTGTACTCGTATATGAAAAAACATATTCAGATTTACTTTTGTTTGTTTGTTTGTTTGTTTTACGGTGTATAAGTCAACAAGCGAAGAGAGGAACGACCAAACTTCTGTAAGTGAACTATACAGCTTACTGACTAGAAGTAATTCAAAGTCCATGTCGTGATTCTTACAGCGTTCTCCAATATGTAGTTTGAAGAAAGACCAGAATTATCATGACATTCAAACCCAAATATATGAACCGATGCGGTTTTTTCCTTTTCACGATTTATATTTTATTTTTCAAAATATAATAGTATCAATCCAAACCTGAAACAAGTAAAACGCATTCTTTTTCTTTAAGACTTGTTAGGCGGAGATCACAATCGAATCTTATATCATCGGTTGTTCCATCCTTGTTTAGTAAATCTTCCACCAGCTCTTGGCGTTTTGTAGTTCGAGTTGCACTTTGTGTAAATATGTTCTTAACATCTTTAATAATACGAGATAAGTTCTCCTTTTTAAGGGCATCTCTTTTCCCGAGTTCTTTTATCTGAACATCCATCTGTGAAAGCATAAATGTTTCAACTACAAAATTAACTTCTGACATTGAACCTTTTTTTCGTGAGTCGGCAACGCTTTCAACTGATGACATGATTATAGATAAATGATACGCAAACCACACATGTTATTCAACTTACTATAATAATAACAATAATAACTGTCCAAACAACTTTCTGCCAAAGTATTTACAATTATTCTATAAATTAAAAAGTGTGTTCTGTCCAATCTTGTATCGTAAATAAAATAAAATTCAGTAAATTGTTTAAGCTTGAAGAAGTGAAAAGATCTCTGTGCTTAAATGTATATTAAACACTTCATCTTTGTTAGATTGCTCATGTATTTCATCAACACGTGAACACTTTTCGCAGGTTTCATTAAAACTGTTGTATGAATATATCAGCGGGTGTAACCGAATCATGAATTTGACTATTTTATTCATAAATACTTACTTCTTCATTCTTCATAAGTTAATCGTAGACAAAGTTTATGTGACATGGAACAAGGCTAAGGAACACGGCAACAACTGTTATCATAATAAGAAAAACCTATCATTGTTGTTACAATAAATTGATAGTAAATACTTGTTTCAAAAGTGTTCTAAATCCAGTTGTAAACGTAAACTTTTACTACCTTGTAACAAACTCGTACCAGGCAATTATTACCTTTGCATTTGTAAGATACAGTCATATTAAACTAAATATGTGTACTAGGATTATAAAATTTTCTTAGAGGATAAAGTCTGTAACATCATAATTATGCATTACCTTTTCTTTAAGATTGCCTTCATTTGTAAGCTTCAGGTGACATTTAAGTCGTGTTTGTATTTCATCAACCGACTCAAGTTCATCAATATCGATACCATAATCTTCAGCCAATTCCATAGCTTCCAGTGCATCTTTCAAATCATTTATAGCCTCCAGCGTTAAAGTTTGAACATTTTCTGCTTCGACTTCTTCAGCTTGTGTCTGTTCATCTTCATCTTCATTAATATCGGTGAAAAAAGCTATCTTTTTACCACCAATTTCTTCTTCATTCATTTTTTCCGTATTTCTGCCGGTGTTTGTTAACTTAGCACATTTGTTCCATCTAAACTAGGCTAATCCTGTACCAAGAGAATGATCAGCAAAGTATTTATATATATTAGGATGCATCATAAAATATGTAAATTTGCAAGTAGTGATTCATCTAAGTTTTATAGGGTAATCATTTTTAAAGACATAAATCATAGAATGGCTGAAATAACGAGTAAATGTGTAAGACGAAATCGATGAAGGTTTCAGAAAACAACCACTCAAATATAGAGAGATTAGAAAATTGTCAAATTCTCGGAAAAAAAAACAACATTTAAATAGATGGTATGAAAGGACTACTTAATAATCTAAACGTGAAAAAAATAACAATCCATTAGAACGTACTTAAAGATTGCGTTGCATTAGAATAACATAAGAATTTACGACCATTTCTCTGATTATTTATTTTAAATTCAAATTGTTAATCCACGCATGAATGCCTGTAAATTTTTGATGATTTGTATAATGGACTTTTCGGTTATCGATTTACCATTTCAAAAACAGTTTAGGCAGTGCATGACATATGGAAACTAATAAACCAGCATTTTACTATTTCAAAATGAGTTTAGTTATTTAATGTTTTAAAGATCAAGATTAAACTTACCTTTTTATAAGTTCCTGTTGTGGAGTCATTATATCAGGTTACATAACTGTCCTGCGATAACAAAGTTATAATGAAACTTGCAAGAGTATGATCAATTTACGTAGAAAATTAAATTGTTCAATATCACAATAACTTGAAAATACAGCAGATTGTACGTATAATATCCAGTTAAATGTACTACAACAACTTCACACGAAACATTTGAAAAATTAAATTGGCGTTGGCATAACTATTTTTATATCCAAAGCCATCAAAAACTCAATACTTAAACAATAGTCCTTCGTTATATGAATTATAATCTCGCCGTAATCATTTCATAGCAAGCTATTGTAATTTAAGTATTGAAGGATCTTTTTTTTTTGTATTTGCAGTTCACTAAAGAATACTTTACCATTATATTTAAACTTCCGGATCGATATATCTGTACGCCGCATTCATGTTTTGTGCGTAGTATAAATGTCGTATATCCTATTAACTACGAGTATAGGTGTTTTGTGGTTCATATAAATTTTGTATTATTATGTCTAGGGTCAACAATTTTCAATTTAGTTTATAAAATGTTTTTTATTGCAAAATTACTAAACAGGCCGCTGAAACAAATTATAAGATATCTGGAAAAAGTGGTGATCCCTCAGAAGCAAAGATAACAACAAAATCAAATGAAACTTTTCAGACTTGGTCTGATTAAGTCTGTACTTGAGAGATAATTTTTTCACACCCCAGCACCGGCACAATCGGTATACCGTGCTAACATTCTTGAATCAATTATCCAGGAGGACCAGAAAATATATAACAACACTGAAGTGAAAATTTCGCACACATCATCAAATTACATATATTGTATCATTCTATAAAGTTTTCAAGTACTTCTTAAACATATGCTCAGTTTTAAATTCGCACTTTAAAGGACTATTACGACATACATAATTACTTTTCACGGTTGAAACATCATAAAGTCATACATATTATAAATTTACATATAACACATCAGGCGTCCAAGATTTCAATTACAAGCAATACTGAAATGTATTTCCACTTCTTTGCTGCTGCTGCTGCTGCTGCTGCTGCTGTTTTTGTTGTTGTTTACATGTAAATCGCGAAAAAAATGAAATTCTTACCTTTCAGCCGTAATTTAAAATTGCTTTTCACGGTTGACTAATTTCAAAAACCGACACAGGTAAAATACTTTAAAATGGATATAATCTCTAATCCTTTACAACTTTGCGCGTTCATATTGTATTTCAAAATACCATAAAAGCCAGTCCCTTACCCTATTAAAACTAAATTCCAGTATGCAATTATGCCGTGAATTTAAGTTAGGCGATAAACATATTGCGTTTCCTAAATCGTCAAAAGAAGTAAATTAAGCAACAAAGAAAATTAAGCAATTCATACTATACGTGTTATATTAGTTTCGCAGTTTTTAAGGTTATACAAGTGAGAAATAATAAGCGCGGGATACATTACTTATTTCCTTTACAAGGAAAGTGTACTATTACATATATCACTTTTTATGCTTGGAACGTATTTTGATATTTCGAAATGAGAGTTCTTCACTTCACTGTTATTATACTTTTCTGGTCTTTCGAGGTCATTGATTCAATTTTTTTTCAAAAGTATTGGAAATTGAGTTCCACCCAAGCCGGTGCTAGGGTGCATGAGAGATGTTGCACTTTTTCATCATTCTTCATGTACAGACTAAATCAAACCGAGTCTGATATTTCCGTGTAATTTTGTTGTGAGGATAACACTTTATATAGATTTGTTTTACATTTTGAATAATATTTGTCCGACACGGTATTTTCTATATTGTATGCATCTTTATCATTACATCCATAACATCCTCCAACAGGAGATGATTCATTAACAAATAAATGAGCCTAATCATGACAAAACCATCATAATGCGTTTGCTACCAGCATGGATCCAGACCAGCCTGCGCATCCGCGCAGTCTGATCAGGATCCATGCTGTTCGCTTACACACTCTATAACAAGTAGAGAAACCGATAGCGAACAGCATGGATCCTGGTCTGGATCCATGCTGGTCGCAAACCCATTGTGTTGGTTTTGTCGTGACACGGCTTAAATAATATTTAAGAATTTTACATAAACTAACTTGAAAGCATGTCATGCGAAAGAAAATCGGTTTGGACCTTAGACCTTGAACACGTTTATATTTCTTATATAACCATTGTGAAACAGGCTTTTAAATGTAATGATTTCTTTTTATTTCTTTATAGGAGGTGGCCGCTTAAGTGTGAAAGCTATTAACAGTCAATTACGATCATCTGACTTCATTTATAATCAAGTGTCTTTAAAAGACAGAAAAGATTTAAAATAAACATAATATGTTCTAAACACGTGTACTTTGAAAACGAGACAAAAATATCAATTGAAATGTAAAGACTGCACTGAATAATTATGCATCATTGCATGACAGTAAACGATCCTTCTTTGTATTTGAGACAAGTTAACCGTAATATAATGTAATGAATGCAGTTATTTTAAGTTATATCTTCACGTAACAAAGGTTTGTCATTGGCAGGCTAAAATTACGATCTTCCTATTATCTTGTTATTGGTCTTCCTATCATTAACATAAACCATTTACATGTAGTATGAAAAAAAAATACAAATTTGCGGAGATTAAACGGGTGCAATACTTTTTGCTTTGCGAGAAAAAAAATGCTGAGGTATAGGTTTATTCAGGCAAGTCGTCAAGGTGAATCGATCACCGCAATATGGCCAAAATATTAGTTTAAATTGGAGTGAAAACAGACATACAAAGAAGCAAAAGTTTGAAATTAAATTGATTAAAAGAGATTTAAAAAGTCATATTTATTTCAAAAAGTGTACATAATATTAACGATGAATTTTCATATTTGAAATCATGTTTTTTATTACAATTATTATAATACTGCACGTTTGTAACGTCCCTTTTTATTGGATAATTGAGACGTTTATATAATCTTATACACAGCTACTAGCAATTTAAGAATTAATTCCCGTTTGTCCTCAAATAAAGTAATTATATTGTTTAATAAATCCGTTATTAAAAATGTTGACAGGTTATATGACCATGTATATATGTATATATGTTTTATCAATATATGATCTTACAACCGTTTATACTGCCGAGCCATATAACCTGACCATATAACCTATCAGATACTTTAGAACTAACAATAAGCAGGATAGGACATTAAATTCAACTTCTTGATCCGCTTTACATTTATCTTACAATTTTTCTGTATTTACACACAAAAACCTACTTCCTTCTTCGGAAATTGTAGCTTTACCTGTTATAATTGACCTTTTTCAAACATGTTCAACTTTTCCTCATACCTGTGCATCTTTTACTCGACAAGATACTAATAGTAACATATCATGATAAAGTTACAACGATATTAGCCCTTGATTATCCATTATACATCAACGTTTATACTTGTTACAGGATACCTATTATAGTAATATGATATCGTTCCACCATTTAATTTAATGTTCTTGTTGACTTTATAAACAAGGGACAAGAACCTCTTGAAACTTTTGTAAAACCATTATCACGCTTCTACCCCTTTGAAATCAGTGACGTTTAGATTATACTCAACAGAGCGGCACACATTTATTGGTAAGTACAATTTAATGTCCATATACACAGAATGAATTGAAATGTTTTTAAATCCGAAAAATGATAAAAAGTTAACAACATTGAGAAGTATAAAGAAAGGGAATCCTTAAAAAACGTCAAAACGGCAAAATTGAAAAAAGTGCAGATTCCGTTTGACTGAGCCTGCTAATGGACGGTAATGGAAAGTGGGAGGTACCCGCCCAGGCGTCTAGCACCATCCAACAATTAAACAGGAAAAATTTCAGTCTTCGGAAACATCCTCGGATGTGTTCATACGGTGGTAAGTTCCTTGACAGTGTAAAATGTTAAACGCATTTTACATATAATGTTTTCTCCATTTAACGTTATTCTTTAATCTCGCATTAATGAAATAAAATATTTTGAAGGCGATGTCAAGTCTAAGGTCATATCAACTAAACAAGAACTGACAAAAATATGCCTAGACGTGGTATTTTGACATTGTATTACTCTTACTTTTACTGTAGATCTGTTTTTGAATGTGAATTTGAATGTCTCTTACATGGATGACGGAATTGGTGATTTGACATAACCATCGATATACTTTTATAAAATTATTAACCTTAAAAGTCCTAGTGTGACCTTGAATCTTTCAGCTACAAACTCATCACATATTGTTTAAAAGAACTTACATTTGTTATTACAAAATCTTTCACTGAATGACAAAAAGACCTAGACTAGACATGGCTATCAATGCACTGTCGTATCATTACTTCTGACATTCAAGTATAAACTTGACGTTTAAGCTGCTATTTTTTCATTACTTATCATCTTAATAAGCAGCATATTTATCTATAGTTATTATAAATGAAAAGCTATACTCAAATGAAGACAATCTATTCACATTCGTCAAATTTGACATACATATGTGACCTTGAACTTTGAACTTGATACCTGACCCCTATGGGCGACACATTATCATCAGGTCCTACACATTTATGCCAAATAATTTTTAAATTCATCCAGGAAGTTCATATAAAACTACAAGTGTTACCTTGATATCTGATTCATGCTTGCGACACATAGTCATTATGCCTAACAAATTTATCCTAGTAAATTGTTTAAGAAAAAAGATATCATAAGTTTTGATCTACAAGTCTGACCTTGACCTTTGAGGTAGTGACCTGATTCTTGCGCGAAAAAACATTGACATTATGTCCAACACATTTATGCATAATCATTTTTAAATCCATCCATCAATAACAGAATTGTTGACCAGACACTAGCCTGGGTTCCAGTCTGTCGATTTTCTATAGTTCTGCTTGGCAAATCGACATTGATACTGTCAAAACGACGAACGAATATGGAATAGTGCATATGTTTTAAATAAAGCAAAAACAAATGTTTTAAATATTAAATAAGCAAAAACTATCAACGCCTAAATCCCAGGTTACCGGACATGTACAACAGTGCTTTCTCTTTTACATAACACATTACCCCCAATGTGCCAAACAGTTATACAAAATTATTACAAAATCAACCCATAAATGAGTTATTAAGCGGACATTCCATTTAGAGATAATAAAAATATTCTTTAATAAATTTAGATAATGAAATAAAAGCCGTCAAAGGGAGACAACTGTATCGAAACAGTAGACAGAACCAAAAGGAGATAACTGTATTGAATTAAACAATGTCATAACTGGCTATAAGGCGAAAAAGTCAGCTTTTATTTTAATGTCTCGAAATCAAGTCAGAAGATTTTGGTGTCCTCTATAAATTATTTTTCTCTTAAAATGTTCATTAACTTTTCAAGGGTAGGGAACATAGCTCGGTAAATGAAATAAATATAGTAGTATTTCATGTCATAGAAATGGGTACGTACACAAGGAATAAAAACTAATGTATAACGAATGTAATGTTTATTGAAATCAATAGTGTTCACAAAAGAAAGACTCATGTATGTCGAAGATTTGAAAATAATATCTACAAAGTAACATTTATCAAATTTGAAACACAGAAAGATAAAATCATTGATACAGAGAGAGTAAATAATGAGAAATTCATAACATAATTAAGTCTGTTCATTAGTCGCATCTATCTATTTTTCTTGTTTATCCCGCTTATAATATAAAAAATCACGAAACAAACATACGCAAACAAACAAACAAAAATCATACATTCATCTGTTTTATCTTTCTACAGTAAAATTCTAATGCGTACAGTGCTTTAAATAAAACAAATGTTTAAAGAAATGAAAAATATGAAATACAGATTTTATAAAACACATGCCAATGAAAGTATGCTATAAACTTTTATATTCCCTCGAAGTGGTTCAACAATGTACATGTATATCAATCTATGGTCAGATTGAGCTGAAATGATTGCACATATTACATAAAATAACATCACCACTTATAAGACAAATCATAAAAATATTGTGATAGGCAATGTAAATGTTTTATGCTAATAGATATTGATATATACATTGTACATAGAATGCGTAGGAGGAAAACATGTCAATGTACTAACACAACCCAAAATGTAATGTTAACTCGCAATGTAATGTTGTTTAAACTCCCTAACTCGCAATGTAATGTTGAGTGAACTAACAATATAATGGTGTGTAAACTCAAAATGTAATGTTGTATAAACTTAAAATGCTATGATGTGAAAACACACAATGCAATTTTGTGTTAACTCACTACAATGCTATGTTCACTCACAATTTGATGTTGTGTAATCTAACAAAGTAATGTTATTTGAATTTACGATGTTATCTTGTAATCACAATTGCAATGTCAGTTGACATTTACAGAAGGCATGCAATTTACTTGGTTTTTATGTGCATTTGTAATATAAAACGAATTACTTAAAAAGTCTGATAGTGTTTATCCTATATTTAAGATTTTTCCTTCTTATCCCAATGATGATGGGAAATACATGAACTCTTATTTACCTACATATCTAAATGTATTACTTGAGAAATATTAATGTGTGTTCTTTTCACATTCTCTCGGCCTTCGGAAAACTTCCCCCGGTGTGTGCATTCCGGGTCTTCGTCCAGTTACCTCTTTTCCAAAGTCTCCCTTAAGGCTATCCAGCATTTCTATCACGACGTGCATGTTTGGTCTATCGTCTTCTGATATCTGCACACAATGTGATATCAATTTTATCGTACCTTCCGTTAAACATGCACTAATATGTGTGAGCAGGTGAAGCATTTTCTCAGGATTTACTCGTTCCGCAAAATCTTTAAAAGTGGACTTTCGCTGTTCTTGAAAGGCTTTCCTCTCACATAACAATTCATACATAAGTAAGCCATATCCATATATATCAGCTGATGTTATATAGAGCTCTTTTCTCAAAACTTCGGGTGCAAGGTAGACAAAGTCAGACACCTGGTTCTCTTTTTCAAGCGGTAGTGTTGCATGCCTTGGAACACAAGCCCCAGTCAAGCGAACCTCACCAGATTCTGTTACCTGTGACATATAATCATTGTCATGAAATTGCTGTTTTATGACACATATGTTCCGAAAAGAACATTTAGAATGTGACTATTAGATTTAATACAAATCTTCCCACAGTTTAAGTAAATTCACTCGGAAATTAATTATGTTTTTAAATTGAATCAATTCAGAAGATTTTATTATTTATTATCCGTGAAGGTAAATGATATATGGAAGTCGAAATATTATTTTCTCGGTCATTTTCATACAGTTGATAAACATTTGAAGTTTTAAAAATGTTCGTTTACGGTAAATAAGTTAAAGCATACTTTTAAGGGAGCGTTAGAGATGACTGACCTTTAATTGTTCTTGTGAACAAACTAAATAAACAGAGCTAGCAATTTCATCCTTTTACTTTTATCGTGTTGCTCCGAGAGACTATACCCCTTTTCAGACTTGAAGCAAGCAATATATATGATTAACTATCAGTATCAATAACTTTACTTACCGTGACAGTGGACTTTTTCAACTCCATGTGAACCATTCCTTTAGAGTGTAGATAATGTATCCCATTTGCTATTTCTCTAAGCAATCTTGGAAGACAATTTTTGAAATTTGCATCTTCAGCTGCATATCGGTTCAATGGCAGTAAATGTCCATCAAATATATATGCAGGGGTGACAGCCTCGGTATGATGAATACCTAAAAACTCTGCTAAGTACACGTCCTTGTTAAGAAGACATCTGAAAAAAAAATCATAACATAACTGCTATTTAGTTTTAGATATCACAAACGTATTAAAAAAGCAATTTTTTTTGGCTTAAGGGGATGTTGTTTTGATGGAGCAGCATTGTCAATGGGATATGATATTAAATTAAAAACATTTTTATCATAGCCCATAGGAAAATGCTCGTTTGCCGTATAGCGAAATGAAAGAGGGGAATATTTATTTTCTTGCATATCAGACAGGATTATCTCCCGTTAACACCGGTGCTAGAAAACCCTGTCTTACACCCCCATGTAAGACAAGTCACATACTTTAAATGACGTCATTGCCGCGCGCCTTTTATGAATGAATTGCGTTCTAAGCATGACGTCATTTTACCGTCATAAATGAAGTTTGTAAGTTCATACGCTACAATAAGAAAAAAATACGTAATGAAAATATCTGTTCCGAAAATAATTGATATTTAATATGCAAGAAAAAAAACATCAAACAATGGCTGTCGGTACAGATGAGAATATCTAGCACTCGGGTAACTGTTAGGCGGAAACTCGACAGAGCCTCGTTACCGCCGTAAACAGTTACCCGCGTGCTAGATATTCCGGTCTGTACCAGCCAGTGTAAGATTCTTATATCATAAATCATTTGGAAAAGATAGAAAATATATGCTTACCTCAACTTGGCAACCTCTTGGAAAGTGTGGCTTATTCCGGACGAGGGCATGTACATTTTAATTGAAACTGGTGTTGCTTTTCCGTCTCTTTGGAGAGTGCCTTGACGAACAATTGTCCAAAGACCTAGTGGAACAGTTGTTACTACTTGACCTTTATTTGAGGAGCCTCCTGTTACAAGCTCGCTGAATCGGAATGTCTGTGCAAGACTCTGTCCAGCAGGAGTATCTTGTAATACTTTTAATTCGTTTGATTTAAAGTCGTTGACAAATATGTAACCTTCACCATAGTTCATCAGTGATTCTTTAAGCCTCTCTATAAGGACCATCATCTCTTCGTACTTATTTGCGTCTCTTCTTTGTGTTACCATCAAATTCTGAATAGAGTTGAGAAGTTCCACATTGGTGTCAATGATGCATGGAATGCGTTGCTCTAATCTCTCTACAATGTCTCTTGGACGTCGCATCAACTGGTCAACAAGCTTTGTCAACAAGCCAACTTCTGATTTGTCTTTTGGTCTGTTTGCCAAAAGTTTCGACATCAATTTTTCCGCCCTCTTTCTGGCCCAAGCTTGGGTGTCTTTTTCAAACTTACCTGCTTCTCTTCGATATTTCATTTTCTCAAAAGGGTTGTTTGTAACCCGATGCTGCATATGCAAAGCGAGCTTCAAGGGTTCTTCAATCATTTGCCCTCTAGGAAGAATAACAGACAGCCTGCGAGCTTTTAAATCCATTGAACCAGTAGATGACTGCGTCGATCTTAAGTCATGTTCAACCTTTGCGATTTCATCTTGCAAAATTCCAAGTTTTGATTTAATATTTTCAACAATTTCAGTTTCAATGCATGAAACTTTGCTCTCTTCGTCATCCCAGTCTTCAATAGCGTTACATAATCTGTCGTAGAAAGCATCATCTACACGCTGTTTTACCCATAGCCAATGATTAACGTCCGTAATTTTTTCTTCTAATTTTGGAATTTCGTCTGGTTTCCAAACCGAACATAGGAGAAATTTTGCCTGAGGGGTGGAGAGATATTTTTGCACTTCTCGAACAATATGCTCACTACGTTCTGCTATATCTGCCAGAAGTTCACTTACAACTGTATTGGACCGTTCTTTTAGGTTTTGAAGCCTCATTTGCTGCTTTACTGCCCGTTCTTGATGGTCTCTTTGTGTCATGTCTAGTCTTGTCACGGTTGTCTTTAAGAAGTGGTTTAACCTCTGTAAAACCGTTTCGATCCACCTGAAATAAGATGTACAATGGTATTGACTTGCTTTTTCGTACAACTCACTCGATAAATATGTATCAGTTCGGTAAGTAGCTTATCAACATTGACATGAGATATTACATGAAATTAAGTGTTTGTATAATCTTTACAGGCTGAAAGAATCTGATAGAATTTAAAAAAACCCAGATATTGTGTTGTTTTGTTAGCATTCCTTTTTAATTGCTTGTTGACTTTGTTAATCAAATGTTAAGATATTTTGTTGAAAAGATGTGAGCAAAATACATATACTTTATTTGAGCCCTACTTGTAAGAAGCCTTGATTCTCCTATCCATGGCTAGTGAAAACAGATTGCTAATAGACGAAAGCAATGTTTTGTAGTCATCATTTACGTAGTCCGGGTGCGCGGCAACATCTCTTAACGCTGTCTTTGTCGAAAAGAATACTGTCATAGATTCATCAAACTCTGGCCAGTATTTTCCGAGCTGATCGAGGATATGCCGTTTGACCTTCTCTCGACCTTCTTCTTGTACCGCATCAAATCTGTTTGCCAGAAATAACGCAGCCTTCGGATTGAATTTCAAAGCTTTGCTGTTATTCTTCTGTTGCTCAATTATCATTTTCAGCAAAAGTAGTAGCTGTAAACGAATATGTAAATTTACGTACTATATCTTCTTTCTTAACACAAACGTACCTTTTATCATAATTAAACTTGAAAATATCATGATATATTTATTAGAAAGTAGGCACAATCACTATCGATCAACTAAGTTGTAAAAGGACAATACAGTATTATCTACTGTTTAATACTTGTTTTATTTTTGATGGAAAGTAAACTGAATCAAAGAATCATGTTGACAACCATTCGTGCTTTAGATAATGACACTATCCAATCATTTTACACGTGACGTAATAACTTTGTAGACTTACTCTGTCTTCTTGTACTCCACCTGCGGAATCTGAAAAGATGATGTAAATAAACCCAAGGATCTGATTGTTTGATATGAAGTCCATCAAATATTGTTCAAGAAATTCATTTTCACCTATACCTGGTGTGTCAGCAAGAACAATTCCACACTGCAATAAACAAGTACACACTGTACAGTTTGAAGAACATAAACTCAAAAATATAAATAAATGTATTCAACAGCTTTATAGATTAATAAAATAAAAATATCTTTATACATGTATACATATTTGATTTTTTTTTTCGTTTAGAAAAAATGTGTCATTACATGTGTGTCGGTTTATTTCATTTTAAATTTGCTTAATCATTTTGATATAAATATTGAACTTCTTTAAAAGAGATTTTTTCTTAACAAGGCAAACTTTGTTTTTACCTTTAGAAATTCGAGTGGCAAATAGACTTGTACTTCTTTCACGTTATGACCTTCTTCTCTCTCTTTTCCTTTCATGAATGTTATTTCATATAACCTTTCCATTCCTTCTTTGGCAAGATTTTTAATTACATCTACTTTTGATTTCGGGCCTCCGTAAATGATTCTAGCTTCTTTCTGCGTTCCATATCTTAGTGTTGTTATGGACGACGTACAACTGCACGTGTGTGTAGGTAGAAATTCACTTCCTAGAAGCAGGTTCAAAAAGCTTGATTTCCCGGCTGAGGTTTCACCTGAAAATATAGGGAGAAAATACAGTAAGTTATTATTGAACGGGATAAATAAGATAAATTGGGAGGTTTAGTTCATATTTAGTCATCGCCATGACAAATAGTAAGAAACCAACTATAGTTTCTATATGTAATGTATTATTAAGCTGAATCAAAGTGAACTTTATTCGAACCAAAGAAAGAAGTTTATCAAAAATAATAATAAAAAAGTAATAATAATGTTATACAGATATTATGTTTCATAAACACACATCATTTATATGGTCAGTTACATATAATTAATACCTCATGAAAAGTCAAAGACCAGAAAATAAATTTTAAACATATTTTTCACTTTTACATCATGCGAATGCTAAGAAAATCTGTATTATCACGGATTTCTTAATTTTAAGCCTTCTATATAATCTTGTTTTAACAAGCACATACCTGCTACAAGTATCACGCTTTCCTTTTCTTTCAGTCGTTCAATGTTTGTCTCGCAGTCTGCAAGAATGTCACCTGAAGTTTGCTCTTTCTGTAATAAATCTGTGACAAAATCAGCTGCCATTGATACATCTTTTGAGCCAATGATCTGCACGAGTTCCTCGAACATTTGGATAAGACGGAGACGCTTTTTGTCATTTTCCTCACTTGTTCTGATCATGGCATCTTGTACCTATATAAATAAAATATTAAAAATACGTGAAAATCGTGAAAAACTGTTATTTTTTATTTTATTAGTTTTGCTTAAGTTTTTATTATATATTTATTTTAACATTATACGGTATATCTTAACATAAATAAAATGTAAACAAATGAAAAGAACAGATTTTAACAAATAATAAAAGTTTCATTCACTCTTTATGCACAAGAGAATACTTCTCTAGATAACTTATTTATCTTAAACAGATATTTTGTGATTTTGTTACCAAAAAGCAAATGTTCGAACCATTCCTTTCTTCTACAGTATAATTTATAAAGAACATTTCTTTTTTAAGTGCGGACAAAGTATCTCCGAAATGAAAAAAGATAGAAAGCGGTCGCGAAATCTGAGTTTAATGTATTTTATGTTAGTATACGGTTATAATTAACCATTTAACAGATTTATATCGCCTAAAGTCTCAACATTCGTTAGAGGCAACAGTTGGGCATAATTGCTTCTAATTCATGATATATAATACTAACATACATGTTAAGTGAACGAGGACATTTTTAAGTTACATATAAGAGTAATGGCACCGTGAATAGGGCAAGACACGTATTGATTTTGTCGAGTATAAATTAAATGTCAAGAAATAAATAAATGAATAAATGAAAATGTTTAGAGATAGTTGTGACGTTTCGCATTGTTAATTCATAATGTAAATGAATAATTTCTTTCTAAATTATTAAATATTTTGAACACTGATTCTGCTTTTTTTATTTCTTGAATTTTGTTTTTTGAACAGTTGATTTTCCTAATCGGTTTTCCTGGATAAGTAATCAGTAATTATCAATTATTCAACAAGTGACCGCCTACAAATACCGCATGATTTCTGATTCAAACTACACCTTGCCCGAGCATCAAGCAGTCATCCGATATTGAGTCAAGAGGTCGGACCTCCAATTTAACTGAAATGATACATGATAATAAGAAAAACCTAAAGTGTTATATACTGAAACAAAAAAGAAACTTTCTCCAAGTTTGAATGTAGATATGTTAGTACAGTTTTTCAATCCCTTTGAAACTCGATTTTTACGTTGAATAAACATATCGGGCTTTTATACGGGGATTAGCTGACCGATTTTGCAAACAAAACGAGTTTTACAAACTACTACATGTACATAAGTGTGTACATCAAAGTGGTACCCTTGAACAACTGGCGCATACTTTGCGAAAATTTCTTTTTTGGTTCAGTATATGTATTTTTATGAAGATATGCATTTATAGTTTTAAATACATTTCGAGACTGTAAAAAACCGACCCGTTTTTTAATGTTTCCTTGTTTCAGAACATTATAGTGCATCCATAGACGGCGCTTGATTTCATCTAATGTGTCTAGATTATCACAGGGAACCTGAAACTCCTCACATAAATCCAGAGCGTCCAGGATATCATCAAGAGCATCAATATCCTTTGATCTAAGTCCTTTTCTTTGTGACATTTTTTTTTAATATTCTGTTTTATTACCCTTATAAATTTATTATCGAAAGAATCCTTCAATCTGTCACGCTTCACTAATTAAAAATTGGTACCATAAAATGTCTGATTTATTCGTAAAATTTCTTAAGTAAAATAACTGAATATTTCGCATATTGCATATTTTACTGTCGCTGCTTTCTTTTAATTAGTCACGGCTTTCCTTTTTCTTCTGTAAATTTAACATAATGTAACATCCGTCGAACTGAAATGATTGTTACACAATGTCAGCCTATTTACACATTTTTTTGAAATGACTCCTCGTGTATTATGTAGAAACATTACAAGTAGCTTGAATACCCGACGTGCAATTTACATCGACTATTGCTATTATTATCTTTATGTTTGATCATTAAACATTCATTGCAATTGAAAAAAAATTCCAAAGGCTTAAGTTTCAGGCTCTATTATGGAGAATTAATACAAGTGCGATTTCTCAAGTACACTTCCTGCTTTGGAAATTTAAAGTCAATAATAGAAATATTCTACTGAATGCAGTTAAAATCTTGATTATTTAACGAATTCTTTTATTGAAATGAAGCGACTGGCACGACCGCTCACTTTGCAAATTTGATATACGAATTGAGGTTTTTATTTGTCATTGAACATGCTATCTTTTTTGGAAATCGTAAAGGCAAATGTAAGTAATTGCGTTTATTTTATTATTAGAGAATAAAGTCACTTTTAATTTTAATTCTTATCTTAAAAAAGTTGTCAAATGAAGGAACGGAGGTCTAGTGATTAAGACGTATATCTATCAAACATGGGATTATGGGTACGAGTCCTATTCATCAACACCATGTTCCCACATGTTCTGTAATTATGCTTAAATGAAATGAAGTGTATATATCTTAATAATTACTTGTATATGTTAATAATTAGTCGTATAATAATAAAATATATCCGCATTTATATAAAACTCAGTTTTATCTTAGTTTGGAAACTTTACTGTCTGAGTTAAATCGTATACCAATACATGCACAGTGTGTTAAATGGAGTACAGGTATTAGTAACCTGAACTCACTGTCTGTCTAGAGGCTGCTCGTTGATTGGCTCATTTGGGGGGGGGGGGTGGGCTGGGGTGACAAAGAAAAGTTCATATTCAGATGCTCAAACATTAGTCACATTTTTCTGAGGTTTGATATTGTGACGACAGGGAACGTGTATTTTTTTATTTTTGCATGAGACACAAAAGAGAAAGAACATCAAAACACCACTCGACAATCTGAGTTTTACTCGTGGGCTATCAATGCCTCCTCGTACAAATCAGAAAGCCTCGTGTCTCGATGCTCTTTCTATTACTATTATTCTAATCAAACATGTCTTACCACGTTCTTTTATTAGATTTTTAAATTCACTGTAATGATCATATATTAGTAATTTCGCGGCTTGGCTGGTGGGTGGGGGAAGACCTCAGTTGCCTCTCCGTGCATTATTTTACTGCTTCAGAGTTAAACCACCAGCATTCTGTTAGATTGCGTGTAACTTAATAACATAAAAAATCAAAGTCCCTGGCGAGATTCGAACCCACATCGGTCAGGGGAAAGTTATCGTATTTCTGATATATATCCATTAGTAAAAAGTAATATGATCTGACAGCGTATGGCAGTTTCTTTTTATCACTCGAATAAGTGAAAATAATACACTGATATTTGAATTTGATAACATTTAGTGCGAAACTAAGTGTTATCATGTATTTTAAAATATCAACTTGAACTTTTGAACTTTTTGGCTCGCCGCCATTTGTGATTTTTTTTTACATATTGTCAGTTTGTATGAAGTATTAAATAATTTCATGTAGTTTTATATAAACAGACGCGTAGTGACTATATTGTCCCGAATATTGAACTATAATTTTCCCCTAGGTCTTTATGGAATATAACAAAGCTTCCGATAATTTTTAATCTTTCTCTGTTTAGTTACGTATCGGCTTGTTGTTTTTTTGTACAAACAATTATTTTAAAGGGATATTTTTCATAAGTAAATATCAAATACATGGTGAATGTTTACAACATGAGATTAAGAAATACTTGTATATACATTGTACATAACGTCAATTAATACAATATTTGATATGCTGCATAGTTTCCAAAAACACTTTTATCTTTTCTAACAAATGAACCGACATAGAATCGGTATCTGAATAAGTTGACAAAACGCCTTTGTCCATAATATTTAATACAATCTATTGATTATTCCTCTTACAATTTAATGCTAAACGCTGATTGGTTCAGGAAAAAGGAAGTTTGCAATATATAGAAATTAAACAAACATCTATAGTAATGCAAAGCAATCCAATAAGATCAAATAAACAAGTATGTATAAGCGTCGTTATCAATCCCCACAGTTTACACGGACTTCAGTGTAGGTTACCACAGAAACAAACATTCCGGGAAGGTAACTAGGTTAAGAAACTCAGGGGAGGTTAGCAAAGAAACAAACATTCCGGCAAGGTAATTAGGTAAAGAAAATCAGGGGAGGATAGCAGAGAAACAAACTTTCCTGGGAAGTAACTAGATAAAGAATGTCAGGTGAGGTTAGGAGAGAAACAAAAATTCCGGGCAGGCAACTATGTGAAGAAAGTCAGGGGAGGTTAGCAGAGAAACAAACATTCCGGGGAGGTAACTAGGTGAAGAAAGTCAGGGGAGGTTAGCAGAGAAACATACATTTCCGGGAAGGTAATTAGGTAAAGAAAGTCAGGGGAGGTAAGCAGAGAAACAAACAAACATTCCATTGAGGTAACTATGTGAAAAAGTCAGGGGAGGTTAGCAGAGAAACAAACATTCCGGGGTTTTAACTAGGTGAAGAAAGTCAGGGGAGATTAGCAGAGAAACAAACATTTAGGGAAGGTAACTAGGTGAAGAAACTCAGGGGAGGTTAGCAGGGAAGCAAACATTCCGGGGAGGTAACTAGGTAAAGAAACCCAGGGGAGGTTAGCAGAGACACAAACATTCCGGGGAGGTAACTAGGTAATGAATGTCAGGGGAGGTAAGCAGAGGAACAAACATCTCGGGGAGGTAACTAGGAAAAGAAAGGCAGGGGAGGTTACTTCAAGAACAGAAAGTCTGGTGAGATAACCAGAGATATAATAGCTGACTAGAGGTACGGAAAGTAAAGGGACCTTACTAGAAGAACGGAACGTCCAGTAAGGTAACCAGAAGCACGGAATGTCTTGGGGTTGGAAAACACTAAAGGTACCGCAAATCAGGTGAGGTTACTTGGGGTACGGATTATTACGGGAGGTTCGGAATAGTTAGAAGTGTAGAAAGTCGGCGGGTGGGGGGAACTGTAAGAAAGTCAGAGGCGTTATCTAAAGTATGGAATATTAACATTATTTCATCACCAGAACATACTTGGTACACGAAACAACATTTTTGGAAACACATTATAGAATACCATCAATCATATGTTTCTCCGTTCGTGGCTACGCCCTTAAGATAAGAGAACCATTTTTCTTCTTTATTTTGAACTGAGGGCATTTATAAAAACGCACAATATATAAAAAATATATCTTTTTAAATCATTGTTGGCAATATGTGTTATTTTTTAGAAGTTATAGATTTCAATATTTGTAGATATCTACGGGAAATATTGCGCCTAGGTATTTTCCTCTTTACGGGTGTATAGTTCTTTTATGTAGAAAATAAAAGGAAAAAATACCCTTCAATTTTTCTTACACGGAAGTCCTCTGACGGCAAACAATCCTTTATGTTAAGTTGACAAGAAGATTGAAATATCGCATACTTCCTGATTGATATACTAAGATATTCTTTTCAAATGCTATAGGATTTCAATTACCCGTGAAATATATAACAAAACCTAAAGGTTTTATTCAATAAATGAAGACTGTATAAATGCTTGACGAAAAAGTGCTGATGTTTAATTGTTCTCATTAATGTAGTAACTTGTTGGCACTTAGAAACGACGCATGATGATGATGATGATGATCAATATTCACAGTACAATTTTTCTAGTGCATGTTTTGTGTTATATTTCAGTTTTTTTTGAATTCCTCAAAGGAAACAATATAAACCTATGATTTAAGAAAACATATTATCCCCTAGATCTTATCTATGGAGTTAAATTCTTTTATTTCAATGATTTCCATATCTTATTACAAAATGACTTGTCATAAAAGTTTGACAAGTCATTGCTTTTGTTCTTTTCAAATGTTAAATAAGGAGAGAAAAAACGTTAGCGTGTACAGAAATTTGAGCGAGGACAACCATTCAGACATGAAGAAGGGAAATACATAATAAAAACCGTGTAATTATAATATAAAAACCATCCTGACCTTGACAGACAGTGTATTTTGAATAAGATACTCGTGGTGTCCTCGTGACTTCGTACTTTGACGTTATAACATGCTATAATGTTACTGAAGTTTGGTTTCTATTTCTCGTGAAAGACATTGGTTACTTCCCTTAAATTCATACATCTGATACTCGTATATAATTTTAAGACATTACCATATATTAAATTTTTCAAGATTCAAATTTATGTTCACTTTTATTTGATTTTTTTAGCGCGGGGGGGGGGGGGTGCTTATATGTAAATGTTTTTATATTATTACCGTACTCGGATTATTTAGTTCATATACGTAAATATTTTGCAAAATTATTGCTTCAAAAAATTCTTTAAGTTTGAGTTTAATTTCTTGAGTCAAAGCTTGTCTTTTAGTTTCATGACTTACTTGATTTTGAAATTCAAACTACATACTAGAGGTTTTATATACATTTATTGTCAAATTACAATTTAAACTGTACATTTATTGTAAAATCAAAGCTTTTATTATACATCTATTGTCAAATTACAGTTTTTATTGTATATTTAAAGTCATAATATTGTTAATTTATCAAATCCATATCACACCCTTATATCCATGTTTTCATTTCCAGAGTCCAAGAGGTAGATATGAAATCCATATTGGACCAAATCTATCCCCGTGCACATTTGTTTCTGTCCAAAATCCATATCAAATTCTTATTGTAACTGAAGTAACAACGTTTTGTCAAAATATAAAGAAAATGGTGGTGTGAAATAAAGAGGTCATTAAACATGGTTCTGTTGGACTCGTTCGCAGCTCAGACTGAACTAGCGACTCGTCCAAAATAGTTGACTCGTCCAATATAATTTAGTATTGTACTCAACAATTTATAGTATAATAACCTCATATAATTGAAAATTGATTGTCAAATTATTGTCTATTTTATACATTATCTCTCAAATTATAGTTTATAATGTACAGGTATTGGCAAATTAGAGTTTAAACTGTACATTGATTGTCAAATTAGTCTTTATATTTTACATTTATTATATAATTAGACTTTAAATTGTATATTTGTTGTTAAATCCTAAATTATATTGTACGTAATTACCTAAATATCTTTATCAAATGTGTGTAATACTCTATCTAAGCTCAATTTAATTTTTGAGAGTTCAAAAATCATTATTGCAATTGAAGTAACGAAGTTCTATCAAAATGTCAAAAATGGTGGTGTGAAATAAAGATGTCTTGGAAGACAAAACTGAATTCTATTGGAAGAGTACACAGCTGTCCAAACTATTTTAACTATTTAAACTACGAGGCGCTATTTGTACTTTTATTTGTACAATGTTTCTTATGTACATTTATTATAAAGATAAAGTTTATAATGAACATTTATTGTCATATCATTTTCTTATTTCACACCTTATAAATATAATCAATGCACTTTCAGCGTTTGTACCACATCATGTTCCAAAATATCACATATCAATTTATCCTCTTTTCATTTACAGAGTCCATTTAAGCAATATAAAATCCATACCGTATCGCATATAGACTCGTTTTCATTTCCGATGTCCAAAAAGCTCATATCAAATTCATATTGCTCCCAAAATAGCCCTCTGTCATTTCTTGATACTAAAAATAACGTTATCAAAGTCTTATTTAAATGAAAATTATAAAGTTCTGTGAAAATGTCAAGAAATGGTAGTATGAAATAAAGAGGTCATTAAACATTGATGAAAACAATACTGATACTACTGGACTCGTACACAGCTGCAAAACTTATATCGAATTCGATTAGCGGCTCATCCAATATAGTGTTTACAGCTGTGTACTTGTCCGATAGAATTAAGTAGTGTACTCTTTTCATACCACCAGCTTTTACACCATGTGATACACCAACATTTATCATAATTTGATCAAATCTGGTCAATTTAGCTTCGTTTTCATTCCCTAGTCAAAATTATTTTTTATCATATATCAAAACACTATTGTACTCCTTTTAGCCTTTTCTCATTTTCAACAATATCTATATCAAATCATTAGTTTACCCAGTCTAGCCTCGTTTTCTTTTTCAGAGTTAAAGAAATCCATATTTTACCCTTATTGTAGTCAAAGTACTTAGGTCAAAGTAATGAGGTGGGAAATAAAAAGGTCATTATACATTTTTAGTACAATATTGATTTTATTAGACAGATACACAGTTTCAAAACCTATTCATACTACTATATAGGTTTTACGGTTGTGTTCTGGTCTTATAGTCTGAGGTTAGTACACATTGTAGAGTACAATACGAAATATGTGTGTGCGATTTGTCAAATTAAGTACTTAAACATAAATTACAATTTAAATGGAAAAATACATTTATCAAAATCAATATAACATAATCTTTCATCATAAACATCATCCATTAAAGAAAAACATGCAATATATGGAATACATCAACATTTTATCTATTTCTAAGAGGTATATATATATAAACAATTTATTACCCACCTCTTTTTTGAAAGATGTTCCTTTCCTCCGCCAGAACTCGAGTTTCAACCGCTCCTTTATTTCTGAACAGTCTTCCAATGTTTCTATATTAACGCTATGGTCCTCACAAATCTCTAGAACGCCACAAATGTCATCCAGCTCATCAATCTCATCAAGAGATGGAAACTCCTCTTCACCTTCTTCAATCATACTTCTAATTGTCAACTTCTCTAGCAGCTCATCAAAAGTATCTGTATTACTATACGGTATATTAATGTTGTGACATGCCCTCTTAGCAGCCTCTATGTCCCTGATTCTGCCTATGTCATCCACTGTAGGAATGACGGAAGTCATTTTTAATATTTTATGTAAATTTTATCGGTTCCGGTGTACTTATATAACAAACTATTTAAAGTGTACTGTACCAGATGTAAAACATTACAAATAGTTTAAAGCGATCGTTATTACATTGTCTTCACGTGTAGATATAAGGAAAAACCTTACATTTAATGTAAATGCCTCCTACTCTATACTTTTATAACAATAATAATTTCTCAGAAGACACGTGATTAATTTGTGAGCATTTATTCGTTAAAATATTATTATTCTGCTTTCAACAATGGTTTAATCGCTATGTACTCGGGTGTCATATGATTATTGTGCTCCATTGTTCCAGACTGCAGTCTTATTCAAAATAGAGAAGCGTACACTTTGAAAATCAATAAAAACGTATCTTAAACCGCTTTTTTACGTTCTTTTATGTTTCATTTAATGCATTGGACTAATGTTTAAGTATTCAATTCAATGTTTATTTATTAAACAAGTCTTAAGTTGTAGATTGTGAAATATCGGCACAGTCATCATTATAAGAATATACAAAAGCGAAAGTAGCTGCGAGACAGGTAACCCATTCTATTAACCCTTTCTTCATACTTAATCTTACTATTTACACCGCGAGATTATCACAGTTGCATTTGTTCTAAACAATTATTATGATATAGCAAAAATATTTAACGGGTATTTTTTGGATTGCCCGGATGCGTTAACAAGGCGGTGTTTCGCTTTAGTAAATTCTCTACCCGAGTGTAAATATATATAACACAGTGACTTAACTTCGTTATATTATAGATATACAAGGTAAATATTGAATGTGTGTTTGCAGGATTGTAGGTTTAGTCTAATGCGCATAATGTGGTGAAGATAGAGACAATGGCGCCACAAGACACCAAATTTTACGTTCAGAGTAAGCAGAATGCATTACAGGTGAGTGATTTTAAAAATATTTCTACAAAAAAAATCACATAAGGGGACATTTATATTTTGTACACGTATTAAAACAGTAATATGATACATAAAACCCATCTTCCTTGTCGGGATGTGCATTAAACATAATAGTTCAAGCTTTGATAAATGATGGAACGCGCAACATGTGTTAAATGGATCATTTGTAAACATTTATGCTTTAAGTTAAAATGTTTATTGTAAATGAATTGAGTAGGTTGTTTTAAAGTAAATATACATTGTATTTTATTCATGCGGCAATTTACAGTCCTTTCACGCATTGCCAGTCCCATTTTAAAGTAAAGTAATTGAACATATTTCCCGAATTCATCAACACTCTAAAATGCATGATGCTGAAAGAAACAGAGTAAAAAAACTGAAGTTTTCTTACCATTTTTAATGCATTTAGTTCGCTTCTAGTCAACCACATAGTTTTATAGTACTGTAATACAATGTATGTGTACAAATTTCTTAAATCCAGGTCAAATATTTACAGAAACTTGAATCCTTAAAATATTCATATAAATACATTTGTCGATGAAAATGAAATACTAGCCTTAAGCCATTAGCATTTTATACATAAATATTAAATCCAGGTCTTGCAATCCGGATAACAATGGCCTTTATATTTGAAATGCTTTTTCAGTACAATAAGAAAGAAAAAACAAAAAAATAACGTAATATGTGTAGGTTTCACCATTTCTCATAAACAGATTATACAAGTATTTTCTATGTGCAATTGTATCTTTTGATGTTTCATTAAATTATATTGTAGATACCGGATGTTAAAACGGCCATGGAAGTGTTTAAGCTTCTGGGAGTTAACGCCAAGGGGCTTGGTATCAAAAATAAAGATGACGCCATCAGGATCATCATACAAGAGCTTGACAAGGGCGTGTCTATATCAGAAATCAAACAGGTAGGTATTTTAACTCTTGGACTGCTGAATATCTTAAATACACTATGTTTTTTTTGTTTTTTTGGGGGGTTTTACGTCACATCGACACAGTATAGGTCATATCGCGACGTTCCAGCTTTACTGGTGGAGGAAGACCTCAGGTGCCCTTCCGTGCATTATTTCAGGCACGAACGGGCACCTGAGTAGAACCACCGACGTTCCGTAAGCTAGCTGGATAGCTTCCTCACATGAAAGAATCCAAAGTCCCTGTCGGGATTCGAACCCACAGCGGTGAGGGGCAAGTGGTTCGAAGTCAACGACCTTAACCACTCGGCCACTAAATACACTATGTAAGTTTTATTTATCATCATATATAGTCTACCAACACGGCCCAACAGAACAGAGCCCGGTCAAACTTCACGAATGTGAAAGTTGGGCTTGATGTTCTGAGCTCTGTCTCGGATCTTAGGATTTTCATTGGTGAGTGTGAATTCTGTCATCAAATGCCTTAGTTATGAGTTAAAGATTAAAAAATTGCTGTATAGCCTACAACCATAAGGTGACAAAGGGTAATTACTTTTGGTTCCAGCAGATTAAAGGATAATGATTTGGGACCATCTTAGACTATATACAACTATTTCAGACTATAAGAAACAGGAAATGCAGTGGTAACTTGCTCTGTTGTTAATTACATATGTAGATTCTTTAGTCATCTTTTGGCGGACAATGTTTTTTGTGCAAACGCTTTGTGTTAAAAACTCTAGGCCTATCGGCCTTTAACCGTGCCTTACTTTAAAACTCTGAAATTCATATAGATATTATTTCATAATCATTTATGCAAATAAAATTTATACGCATTCTTTTAACTTTAAGATAAGTCGACATATTGCGAAATCGAGATATAAACACTGTTAACTCATTTGTTTGTATCTTTCTGTCTGTCTTTGGTTTCAGTTTCATATTTCCCCTTGACAAAACCATTTTCTTCAGTACATGATCAGAAGACATTACGCATACTGTAAAACACTTATTTTTCGCGAGAACCTTATTTCGCGAATTTGAGGCAAAATGTCCAAAATAATTATTTCGCGTCAACATGAATTCGCGTCTTCCCGAAAAATGTGAAACCGGAAACCCGATGTCATTCAGATATTTTCTGTCCTTTCCGTTCACTAACTTTGCGTCGTTTATTGTGCAACGAATGCATTTATATCTGTATCGATTTTTTCTGATAGCTTGCTAATCTTCTTGTTAAGTGAAACCGTCTGTCTAAAAATATGTCAATAAAGTTTGATAATTATTTGATATGTGTTCACTGTGTTAAAAACTGTAGTACAATACAATAGGATACAATAAATAGAAATGATACAAACAACTCGCAGGTGCTAAAGTATTTGTACCAATTAGAACAATTTGTAGAAATACCATTAAATTTTGTGAGACGCATTAATTTGTTTATACTTAATTCTAGTGCAAGTCACAGTTACCTTCCTTGACACAGGTAATATGTAGCGAAAAAGTTTTTTTTCCAATTCCTCAATAATACCAAATTGTTACAGGTATATATTTCATACTAGTAATCTGTACGGTATGTATATGCTGCAACACTTGAATAGCTACATGATGTAACTAGAACTGGTTTCGATACTTTCCCGTAGATGTATATCCATGTGTACGTATTTTCGGATAGTGTTCATTTTCGGACAAGTGTATAGACAAAGTGAAATATTCGCGAGAGATATGAATTCGCGTCTTAGAAAACTCGCGAATATTAGCGAAAATAAATTTCTCGCGAATAATAAGTGTTTTACAGTATTTTAAGACTTCCATAAAATCTTTAGAGGTAAACGCGGTAAACATAATAACTTTGCTAAAGTGCTTATAACAATATGCATATTTTGCAAATAGAGTTATGTATTGACATAAGGTAAAACTTGTGAAGTAAATAACTTAAGCTTAATTCAAACAAGTCGGAAGTATTATTGGGCTTCAAACCATGACTTTTATGTAAATCAAATTATCTCACTGATTTGCCATTTAATTGCCAAAACGTCTATTAAATGTGTAATTATTATACTTTAAGGCGTGTTTCTTTTTTGGTAGACTGCTTTAAAGATATGAATGCTATAACTTTATAAGTGATCATGCAATTTGTGCGTTTCTTGTGGTTTTTTGTTTTTGTTTTTTTGTTTGTTTTTTTGTTGGGAGATGGTGGTAGTGGTATATGGAGGGGGGGGGGTCTTTTATCTTTCAACAAACCCACTTTAATGTCACTGTGCAACCAAGAGCTTACGCAATTAGGCTTAATGAGCCGGATTTTAGGCATATGTATTCTAAATGAAATTTCCAAATATTTCAGTTTCATATAATATTCAGAAAATAATGAGTTAATGGAAATTCTTTAAATGTACTTCATGAAGTGTCTATCTTGTATTCTCCATTTTTTGCAATTAAATACGAGTGCCTTGTACCGTGTAAGAAAGTGAGAAAAGCTACCTTATTGTAAACATTTGTATATAAAACATAAACTACTGGTATGCCTGGTCTTGATCAATAGCTAGAGCGTTCGACTGTGGATCTGGCGACCCGGGTTCGATTCCCGGACGGTGCTGGTCACTTTGGTTGTGATTGATAATGAAATCTCTTCTACCGTCATTCGGACGGTAAATTTTTGCTATGGCATGTACAACGGTTATCAGTTCCTTGCAAAATAGTACTTATAAACTGCTTAACAGCCTGCCCAGGAATTATGCCGTGACTGAACTGCGCTCTGGTAATTTCAGTGTGGCTTACTGCCATGATCTGGAATGAAATCTACCAGCACCATCAAATATGCCTTGTCCCATTTAACCTTTCATAACACAGAAATCACTTAATCAAATATATGAATACATAGGGAAGAACTTATAATAGAACACTTGCACGTCAGTACTGTCTTGAATGAATATATTGATCCTTATCTTCTGAATAAAACACTAACTGTAACTTTTATAGCTATAACTGTTCCCATCATAACAATTTAAAAAAGAATTATGAACACATCTATGGATGTAAATAGGTTCATAATTTCCCCATTTTTTTTAAATGATGAATATTGCTAAATCCGGTGGGCGGTAGCTTACATTATCTTTACAGTCCATGAACAGTCTTTATCAAACCATATGTATAATGTCAGTTATAATATATGGGCTTTTATATTACTTCAGGCGAGGATTATATTCCAAATAACCGTTTATATACGTCCACATAGCCAGTCAAGCATCTTTATAACAAATTTATACTACTGATATATAAAATGAAATTACTTCATAAGCAGATAGCAGCCGCCTATAGAGTTCATATTAATGTCGTGATTATCCAATGAAAAGCGATGTTACAAACGTGCCTTAAAAATATTTTTTTTTCAATTTTACGGCGTCCTTGACGTTCAGCATCATAAGGCTTAGTTTGCCTTCCCGTTATCAAAGGTTACCATTTCATCTATTTAATGGTTTTATTTGACTTGCAGAAAGAGCCAGCAAAGGGATTAAAGAAGGCTATAGAAGATGACAATGTTAACAAGCAGAAACTGATCGTCAAATATGATGCAGCACAAAAGCTGTTCGGTGAACTGCCGCCTAAATACAAGAAGGATTTGAACCAAGTTTTTCCAGGTTGAGTTCTGATCTTTTTCATACTTTTATTTTTCCCCAATTATTTTTGAAGAAAATGGTGGATTATAGAAATGGCCACCGTTCGTCACAATTTCGCGTCCGGTCCATAACTTAGCCATTTGAAGAAAGTATCCTGGTTGATATGTAGTAATCCTTTAAAGTTATACTTATTTTGACATGTTTTGAGTGTGTAGGAATTGACGAATGCTATAATAGACTTACTCCGGAATTAAGAATATTTTTGGCTTTCCCCAGTTAATCCGAGGGTACAAACAAACTTCAACAGTTACAGTTTCGGAAATAAGTGCAACACTATGACTTAATTGTCTTACTTATTGTACTTATTGTACGCGGTAGTGCTGTGTGAAGCTATATCGGTAAACTTTGTACCGAAAAAGCTTCCCACATTTCCGAGTTCTAGATAACACTTATTGAAAGTAGATTAAATAAATTAATTTGAATAAAAAATAAGGTATAATCGTGTACTTATTAAACAATTCATTTATAAACGTGCACGTGCTTTTTCTATTATCCAGGAATAGAAAATGAATTTGAGGCAAGGAAAAACGAGATTAAGAGAAGCGAGTGTACCATTCTTGTTGTTGGTAACGTTTATTTCTTTTCTGTTTCTTCTTGTTGCTTTCTGTTTGTCAATAAGATATGTTAAATTGTTATAATAATTGTTCTTGTGTCAAGCATCTGTACTTGTTATATAAATATCAAACAATGATATATTAATTTGTCTGAAATTAATCTGACTAAATATTTTTAATTTCAAAAATGGAAGATCAACACCGGAAGCAATGAAACCAGGAACAAATATTTGGTCCATTGAGTCTGTTTGTAAGATGAGATATAATGAAAAGATGCACCATCTCATGCCCAACTAGCACTGGCTTAAGCGGTATTCAATATTGAATACTAAATGCACGAAAATCAATGATCTCGAATGGCAAGAAAGCAAATACAATTTGTTTACATATGCAACACTGCACTTGATTTATTTATTATTACTTATCTAATTTGACAGTATAGTCAAACTAAAGTTAAGCCCATTGTTATTTCTATAGGGGAGACAGCATCAGGGAAGAGTAGTCTTATCAACCTGTTGCTAGGTGGCATCGACCTGTTGCCAACCAGTCAACTCGGCTGTACAACTACAATATGTGAAATAAGAACAAATAAGGATGGACGGAAAGAAGCAATAGGCTATTATAGGTATGGTGTAACAATCTTTCACTTAAATGATAAACAATTTGAGAAAAAGTAGACATAATTAGTTATTTCATGACAAACTACGGATAGTTTTACTTTGTGGGCGAACATACTGTTAAAATATAAGCCACCATCCATTATGACTTGAGCTATACATATGCAATACGATAGTAGTAGGACTACACAGATGCAGCTATTGACTATATTTGGCTGTTAGAATAATGACATCTATGCCGTATAAAAGTGATATGACTGTATAATATTACTATAATAATACTATTGTTACAATAATATGACTGCTTAACTTTTTTTTATTTTTTGCTCGATTCAGAAACAAATACTTGCAACATATACTAATCGAGTCCGCTTCCTAGAACTAACCAGTATTATTGCCATATGAGGAAACTTGTTCGAATCATCAATATATCACAACTTTATTTTTGCGACACAATCATTGCAGACCTCCACGATCGAATAGTTCATCTTGATGACTAAGAGTCAGACGCTCGTCTTCGTGACAAGTCGGATCCTATGGTTTCCCATTGTTAGATATCTAAATCGTTTTTTTTTCCTTGTTAACGTCTAATGCTCACCTAAAGAAAATAAAATAGTTGTTTTTCTTACTGAAAATATTTGCAGATCGGCAATATCAGAGGACAATAGGAAAGGCAAGAAGCCATCTCCAGTTATGTTTGACTTGAGATCAGAGTCTGGTCTACTTAAGTTCCAAACCGCTCTTTCTCAGAGTGACGATGATGGCGACTCACCATTTGAGAGATTTGAAGTAACCTGGCCATTTCAAATGCTTGAGGTATGTTTCAAAAATACAAAAATAGAATTAAATCAATAGAAGCTATAGTACTTTGAGATACTCTAAACATGTTTTACTAAAATGTACAATTTTTAATTGTTCATTTTAATATTGTTATGCATAAACCAAGAGAAATTCAGCTTTAAGTAATGTACAGAGCGATATATACCTCCAGGAAATAACGAATGTTTTAATTTTCAGTGTAAACAAAAAAACAAAACAAAAAAAAACTGAGACAGATAGAAATTATGTAGACAGACTTTCATTGAAAATGTTTCACTGTTTTTTTTATTTAAAGTTTGTTTATTTCAAGCTTTAAAGCTATATGTAGCGATATTATCTGATGGTTTGACGTAGAAACAGAATCAAGTGAAAAGCAAACTTAATCAAACATTAAAAAAAAACTAGCATAAAAAAATTGAATACACAATAATACCTAAAGCGATTTAGAAATGTACTAGCTTTCATATTTAGACGAACCACGTTTTATACTATTCATCATCTTCATTAGTTCTATACTTGAACCACTCAAAGCAACAGCACAAACAGCAAAAGCAGACAAAAGTATGAGACTACAATTTCATCAGTTTTACTGTTTAACATAGAACTATGATTCTGCTGATTGAAGAAACATATCAAAATAACATTGTTATTTGGTTAATTAAATATAACTATAACAAAAATAACAAAGTTATTTTGTTAAGTAAATATGAGAGAGAATATGTATATACATGTATAATAGTTGTTTATAATGTGAATACCTAAACTTGGTAATGATTTATTTCAATAAAGGAAGGGATAGTAATTGTGGACACCCCTGGAATAGGTGGCGGCGGAAACATGGCCAAATATGCCGAGAAATACTTGTCCAAGTCGTACGGCTTTATCTATGTCATTAACAGTGCCAACGCTGGAGGGGTCCAAAAAGGAAGGGTATGTTATAAAAAATATCATTATGCAAAAGAAATTAATGTGTTCGATATTGGATAGCTGGTCTAATACAAGAAAAAATCATACACGTTTTTGTCGATTATGACCATAAAATGAATTGATTATTATCCCACAATCCAAAACCTATATTATCGACTTAAGTGGTACCAAAGCCTCTAGAGTTTCAAGTTTATTTTAAACCTATGATGCTAAAGATATGAGGAAAGAAGAAACCTTAATAAAAGATATACGTTAAAAATGTACGTAATTCGTTCAAAGTATCATAGATATTATTTTGACTTTTTCTTAGATGTAGTTTCCTCCGAGTACACGTGACTAATTCGATCATGTAAATTTAGACATTTTGTTCGAATAATATAAACTCATCTTTGAAACTCTCTTTCATCACAGCTCCAAAATTTCATGCGATTGGTAACAAACAGCGCAGGTGAAGAGGGATACAATGCTGAGTCGACAATGTTTGTGTGTAACAGATGGGATATGGTACCTGACAAAGACAAAGAAGCTGTCAAACGTGATACTTGTGAAAAATTGTCACGTTTTTATACTGATCTGAAACGTTCTCAAGTTCATTACATGTCAATGTTAGAGGTAGTATATATTTCTTTTAAAATGAATACCTACCAGCCATCTCTGTCTCATAAGGGACTTTATACACAAAGGACGTTAAATATTCTATCTGGGGAAGCTGCTTATAACTAACTAATATTCGGACATTGATGGTTTTACTCATGTACCCACCCGGTTTTGTTTACATTCTCGGTACAGTTAGGTACATTCCAGGAGTTCATTCAATTATTATCAAGAAAATTTGTCAAAATTGAAAAAAGTCTTGCTTTGTCCGTACAATTGAAAAGCTATACCACCATTAATGCTTATTTGATCGCTTTATAACACTTTATCTACTGAGATAAGAGTAAATATTCTGTTATTCTGTTAAAGACTGAATATCGGTAGCTCGATCCATTTGTATATTTCTAATAAATTCATTTATTCATAGTTCTAAAATATCATTTCATCTTGACATTTCTTCTGGTGATTATTTTCTTTTCATTGGAGGAGTGGTGTAATTTGAAAGCATTTGTACGGAAAAAAATGTTTGAGATTAACCTTGTGCAAATCGTATAAACCCTAAATGTGTCGGTTTGAAGATTAAAGTCAGAAGTAGAAAGAATCATAACTGATCAATCTATTTATTTTAGGCAAAGAGAGGGTTGGGATATGGAACTATGACAAAGGAATATATACAGCTTATGGACCTTGTGGAGCAATTATTGCCAGATAGTCTAAGATCTAGATTAAATACTCATTATAGGTAAAATCTTGCTTTAAAATTTAACCGTCATGTCATTGGGAGAAAATTATTCTATTAGTTTTTATTAATGGCATACGTAGTTCAAAACAATACTTGACAAGTTTCAATAGTTCAAGTTAACTATTGTTAGAAGCATGGTTTAGAATGGAATGCTCACTATTGTAAAAACTTATTCCTTAGGGTCATGGATTGAAAATCTAAAAATCTGGAAACAAAGTGATCCCTCGGAAGCATCAATCCCAACAAAATTACAAGAGAATTGCAGACTCGGTTTGATTGCATCTGTCCCAGTTAGTTTGCAAATATTTATGTTGCTCTGTGAGACAAAACACTCGTATGTTTCTGCGGTTTTATTCCTTATTCGGAAACATAATTGGTACGAGAACTATTGCAAAAAGAAAATACATTATGGATCGCTTCTTACGTTTTTTTACCCAATTCCTAGCTAGTGCTGAAGTGTTTTTATGTTCATTTGTATGTGTAAAACTAAAAAATGAAACATCGTTTATTTAAAACCTAGTAAAATTGTTACATCCCATATTTGATAATTGAACAAATATTTTCAGGTGGCTAACAGCTGTGCTTAAACGAACAATCTACTCCCTGAAAGTTTCAAAAGTTATGGCTGCAAAATCAATGGAAAAGGTCAAAGAAGAACTTCAACAGGTTAATTACTTGTTGTATTGGTTGTGTGTTAATTGAAAATTCCTTATAAAATTTATAAGACTATAACCTTTCTGTCCTTTCCGTTAGATGATAGTTATTTAACAATTTATGTATTGGTTTGTCTTAAGATATAACTGAGGTACATTAAGTGGTTTGTTTGTAAAAAGTAATAATATTTATGTAGAGATATATGTCTAATAAAAGTGCTTATTCCATAGATAAAGCAGCAAATCTCTGCGTTAGAATCAAAATCAAAAGAAAGCATATCTTACCTCAAGGGCACTATTACGCACGAGTCGGAAATGGTATCAAAAACAGTAATTGACGCCTTGCAATCACGAGAGTTGGCGGAGCGATTGTTCAACTGGAAACCAAGTGAATGCCCAAGGGATGGGAAGAGGGTATACACTTTCTATCCAAGATCTTGACAATTCTCTAACCATTTATATTTAAGAGTTTGACAACATAGACTGCCATTGTTAAAGAAAATATTTCCTTTTTCAAATGAAATCTTAATGAATGTTCCTAAGCTATTTTTTTATTATTTTTTCCAACACAAGAAATTTTTTCATTCCTAAAATGTCTGTTTTCATTTAATTTTATATTTTAACATATTATGAATAATCATTTTTATCCAAAATGAATTTGTTTTAGGTTGCAGCAGACGCATTGGATGCTATTGCAAACAAAATAGCATTAGAAATGAACTTCTGGGAGAGAGAAAATAAAGTAGTTGGTGGCATCAAGGATAAAATTATAAGGGTTTGTAAACGGGACTTTGAACTCATGGAAAATCAGATAGCTAAGTTAGAAGGTAAAGGATCTTTCTTAAATACATCATAATTATGTTAATGTGGTTAATAATTATGAAGTTTGAATTAGCTTTAAGATTTTATCACTCTCCTCATACATAGTGATTTTAACTTTTAACTCCTCTATTCTATGGAGATACTGCAATCGATTCAGGAGAGGATACATTAGGTGTGATTAAATACCTCAGTATGTATGCTGAGGGTCCAAATTACAAGGATCCCTTATACGAAAATAATGTCTCTGATTCCATCGGCTTCCGTCTACAAAGGTTAATTATCAAGAGCATATCAAACCGGGAATTTAATAGTTTCAAATTAGATAGGAAACAATAACGAGTGCTTTGCTGCCAATATTCTTCAAGTTTTGTCTACAATGTATTGAAAGATATCGTGACAAAATATATTTGTTCTTTTCAGAATGTTTTGTTATGGTTTATTGTAGGTGCACTTCTGGATGGAGATATGAAAACAGTGCAAGATCTTCACAAATCAATCAAAAAGCAGGCACCTCCGAATAAAATTTGGAGAAAGGCAAAGGAAGCCAGTATTGATGAGGATTCTGGAAGTTTTAAAGGTCTTGGAGGCGCAATTTCCTCTGTATGTTCTCTAAAATCGGGGGACAAACCTATCAAAAAAATATTTTCTGATTATAAGTCAAAAGATCAACAAAAAACCGTTTGTAAAATGCAAGATGCAACGAAAGCGGTGCTGGACAATATAACTCAGAGCAAACATCTGTTTACTAAAGTCCACGCCTTTTTCAAGAGATTTATTAAAGGCATTGACACAGTGGCGAAAATGATACCTGACTTTTTAAAAGCAGATCTAGAATTAATGGAAATGCTGCGAGATGAAATGAACGATACTGAAGCTAATTTGAAAGACCTATTTCCAAAACTATTATATACAAGCCATACTCTTCTGGGCCAGCTTGACTTGTTCTATGTCAACTACGTGATGGTGTTCGATTTTCAATTGGAAGATTTAAAATGGGATGGTAATGATCCGCCTATCGGTAGTGGGAGTTTTGCAGATGTTTACATTGCAGAAATGAAAACAACGAGACGCGGTAATCTACCTGTTGCTTTGAAAGTAAACAGAGATCCAGTGAAAGAGAACACTGTATCAGATATACTCCTTGAAGACAGAACGATGAGGTTTGTCGGTATTTTTTCAGTCGAGCGACTTTGGTTAAAACATGTACAGTAAAAGTACATGTATAGTGACAGAAAAATATGTTCTATAGATAAAATCGTTACTCAATTTCAAATAAAATTTTATTTTGTTCAGTTTTATTCCTATCACTACGTGCTGAGTTGAAAATAAAATTGAATATATTCAAGATGAATATAAAATTGAATGCATACCATATTTAAGTTTTATATAATCATCAGCTTCCTAACAGTTCTTGTATTAATATACACTTATTTTTCTCATGATCATTCTATGACACATTTTGCATTAGGTTTGTAAAATATATTCCATACAAATTTGATAACTAATTTCAATTTTGATTTGTAGAGAGCTAGAACATCGAAATGTCATCAAGTATTATGGGGCCTGCTATAGATTTAGAGATGCCAAACGCAAAAAAGATATGCAGTGGATTATGATAATGGAAGTTTGCAAGTGCACTCTTAAACAGAAGTTTATAGGTGTGGACGTCAACAATCCTGGGAAACTACAACCGGGACTCGCTCAACAGAAAGAAGCGATAAAGATGTATGATTTTGCGCTGCAAATCTGTTCTGGATTGAAATACCTGCATGAAAAGGGATTCGTTCACAGAGACCTGAAATTGGAGAATGTTTTGGTAATAAATCATCTATCGTATTCCATGTTGATCTTTTAATAAAAATACGTATCTCATTGCATTGCAACGTAAAGTAAGAGCTATTGGTTAATTTATAATAACCATTACAGAAAACTTTGGTTAATTGTGATAAATACTTGTGAAGGATTACCCTTTCTCCAGATCTTTTATATAATATATTAACTTATGTAACTAAAATAAATGTTGTTAAGTATATTAGTTTAAATTTAAGCTAATGCTTTTTTTTATGTTGCATCAGTCTATAAAATTCTTTAAAATTATTGGTTATCATTAAAATAGGTCACGGAAAATGATGAAGTAAAATTGACGGACGTCGGGCTGGCGAAACAGGGGCAAGACATAGCATTCAGTATGGTAGGAAGTCCAGTGTACATGGCACCGGAAGTTCTTTTACAAGTACGTTTTGCCTTCCCATTTACTTCACCTCACATTGATACTTTTATCCCTGATTCTCCATTACAATTTACGTCATTGATGATTCTGAAAATCTTAAGTTCAATATCGATTTCTATTTTAATCGCAAATTCTTTACACAAAAAATTGTCTATTTAATTACAGTCACAAAACTATGACCACAAGGCTGATATATACAGTATTTCTATCATGCTATGGGAGATGTGGTACGGAAAGGATGCGGCAGACTACATCCAACAACAATTGTTCGGACCACTAGATAAAGCTATAAAGGAGGGACTGCGACCATCCCTCAAACTTAATTGTAAGTCTCCACCAGCTGTAGCTCACATTATAGAAGCGTCATGGAGTTACGAACCAGAAAAAAGACCAGATGCTGAATTTCTTTGCAAGTTCTTTAGTGAATTATTGCGTGATATGCAAAAGTAGAATGGATAATAATAAACCGCATTGTATTATTATTGACATTTTTTAGTTATTTTTTTATTTTATTTTTTGTTGTTTATTATTTTAGACATACAGATTAATACTCGTGATTTATATAGCATTTATTAAACCGTTGTGTATTTCATAGGATGACTTTGAACGTCACAATGCATATAAATTAATATGATATGATATTCAATCAATGTAGCAACATTTTTATTATGTAAATTTCCTATTTGAAACAGAAGATGTGATTTTATATTTAGATATGATTCTCCATTTGTGTCTTTATTGTTTTCAGTGTAAGCACATCAAACAGATGCTTAAACTTATCATTAAAAACAATATTAACGTCAACAATTAACATGTGTTTAATTCATTTAATTGCATCGGCTTTTAAACGAGCACTTTATTGGAAATGTGTAAGTAAACATTAGCTAATATCGACCAACTATGTTCTTATTAAAATTGCTTTATAGAGTGTTCCTTCAATATTTAGCAATTTGACGTGATCTGTTTTGGAACACGTGGATTTGAATAATGATAAAACATTTGTTTTTTATATTTGGAAAGCAATAACTATTGGAAGTGTGGTCAAGAAATTTCACTTGAGGAACAAGGTTGCTCATGTTGTCAAGGTTTTCCTAATTTTGAAGCTATCTTGTTCGTTTAATACAATTGCTTATACACACATGTATGGAGAGGCACCCTGGACGACTCTCTACATCACTTTAAGCTTAGACATATAAATAAAATTGTGTCTGTGTAGAGTAAACTGTTCAGAAAATGATATCCCAGTTCGATAATAATAATAATAATAATAATAATTATAATAATAATAATGATAATAATAATAATAATAATGATGATGATGATGATGATGATGATGATGATGATGGCAATAACTGAGATATCTTAATTGTTTTATAAAAACAATGGTAAAAAGGAAATAATTACTGACATAACATGCACAGAGTTCCTTACTAAAATATTATTTTATTTTGTATAAATATTGAGTATTTTGATTACTTACTACTGTTTAAATGTGGAAATGCTAAGTCAGCATTTTAATTGTTGCTGCGACAGTCAGACAAGGTTTTTGTTGCACGTATTCGTCAATTACATAATTACAAGTCGATTATCTGGACATTGATTTTGTTATCTAGAAATCAAACCTTAGCAGAAATCAAGGCATCTAATTGGTTTGTCGTTTAATAGACAAATTAAAAGATTTCTTCATAATAGGTTTTGTTATCAATACAATGCTTTAAAACTTTTATTTCTATAACATTTTTTAAGTTAACTGTGTATACTGTGTTTCATCATAACATACCGGTAATGTGTGCACGTTTGTGCGTGTGTGCGTGTGTGTGTGTAGTTTTAATCATATCTTTTGTGATCTATCCGATTAAAGGGAGACAACAAATAAAATTGCACTATAATTCATTATCAATTTAGATGAAAATGTTTGTCTTAATTTAAGATTAAGGATACACATATTCTAGATAGCTGAACTAATGATTCTGAAATGCTTGTTTTTATATCTTCATTTAATGAAAATAAATGAAAGAGGTTAAAAAGTTATATTTTTTATATTTTATACAAATGCAAATCAATAATGGTATGTTGTACAGTTAGGGTTACGTTGGATAAATATCGAATTCATGGCAACACAAGTTTACAGATATCCACTAAGCATAAAACTTCGTAGCTTCTTACATTCCTGTCAATGAAAGAGAGCAAAACCAGGTCTAAATGAGATATGGTCATGATAGAAACAATGAAAATATGTGTGACATTTTCAGAATCACGTTCACAAGCATAGGCTGTTGTGATCAATATTCATGTTTTATACTATTTTCATTAACCACTTTTCCTTAAAGATAATTATTGACTGTTTATATATAATATCAAGCTGAGAGAAAATAAAATGTGCTTTATAGGTCATGGAATGTCTCGACAAATTTATCAGTTACATAAGAATAATAAAACAACATATGTAATGTACAATGTATATAGAACAAGTTTCTTGTCACCGAATTATGGAAACATTTCAATTGTCACCAAATCTGCATTAAATATATATTTGTATACACAGCAAGAGACAATGGTAAAATATTAGGATTAAAAGAAAAGATTGTTTTTCCAAAAGTAAGAAGAAAACACATACATTGTATCAAATTATAGATGTTTAATGGCGCAATAAAAACATATTGAATGAAAATATTTTGACTTGTTTTTAATTTGTCTGCAACATTAGACACGATATTTGTTAAACTTCGTACAGTGAGCCTCTAATATTGGCGGGAAGATCTGCAGACGTTTATAATTCTCGTGAAAAGTATTTTAGCATTTCTTCGAAATTTAGAGCTCATAGCTATAAAGAAAATAGGGTTTGTTACACAGTTAATCATGTACAAATATGTTGTTAGATGAATGACATTTCGCCCAGCAACTGTATCACGTGACACTAAAGCGTTATTTAACCAGTGAATAACCCATGTTAATATGTATATTGTCGTGATCAGAAACATGATCAGTGTTGTTCGATTTATCTTCTGCATTTCAAGTGCCTGTATTTCAGTATCTGAGATACGTACAACCTCTTCTTTATCTCGAATGGTACTTTTCAGATCTAGATCAGTTTCATGCCCAGTACTTGCAGGTTTCAAGCTATTCTCAACTGTAGCTATTTCAATACCTTTGCATTGATGTTTTGGTGCAATTTTATTTTTATTCTTTACAAAACGAGCTTTGGAAGAGAGCTTTATTGATACAGTCGAATGTTTAGATGTTGATGCTGACGTTAAGGGAACATTATTGATCCTTTGTTTGTGTCTTCTCCGTATTAAAATAGTCACCTTACTGTAGCAAAATATAACTACAACAAACATAACGACATAAGTTGCTCCAAGGGACATCTGCAATATGTTATGAAGAACTGGATTCTTCACAGTTTGCAAACATTTCATATTTTCATCGTCAAAAGTTGCTAGTGCCAACGATGGTGTTGAGGCGACGATACTAATAACGATTACACCGATACAAATCCATTTTGCTTTCTGCTTCGAGTAACATGTATTGAAAGGTTTACAAGTGAGAATATAACGGTCAATTGCGATAGCAGTGAGTAGGAGCGTAGACGAAATAGTTGCGACAAGTGAAGCGTATGCACGAACGGAACACAATGTCAAGGTCGCTATAACATACCATAAGCCGGAAATATTGTTAAAAACTACAATGAGGCTATTAAAACCTGCACAAAACAGCTCAAACACAGCCATCGTCCCAACAAAATAATCCGTACTTGATTTTTCCCGATTCTTTAGTTGCACAATGATAATAATTCCATTTCCTAATACACCGAAAATAACTACCGCCGACAAAATTATTATATTTAATACCTCCGCCCATCCAGAAAGGGTAAAGTTGTTTGAAAAACTTGCTTTGTCTGTCTCGTTCATCGTTTTCTAATGTCAACAGTTTTGTATCAAACACATTTATAGAGGTATGAGTGTACTCAAACCCTTTTTAAGTCTAGTTACTTTTCCTATTTGTCTGTTAATCAAAACAGAACCCACGTCGTTAAATCACCGGCGAAATAATTGAATGCTTTTAAACAAGACTTTAAGGCATTGTGTGATGCAATTACTATTTCCGATCTCATTTGTCGTTAAAAGCTTATGAAACAACCGTTTTAAACGAGAAAAGGGATTTAGAGGTCAATAAATGTTTCAGCTTTTAAGAGACGATTATTTAGACCCTTATCACTCATCCTCATTGAGAAAATCTCATATGATTGCCTAGCGGTCCTAAAATTTTAGAAAACATTTTATCAGATTATAAAGTAAGTTTCGAGTACACTAAGATATGATAGATAAAAATAAGAATCCCCTAAAGAAAGCCCAACACGGAAAAACTGAAAATGTTGCAGGCTCGGTTTGATTGAGTCTGTTCATGGACGGTACTGTCAAGTGCAAACTACCGTCCACGCCCCCTAGCACCGGCTTAAGCAGAATTAAACATTTAACATGAACTGGTACAATTTGGAATTTCGAAACATCCGCAGATGTGTTCATATGGCGGTTATCATAAAATCTTCAATGTGACATGTAAGTGCCATTCTATGAAAAGCTGCATATGGTCCCCAAGTAAAAAGATGCATGTGCCCTTAACGAGAAAACAATTGGTGGAACTAAATAAAATGGAATTTTGAAAGGGGAACAGAAGTTATGAAGCCTGCATATCACAGATAAGACGTCAAAAGAAAAATTTAAAAAGCAGACCACATTCTTAAGGGTGATTCAACAGTATTCAAATTGAGAATTTGTGAGATTAGGAGGGGGCTACCTTAAAATGTTCTTAATAGATAAATACTGAATACAACTTAAATTTGAGTATTGATTATGAATCATTTTGGTCCCATATACATTTAAATATATCTTAAACTTGAACTGACAGAAAGAATGAATAAATACATGATGAAAGACAGATACTTAGGAGTAAGGATAATCCCATTGAATTTATATCAAACGTTTTGTTGTTGTATTTTTTCACAGAAATTTCTATTTACGAGGGAGTGTGCACAATGTATATATGAGCTGATAGATAAACCATCAACAACATTTTTTTACGTTTTATGAATAGTGAACTCTACTTTAGACAATTAAAATAGTTAAGTTTAGACAATTAAAATAGTTAAATAGTGATATTGGCAAATACAAACGGCAAATATTTGAATAAAACAGTATTGTTAAAAAGATATATTATGAGATGATTAAGAATAACATAATTGTGAAATGATGAAGTATCTTTGGTCAATAAATTTCCGACTGGAAATTGTATCAATTCACTTCATTTTGGCAGCCGTAAGTTTGGATAAGTACTGATAATACATCCTTTATAGTTCATCAACATGTATCATTCCGCATATTAGATATTAAAAACGCTCCTTCGTTAATCGAAATTTCTGATAAAATGCAACTTCAGTCATAAATTCAAAGAGATAATCTCTATCCCGGAGAACATTTATGTCCTTAAATTCTTTCAATTCCCGTATTTGATCCATTTAATTCAGGCGTCACACTGTCCCGAAAATGACACAAGATGTGCATACAACTACGTTTAAACTTTATTTTTGCTCTTGATATTACTATCAAAAACAATTCCAATCACACAAAAATCTATGATAAAAGTGATGACTTTGAATATGGTATAGTAACTATCCACATTTAGATGGAAAAGTACCGCATGCAACATATGACGGGGTATATGTATCTCAGTAAATTTGATTCGCTAGAGCTTTTAGCAACGTGAAGGATTTTAAGAAGCTAAATATTTTCATTACTAGCAAACTACTCAAACAGGGCTGCCGCTATTATAAATTACGTTAATATTTTACAAAATTTTACAATGGTAACTTTGATTTAAAAATAGTGATTCAAAAATTATTTTAATGGAGATGTCATTGTAATTTTTTGTGTGGCCTTTCCTAAAATTATTAAACGTTTAACCAAAAGAGGTTCTGACCCTACTTTTTTAGATATGCCGCATGCTTAGTGTTCAACACTTTAACAGTTCGTCCTTTCCTCTTTTGATTACATCTGACGGACCAACTATACCGCATGCTTAGTGTTCAACACTTTAAAAGATGGCCCTTTCCTCCGTAGTACATCTGACGGACCAAGTGGGATACTCTATGATGGACAGTTCTTTATGCCATTTGGGACTGAATTGCCTTAATGTTCGTCTTCTACCTTGCTTCGCCGGGCCCTTGTAGGTGATTTTTTCTTACTCTGGCTTCCTTTAAAATATTGAGTACATTTGTTATGGTCATATGGGTATTCCTTTATATTTACATGATCATTTAGGTGTTTTACTTCTTTAACCTTTTGAAACCATAACAACTGTTATAAATTCACTTGGCGTGGATTCATTTTATTTCATAGGAACATGGTGGGCTAAGAGTGAGGTTTGATGCACCATTAATCAGTTTAAAATCCCCAGTAGTACTTACGCTGCTGACCGGTCCGAGGCGGCGCCCCTCTTTATTCCTCAGATGCACGTCTTTGTTATTTCATACTGTTTATGTGACACTTTTGCCGGTGTCCCTTGTTGTTTTCTCGTCTACGGTAAGTATGTTTCCTTTTGCCCCTAGTTTTATTTATTTGATCAATCAATCATTTATTTGTTTTCTTTGATTTCCTTGTCGTTTACCATTATTTCGTCTTATGTATCATTTAAGTGATAAGCCTATTCGTGCTCAACCTTGCGCCCTTTTTAGGGGGGGGGGGGGGGGGTCCTGTTGTTTTACTTGGTTCTTGTTGCTGGGTCGTGTGAGTACATGTTGCGATCATTGAACGCTGCCTTTCCTTGTTGATCTTGTTTATCATATTTGATTAAACTTTATCATACCACCCAAGTGGGGCTGTGGGCCTCATCATATTTTCTAAGGTGTCTTTAAAATTACATTGCTACTGCCTTCTTTTTCTTGGTTGACTCATCACCAAAGCATGTTAATCTGCATGAAATAAACTGAAAATAATTGTAAATTAATTGCAAATAATGGAAGCTTTTGATGTCTCTGTAAAGATGTGCAAGAGTGACAGATGAGGAAGATGGTCCAGCCGTTTATATGTCCACGATGCTAAACATGCAATGCTTGAGCCATTAAAAATTGCTTTCTTTCAATTAAAAATTGGTCCCATCTCGATGACATCTTACTAAAATACGATGGTGACATGGCGGTATTGCGGGGCCTTCACATAGTCGTGTTCCCATTTAAGACTATCGGGAATCTTCGTGTTTACTAAAATTGCCAGATTGCACCGATGATCACACGTAGAAAAGACGAAGACTACACAATTTGACAAGATGGCTTCACGACGATCTTACGAAGGGCAAAATTGACGAATTCAACACGAAAATGAACCTTCGCAATGTCTTCGGGCAATTTTTTGGCATGCCAAAAAATTTTGGAACCGCTCGCGGGGTTGCTGCCGGAGCTTGAAATATTAAGCCGGGGATCATACGAAGGCAAAAGATACCCTCTCGAATGGCACGATGTTATTACGATCAGATCCGAATTCGTGTGTCCATCTGATGCCAAAGTCAGGACAGTGTGACGCCTGCATAAATGTATACTCGACTAAAATAATTCAAAATCAATACTTGGATCTAAGTGGTATACAGTTTAATTTGAGCCGCGCCACGACAAAACCAACATAATGGGTTTGCGACCAACACGGATCAAGACCAGCCTGCGCATCTGCACAGTCTGATCAGGATCCGTGCTGTTCGCTATCAGTTTCTCTACTTGTAATAGGGTTAATAGGGGATCAGCATGGATCCTGATCAGACTGCGCGGATGCGCAGGCTGGTCTGGATCCATGCTGGTCGCAAACCCATTATGTTGGTTTTGTCGTGACGCGGCTCAACTTATTGAGAACAACTCGAGGTTTAATTATTTTGTTTCATTATTTTACGCCTATTCCCAACAGTATTTCAGTCATATAGGCAACTCGAGGTAGCCTCCTCCTTATGTTACAAAGTCACATCTTACCTTAGTTTACTTGAAACTGAATTTATTATTCTAATACCACTGTATTGAACAGTTGAGGACTGTCTTGACCGTAAGGCAATGGACATATTATAAATTCAAGTGACGAATTTAGGCTTCAGGACTGCACCCATCACGCCCAAGGTCGTATGTATGTATTTATGGATTGGTGGATGGATGGATTGATGGATGGATGGATTCTAGGCTAAACGACGGTTCATTCCCCCGAGTACAGACCCCGGACATGTCATCATTCATGTCTTTAAAGGTTATATAATATACCAAGAGGTAGCCTATATATTTTGAATTATGTTATTCACGAAATGATAAAAATATGTATGTAAGTCATTTTTGTGATGTTTACTATTTATATGCACACGGTTGCTTACCGTGTTACCGCCTTTATCTATTGACTTGGACGTTGAACCGACGGCATATTTGATTGGCTTATTACTTTCAAAACGTATCACAAATAGTGGCGAATAGGTGTGTGTTACACAGTACAATATAGATTTATGAAAAGAAATATATAATGTATAAAGTAACTCTCATCTGCACCTCAGTGGTTTTTAGGACAATACTCTCAATCAGCGCTAACGTTTTTTCTCTCCTTTTTTCCCTTTTTTATTAATTTGCTCTTTGGTGTGAATTAGAGATGTACTGTGATTGCAGTAACAAAGTCTGATCATTAATTTTCTTTCACCTGTCAGATGCTAATGCTTTGCGTGACTTATTTAATGTGAAAGCTATAGACAGACATTAACATGAATATTAACATTAATGGAAAATTCGTTTAATTTGAAACAATTTCCTTTATGAAATGACTGACGGCAATAACGGGAGTATTAAAGAAGCACGCCTCCAGATGTATGCTAATTTTCATGAAAATTTAAAATGTATTTAACAGTATAATATTTTAAAGGTACCAAATGAATGCAATTTACACATTATCAATGACACTTACAACATATGTAAATTACTATAAAGTGGTCAAAACATGCAAAAATAGCCCATAGTGTGTTAGTTACGCAGTAGAATCATAGTTATAAATACTGAAAAATTCGGTATTAAATCGCACATTACATGTAACATTTTACTAGAATATTGAATCTTTATACCTTTCCTAAAATCTTAGTACATTTTATTATTATTATTATTATCATTACGTATTCATTCTCTTAAAAGACAGAAATAAATATTCACTATTCAATTCTTAGAATTACTTATTCATTCTCTTAAGTGAAAGAAATAATAATCACTTAACAATTACTCACTCTTTTGTTATTATCAAAAAAACATCACACAAACCTAAGATTACTTAGTTATTCTCTTAATTAAGAGACGGTAATATTCATTATTTAACCCTTAGAATTACTTATTCATTCTCTTTAGAGAAGAAATACTCACCGATTAACCCCTTAAATTACTTTTAATAAAAATAATCATCATTCAACCGCTAAAACTACTTTTTCATTTTTTAGTGACATAAATACTCAAGAATTAATTTCTTGTATAAAGTATTCACATTCTCGTTACTAACAAAAATATTCACGATTTAACCAATAGAATTACTTATTCACATTTTCTTTTGTAACAGAAATACTCTCCATTTAACCATTAGAATTACTTATTCATTCTTTCGAAAGATAATTAAGCTGAGTACCTTTAAACTACACATATAACTACATTCGTACTTTTTTCGCAGACATACCTGTGAATAGAGAGAAACGTTTTTGTATAGAAACCTAGTTGGATTGGTTTTTTTTGTACAGCCAATATTTTTAAAGATTTATCGTTCCATTAAAAGCCTTATTATGTTTAAGTCACTCTATGGGGAATGTCAACGCACAAATCATAATCATCAATAAAAACAGAGATAAAATGATATCAGAATTTTATTTTCTTGATAAAAATAAAATAAATCTATCGACACACTCATTGTTATATTAAACTCTCTAGCACTGATTAAAAATCAATTAAAATAAGATTTAAAAAATATTTAGAATACATGTATGAAAAGAAGAAAAAAATGAAAGTTCTTCTTATTACTTCTGAAGCGAAATGCGCCTTCTCGCCTCTTGTTTCGATGCTGTTTCTATTCCTTGTTTGTGTATTTAAACGTTAGAACTTTTATTTAAAGTGTATTAGTGAGAGTTTGACGTATTATCTTCAAACAGTAAAAGAATGCTTTATTCGTTTGAGAAATGTTGATAAAAAAGTGATCCCTTTTTCGGTGCCACACCATATCAAAAAGGATCATCAAAGGGGTTACCAGAAGGGGGATGTGCCCCATTCTGTTTCGAGGGTTTGAAGGGAGCGGCAGCCCCCCTCATCGCCAAGAAAATTTTAGACATGTGACAGGCTAAAAATGGCTTCAGAGTGATTTTAGGTAACGACTAACCAACGCTGAAAATCCTTTTACTCTATCTCAATCCATTGAGAAGTTGCAGCACTTTAAAATCAGTTTTGATGGTAAAAAACAATGCAAAATAGTGATTTTTGGCAATTTTGAGACTTCCCCCCGTTGCCATGGTAACAGGAAATTTACGATTGAGCATGCTGCTACAGAGGCTATGGTCTAGTCAACATTTGTGCCAAGTTTCATCAGTATTGAAGCATTTTTCATAGTTGCATAGTAGTTTGAACTTGTAATAGAAGGCTTTTCAATAAAAACGGCCATTTCTCACAATATGCTCATGCAGTAAAGGGTTAAAAAAACAATGATAGAAATATATTTTATCCTCAAAGAAGTCAAAGCTAATATCTTAAGATATTTGTAAAAGCTGACGTTAAGATAAATTCAATGTTGAACAAAATCTATATCCTGCTAGAGAACTGAGAAGCTATCTCTTTATTTTTTTATCCTTGTTAAACATTTTAGAATGTCTGTCTTGGAAACACACAAGCATCAAGTATCAAATCTAAATATAGTAACATATAAATTAGGTTTTATCTGGCATTTTCTTGAAATAAGACACAAATCCACTAGAAATATTTATTAATGTTTTATGTAACACATGTTAACATGACAGTACGAAACAATATTACATATGTTTTAATAATGTAATAGTATAGTCATTGTTTAAAGAAGCTCAGGTGGTGCCTGTTAACAAACAAACTTAATCTAAGTAATTCAACAAATGAAAATGTGAGAAAAATACATTAGAGATTATTTGTTGATAAAAATTTCTTTATTAGCTTCAAGTTATTCATTAACATTTAAAATCCCTATTGTTTTGCTCATTTGAAAAACAGTTCACTTTTTTAAGTTTCTGTGTGTCGATTTAGGTTTACAGGTGAAGGGGGTCCATTTTCAATGTGTCTTCCAACCAAAAAATGTAATCATTGTATTCTTCATATCAAGGATTGTTAATGCAGTTCATTCCTATCAAGTGAAAGAATATAATGTTTTGGTTATTCTTTTCTAGAAATTATAAAGTTTAAAACAGTCAGCAATTTACAACATACATTTTTCTTAGAGTTAAAATGATATTAAAAAGTTACTATGTAATCATTTGTCTCTGCGGGCCCCAGATGAATTATCTATGTAATAAATTAATTGATTGTATTCTTACATTTAGAAACACCTGACCTCGCCTATTTTTTTACGCTGGCATTGTTTTGCTAACCTAGATATTTTACAATTCAGAGTGCAAACCATACCTCAAACTCCATAATGCATTATTGAAATTTGTTAGACTGGTTAGACGACTGATTAAGTAAATATTATTTAGTTAGTACACATTTACCAAACTTAGACTTAGCAGAATTTTGAAAAATACTTCAATGTGATTAGACAAAACATAATGTTGATCATTTAATATACGTAGCGCTTTAAAGTGTATAAAGCTCTTGTTTGAATTATATTTTGAAAAGAGAACATCTCTAAAATACTTAGAACATTTTTTTTGAGCGAATGACGCATGCACAAATTCACATCAGAACAGTTATAAATCTTTATATATAAAGTTGTAGCATTATATTTTGTCCCGAAAATATTATTCTGCTTAAATATATTTTTCATGTGCGTTAAACTACGAGACATTCTATGTTACAGCTGAGAAATGGAAAAACGTAATTTGGCCATTCATAAATTTTAGAAAAAAAACACAAGATATTTCATTTGATATAGCTTTATACTATTTAAACCATGTTTACAGAATTGAACATATATGTTTGCCTAATATGATAGAAATGAAAATACCGTCCTTGTTTTGGTTGAACTTAAGTTGTATGGTGAGCAAATTGACCCAAATTCTTGCAACAAATAGACATACATTAATTAATTACATTAATTCGTTAGTTGAAATTTATAATTAAACATATCCGAAGGCCAATGATTTCACAATTGACTACTATGGAATTTTCTATTTGATGTAACGTTTCACGACTAACTATTGAACTTAGGAAGAGTATCACTTGCGGGTTATATTGATTCGTGTCATATATAATACCACGTGACGCATAAATTATCACGTGCGGCTCTACTTTAATATCAAATAGACCAATTGACACGAAGAAAGGAAAATGGTTACAAATGAAACATCTTGTTTACTCTTCAAAAGTATTGTAATTCTCCAATATAAATGTATAATATCTACAACAAAGAGTGTTAATTTACTTACATACGCGTATACACGTAAACGAACATATTAAAGTGACATGCTCATTTTTCAAGGATAAAATAGAAAAAAAATGCCCAATATGCAAAAAAGAATATCACGTTCTTGTTACCTATATTTATCGTAGGATATTGTAGAAACGTGCGTGTGTCACGTGAGAGATGTAATCATTTTTAAGGTGGAGAATAGAACAGAAAACAGTTATGGCAAAATGTAAATTTCATTTTTACTTTTAACTGTAAACTCATTATTTACAATTTGATGGGCATAGTGTCACTTTAAAATTTCTCTTGATAATTCAATTCAATTAAGGCAATATTGATGCTAGTTGCAATAACTGCTTTAAATTTTACTTCACCACGAACGAAGGAACGATATCTTTTTACCCCATGTATAAAAAACAAAATAATTTAACATAAATTGTACTTTCTCATTTGTACCATTATCTAAAGCGGCGTCTGTGACTATCCCTTGTGTTATCTCTTATATAGTATTTTCTTCTCTTTTTCTTTTTCTTCTGGATAAATTCTATATTTACCATACAGAAATGCATGTGCATGACACATACATAATGCATATCACATTCCGGCTACACTGTTTTGATCTTTGTTTATCTAACATACAGCGGGAATAAAGATTGCCATTCCTTGATTTTACTTTTGATTTGTTTTTATGATATTACTAATGCCGACGAAAAAGCTTTTTGGCATTCTGTCTAAATCTCGAACTCATTGTTATATAGAATATCGCATTCGTCATACAATTTATTCTGTACAGGCCCGCTACAAGGTGAAGAACTGCTCTGCCACTAGAGGTCATAGGTGGCACAATCCAGACGACAATGAAGTGAATCAGCCAGGTTAAAATATAGATCGTTGTTATTAGGAACATGATCAGGGTTGTTCGGTTCAGAATCTTCCGTTCAGACCGGTTCTTTCGGATAGCCGCTTGACCAGTTGTTTGGCTTGCAGCCGATACCTGACTCACCTCTTGAGAATGTAATTCATGCGCGTTGTTTGTGTCATCTTCCATCACGTCTGTACTCGGGCAGTTCTCGAGAGTCTCTTGTGTCGATGTTGGGCATACTTTGTTTCTAGGAATTTTCAATTGCTGGCGTACAGCTAAAGGATACGTCCCACTTGTGCACGTGTTTGTTACCATCTCTTTCTGACGGCGACGTCTACGTAACATTATCGTGACTTTCGAATAACAAACGACGACAATGACAAACATTGCAAGGAATGCAGCTGACAGAAATAGATCGAAAATAGTTGCTAGTACAATATTTTCCATATTCCTTACACAGTCAAGGCTTTCCATGTCTGCTGTAATGATTCCAATGCTCGGTGCTGAAAGAATAACACTTGATACAACCAAGGTCAAACAGATCCATTTAGCGTTTGATTTGGAATAATAACTGTTTAGTGGTTTACAAGTTTGAATATATCGGTCCAAAGCTGTTGCCGTGAGCAGAAATGTTGTTGATATACTTGTTAGATAAATAGAAAATGTTTCAAAACAGCACACCGACGAGGAAACAATCGATGTCCAAATAATTCTGAAACTACGAAGCACACTTAGACTGTTGTTGATTCCAGAGCAATAAAGCTCAAAAGCCGCCATCGCTAAAACTAGAAAGTCCGTACTTGTTTTGTCGCGGGTTTTCAACTGCACTACTATGATTAGGCTATTCCCGGCAATTCCAGCTATCGTCACTAGGGTCATAAAAATAATTCCAGATATATTTGCCCAGTCCGGAATATCCGCGTAAGTTCTATTCGCATTAAAATCTGATGCATTATAAATTGATGATGTGTTATTCTCCATCTTGAAATCCTCAACTTGTATGATCAAACCGTCTGAGAAACAATATATATATATCAAAAGAAAAGTATGGTAAAAGTATAGCGTAAAACCAATGTTTTGTCCTTTACCTATCAGAATAACTCGTTAGATTTATTTTAAATTATATCGGCTTCAACACGCGGCGTTATTCATGCTTAAGACGCCAATGAAAATTATATCTGAAATATAAATGAACATTCTTTATAAAAAACCAATTATATGTCTTAGCATGTTGTAGAAATAATTTTGTTTATCACATTGTTTTTTCTTTTGTTTTTTAAAGTAGATGATATCAGATATCAACTAGGCGGATAATGACTCTGGTGTTAATGCAAAACATAGAGCAAATAATCTTTTACTAAATCAGACTAATTTTGATTTATTTTCTTCATTTAGATCTGCATAACAGTTTTTAGCATGTTCTGAACAAACTTCATGTTTTTAAAACATGTTTAATAAACTGACACGTTTAATTCTGCAATAAATATTGTTAAAATGTCCCGCAATAACATTACATAGTTGTTCATTGTTATTGTATACAACCGAAGTTATGTCATTAATTGATTTTGTATTTACATTGCATCTATTTGTGCATTGTGTTGCGTTGTGATGTTTTGTTTTTTACTTTTTTGTACTGTATTGAGTTGTGGTGTTTTGTATTTTTATTGTATTTTATTGTGTAGTATAATGTTGCATTGTGCTGTGTTGTATTCAATTTTAATTTTTTTGCTGTGTTGTGTTGTGCTGTGTTGTGCTGTTCTTGATTGTATTGCATTTTGAATTGTAATTCATTGTATTGTTCTACATTGCATGGTATTGTTTGCATTGCAATGCATTGTATATCAAAGCTATTTATTCGCAAAAAAATATTTCTGTTATACTAATCTTTTTGTCGCACCAACACTGTAAAGATCATATGGTGATTTTCTAGTTTTACTGGTGGAGGAAGACTTCAGGTTTCCCTCAGTGCATTATTTCGGTAGACAGACGTTTCACTATTGAGACGGTTCACACCAAGACGATTCACACCAAGACGTTTCACTCCCAAATGGGAGTGAAACGTCTTGAAGACGTTTCACTCCCTTTATTATACCAAAATCATTTGGATACTTATGATATACTAAAATAGACCTAAAATTATTTAATGCTAGCATAGAGCTTTTGCGATATATGTCAAAAATTTTAATGGCCATTGAAATCAGAAATATCTTTAAATTAAGTTAGAAACACCGGGACTTTTTTAATATTTGTCATGTATAATCATTTTTTTGTGACTAAAATTCATTATTATGTAATCAAAACTTATGGAGAACTTTCTGTTTAAATTTGAACACTGATGCTTAAGTGCAGTGTTTATACAACTGATTTAATAGTGGTGTCAAACTGTTAGTTGATTGTCTCAGTGTTTATACAACTAATTAGGCGATGAGATAACACCACATTCACTTAAGTTTGTTTAATGGCTACTGTTTAATAAATTGATGAAGAAAGTAATTTTAAAAAATAATGTATTTTATACACATGTTTCGCATTTCATTGTTTTAGACCTACAAAAAATGTTTTAGACTTACAAAAAATCATTATAAATTATAGTCAATATTTTTAATATACTGAAATTTTTTATTATTTGAATAATATTAATTACTTACTGGTAGTGATTTTAATATTTAAACTGATACTTATAATATGTATTTGACATTGTCCTTTCTATGTTATTCTTTTTTTTATATTTTACTATAAATAGAATTTTCTTATGTTGTTACACTTATAATAAAAGTGATATTTCAGAAATGTGTCTTTCATTTACACCTCTTATCACAACCCATAATTAAAGAGTAATCTTCTAATAATTCGTATTAACAATACCACTGAAATCAACAAAATGAAACATTAAATTAAATTTCCTTTTTACACTGTTTGATATTAATAAAATTAAAATTTGTTAACTTTCTAAGTAAACATGTCTAAAAATTGGGAGTGAAACGTCCATACAATTGACAAAATGGGAGTGAAACGTCTAGGTGTGAACCGTCTTGGGAGTGAAACGTCTCAATAGTGAAACGTCTTGGGAGTGAAACGTCTGACATTCCATTATTTCTGATACGAAAGGGAACCAGACGTTTCATAAGGACGGGGGAAATCACGCCGTTCGTTTCCCAAACAAACAAGATGGCAGATGCCGCCGAAAAGTAGTGTTTTCCTCTTTTTTTTCCCATAATTCATGATGTCCTGGTGTAAAGGTACATACGATAACCTTCTCCACAATTTTCCGGACACACGGGACTTTTTGTCATGATGTTTCGTCCCGTACTTCATCTGAAATGCGCGTTACCAGATTCGAAGCGAGAGAATTTTCCACCGGTTTGATCCACGGAGGAGGAATTGTTACACGATGGATGGAGTTCTTATGATAACTGAAAGATTAATTTAGCACCTAAAAGTCACTGTTTAAAGATGAAAATTACCATTTTGACGAGTGTTTTTGCAGTATATACAATAGTTTTCTGACGAACTCCGTGACAGTTATCACAAGAACTCCTTGACAAGTTATCATAAGAACTCGATCGCTCGTGTAACACTTCCTCTCCCGTGTTGATCGTGATAACGTACGGCTTCTTCTCTCAAATTCACTGTTTCTTTTACATTTATGCATTTCGTGACGTTTATATATTTTGTATACTCGGCAGCTGTCAATTTACCAAAACATCTTACTTTTCTCTAAAAATGGATGTTGCTGTATTATAAATTCGATTTTAAGGCATCTGGCTGGTAATATGGGCGCATATAAACAGTTGTTTACAATATTACCTCGCTCAGGTTATATATGCAAACAATCGTTTATATAGGGCAAAACAAAACTATCAAAATATTTATAACTAATAATATAATCGTGACGTCATTGTTTTTGTTCAATCACACCTTGTAAAATTTACGGTATCAATTTACTTGGGAGTAAATTACGCCATTCCTTCATCAATTTACTGGGGTGTAAATAACACCACCTGTTGATCTTGGCAATTGAATATAACTATGCAACCAGCGCAAACTAATCTAGCAGTAACATGTGTGATCGTGGTCTGCATTGTTAGCTATTCAATCAGTTCTTATTTTTATTTTTCTTAAATGGTGAATGCTTTTGACAAGGTTGTTAAGCCGGAAAATGGTTAATATACATCTGGTTCATTAATGTTCCGAAAAGAGAAAATAATCTAAAGCTGCTTATGATGCTCGAAAAAAAAGCAAGCATCCATTCGTAATAACTTCAATCAATGGAGTTATTTTGATTGCTTCGTTTAATACAGAGAATTTTTAAATAAAAAATATTATCGTTAACTTGTGTTGATTAAAAGCCTTTTTTCTTTAACAAGCTTGTAGAAGCTAATGACTCCAAATTAAACCAACAACAAACCTAATGATAGAAAATCAGCGAGGAGAATTCAGTTACGCGACATTTTCAATTAGTATCAATTAGAATCGAGGTTGCCAAGTGGCTGAACAAAATAACACAATTTAAAACTACATAGCATTATGCATATATGCTACTATTCATAAAGCAATGTCGGGTAGCGACAAGACGCAAGACGAAAATGAGATTTGTTATGTTGTCGCTAGCGAAAACGCAACGTGCAAAAGTGACAATGCACATTACAATAAAAATACAATTTTTGGCTTTGTGGTTTAGGATTTTGACATCACTTTCTCTGCCATAAATCTGAGACATATATATTACTTATAAAATTAAGAATTTAATCTTAGATTATATTAATGTTTTGGTGAATGACAAATTCTTACAGCCACCACACGGCAAAAATATCACTAATGCGACTGTAAAATAGAGGAAAACAGCATCCCTAAAAAGTGTCCAACAAGTCAAAATCGAAAATGTTGCAGACTCGGTTAAATTCACTCTAACATCTCAAGATGTTCCATAAGCTAGACCCCCGCAATAGTAGCTGCCTTGGTTAGATGGAAAGTCAACTTTTTCTGCAGAAAAAAAGAAACTTTTTACTTTAGGTCAAAGTATTCTGTCATTGATTACATTTGATAATTATTCTTTGTTGAATGCTTTTATAAGTTATGTTGCTAACAGGTTTTTTTACGCTTTGGACTACTACACCAATAGACTATTTTCTAGAAAACTGGGTCTTAATAATTAGTCTAGTTGAATGCTTACCAATAAATCTGATTGTTTTACCTCGATTCTATATTTATTTCGTTTATTATTTTGAAACTGTCGCATAAAAATAAATTAAAAATCTGGATATCCCTCGGAAAAATTAATCACAACACAATTACATGAAAATTGACAGACTCGGTTTGATTGAGTCTGTACGTAATGAAAAAGTGCAACATTTCTCACACCCCTAGCACCGGCTTAAGCGGTACTCAAATTTCAACGAATCAATGATCACGAAGGACCAGAAATATTACAACACTAATTTGTTGTATATCATCATTTTGTCTCACAGTACAATATTGCAACCACAGTTTTAATTAAGAAGTTGCATACACGTTTTCATTACATGTATTACATTGCAGACTGTGTATGCAGGACTTGCATCTGTTTTGATTTATTAGCCCATTATTAGTAATAGACACGTCAAAATAAAAATTAAACTAAGCAGTCAGTATAGGGATTTTTCAAAATATCTTATTGGTGGTTTACATTTCTTGTTATATGATTATGTCAATGAAAAACATTTTCTTCTAGCTGATCGGGTTATTTTCGTTTTGGGTTTCGTTTGGGAAAAAGTTACCTTTCTAGCATGTAATTCTAACAAAGCTTTTTTTACTAACGGTATTGTTAAACATTATACTATGTGGACCTGTGACGAAGTTTGTAGAGCACTCTCTTTTCTTTTAGACAACATTTATGTCAGGTTTGGTAATACCCTATTTAAACAGATCATAGGAATTCCTATGGGTACTAATTGTGCACCCCTGGTCGCCGATTTGTTTTTGTACTTCTATGAAAGAGACTTTATGTTGAGTCTCTCTGAAGATAAACAACAAGATGTTATAGTCGCATTTAATAATACTTCCAGATACCTTGATGATATTTTTAATTTAGATAATCCTTATTTTGATCAAATGGTGTCTGACATTTATCCGCATGAACTACAACTTAATAAAATAGATAAATACAAAATCCCTAAAGAAAGCCCAACACGGCAAAACTGAAAATGTTGCAGGCTCGGTTTGATTGAGCCTGTTCATGGACGGTACTGGAAAGTGCAAATTACCGTCCACGCCCCCTAGCACCGGCTTAAGCAGAATTCAACATTTAAACGTGAAATAGTAAAATTTTGAATTTAGAAACATCCGCAAATGTGTTCATACGGCGGTTATCATGGAACCTTCAATGTGACACTTAAGTGCCATTCCATGAAAAGCGGCGTATGGTCCCCAAGCAATAAAAAGCGTGTTTAATAAAACGAACTCTTGAAATTTAATACATCATTTTTGGATCTGCATATTACTATCAACAACAATTCTATTCACACGAAAATCTATGATAAAAGAGATGACTTTGACTTTTGTATAGTTAATTATCCACATTTAGATGGAGACGTACCCCATGCAACATCTTACGGGGTTTATGTTTCTCAGTTAATTAGATTCGCTAGAGCTTGTAGCAACGTAAAGGATAACAACGAGCGTAATATTTTCATTACTAGCAAGTTTTTTAAGCAGGGCAACCGCTATCATAAATTACGGAAATATTTTACAAAAGTTTACAATCGTAATTTTGATTTAATTTCAAAATTCAATAGCGCTTTTAAACAATTCTTCGTAATCTGAATTTTATGGTGATGTGATTTACAAACCACTTTGTAAGATTTTTGGTCATAATAATTTTCTGCTGTTTTTACTAACATCATTAAACGTTTTATTAAAAGAGGTTGTGACCCTACTATTTTAAGACATACTGCATGTTTAGTGTTCAATCCTTTTACAGTTGGACACTACGCTTTCCTCTTTTGATTGCATCTGACGGACCAAGTGGGAGACTCTATGAGACGCTTTTTATTACTTGGGGACCATACGCCGCTTTTCATGGAATGGCACGGAAGTGTCACATTGAAGGTTCCATGATAACCGCCGTATGAACACATCTGCGGATGTTTCTAAATTCAAAATTTTACTATTTCATGTTTAAATGTTGAATTCTGCTTAAGCCGGTGCTAGGGGGCGTGGACGGTAACTTGCACTTTCCAGTACCGTCCATGAACAGGCTCAATCAAACCGAGCCTGCAACATTTTCAATTTTGCCGTGTTGGGCTTTCTTTAGGGATTCTGTATTTATCTATTCTATGATGGATAGTTCGTAAAGCCCTTTGGGACTGAATTGTCTTAATGTTCGTCTTCTGCCTTGCTTCGTCGGGCCCTTGTAGGTGATTTTCTTGTTGCTCTGTCTTCCTTTAGGACATTGAGTACTTTTGTTATGGTCATTGGGTTTACTTTTATATGTTTCTACATGATCATTTTAGTGTTTTACTTATTTAACCTTTTGTAACCATGACAACTGTTAGAATTTCACTTGGCGGGGATTCATTTTATTTACACTGTCTCGTTTATAGGAACATGGTGGGGCTAAGAGCGAGGTTTGGTGCACCATTAACCGGTTTAAACTCCCCAGCAGTCATTATTATGCTGCTGACCGTTCCAAGGCGGCGCCCCACTGTGTTCCTCAGATGTATGTCTATGTTGTTTCATACTGTTTTGGTGACACTTTTGCTTGTGTCCCTTGTTGTTTTCTCGTCTACGGTAAGTATCTTCCCCATTGCCTCTAGTTTTTATTTCTTTAATTACCCCCACCCCCCTTCCCCCGGTCTCCTGTCCCCTTTGTGGGCCTATTATTATTTTCTTTGAATTCCTAATCAGTTCCAAATTATTTATCATTTAATGATTAACCTGTCCGTGCTCTGTCTTTGCCCTGTCCTGTTTTTGTTCGGGGTCCGCCTGGGCTCCTTGCCGTTGGTTCTTGTTGCTGGGTCATATGGGGGTTGCGTTCATTGAACGCCGCCTTTCCTTGTTGATCTTGTTTATCATATTTTATTACTTTCATCACGTTAATGTTTTAAAATATTGAAAAGGCGGGATCCCTGGATCAAAAAATGAAAATTGCAGACTTGGTTTCATTGAGTCTGTTCATAGGGATAATGCCATAATGGAACAGTGCTCCATCCCAAAAGCTTCATGGGACATGATTAAGCGGTATTCATTCTTCAACTCTTAATAAGCTAGTATAATATAACTACAGCCTATGTTAACAATTAAAACTTAGTATCTTAGGTAGGTTTATCAATCTGGAAGATAAAATAAATGTGGACTTTGTATCAACATTTTAACAGATAAAGATACAACTGTGTATAAAGTAAAAGGGCGTTTTATTGATAATCTTAGTATGGCGAACCTTTCCACATAACTTAGCAATATGAGATGATATTTATCATTTAAAAGAGAAAAAGGAATAAGTTAAATGTCATTACAGGTGTGAAAGAAGTTTGAAACAAATTACTAATTATTATTTACTTGCTATGTTTAAAAGGACTGTAAAACGAATTTGGCACACTGTTATCCGTAAACAGACCAGTTCAGATAACACGTTTCAATGCAATTACTATAATATGGCTACTGGCGGACAAACAAATATGGATACTCTATCAGATGAAATATTTGATGTACTATGTTCAATGTGTAAAAATAAAGGCAAAAACTCTGAAGTGTAGATTGTCATGATTACTTTTGTAGAAGTTGTGTTCAAGTTCACAATGAAGTACCTGTATTAGCTTGTCACAAGGTGTTGGATAAATCTCAAGTTACGTCAAGAACAAGCGAAGGTGTGCGCAGGGCACCGGCAGAGAGATGTGACAGACACAGTCATAAACATATTGATATGTACTGTCAGAACCATGATAATGTTGGATGTTCTACATGTATGGCAGTTGATCATAGGTAAAATAATATATATACGTATTATTTTTTTTACAAACATATCTGAAATGTTCAATTTAAAAATGTTACAATAAATAACATAATATCTCCTCAGTCATCCCATAGCCTCATGTGTATAAACTGTCTGATCTTACTTTTCAGATTATGCAAGGATACATTCTACATACCAGAATTTCTCAAAACACACAATTACCTAGATTCACAAAGAGAAGTTCAAACAAAACTCAAGGAAATAGCCAAGGTTCTAACAAAACAAGCTGATAGATTTAAACAAGATAAACAAACGCTGCTAAAGAGGAAAGTAGAAATATTGGCTGATATCAGACAATTCCGTCAAGAAATCAATGAACTTCTTGACAAGCTGGAGAACAGTTCTATCGATGAGATAGAAAGTAAAGTCAAATGTATTGAGGACAAGATAGACGTTGTAATAAAACAACTACAGGCAAACAAGTCCATGATCACATCAGCTAATGATAAATTAGCATCTACAAACACAAATCAATCTGAAATGTTTGTGTATGTTAAGATGGCAGAGAATACGGCAAATGTTGCCAACAAATATATATCAGATATAAAATTAAAAAGTATTGTGGAAGACGTAGATTTTCAACCTAATAGGGCAATTCTTACACAGCTGGAACAAAAGAAAACCCTAGGTACACTATCAGAGAAATCTATAAAGACTGTTGACAATCTATTGAATATTAAAGGAGAACAATCATATAATGTAAAAGTTATGTCTGATAAAGAATTTTGCAATATCAGAAGTGTTTGCTGTATGGAAGATGGTACAATTATTCTTGCTGATCATCACAACAGGAAGCTTAAACGGCTACACAGTCAAACTATACTGGCACAGACTACTATGATCTACCTGGAAAGCCATGGCAAGTGTGTTTGATCAAATACACACAAATAGCAGTTACTGTTCAATCAAAAAAGGAAATTCACTTCATTTCTCTACTAGGAAGACAAATGAAAACAGTTAATTGGTTTAACACTGATTTTGTATGTCATGGCCTTGCATATGCAAACAAAAATTTATATATTTCAGACAGTCAGACATATGTATATATGTATACATTGTCTGGTAGGAAGCTTCATCAGTTCAGTAAGGATCAGTCAGGACGTAAGCTTTTCTCTGACATACACAGTTTAGCTGTAAGTCAGGATGCTACTAGGATTTATGTTGCTGACTACAATAATGGACTGATAGTACTGGACAACAATGGTCAGGTTATTTCATTATTTAATGATAGACAATTAAAGGGGGCTACATGTTGTTATCTCACCGAAGCAGGTGGTGTGCTGGTATCTGGATGTGGCTCCAATAATGTTTTACAGTTTACACCTGATGGCAAGCTGATGGGAGAGGTCATAAAAGATGATAGTAGAAAAGGGGGTATTTCATCATTGCTGATGGAAAAGATTTCTGCACCTGTACAGAAAGGAATACTGTCAGTTTGTTGTAATCAACAAATGACTAAGATATGTATTAGCAGATTGATCGATTACAACATTGTAGTTTATGATATTTCATCAGTTAAGTAATGCAAAGATCACCTTAAATTAATCAGGTGCAAAACATAAAATGTGAAATGAAAAACAAAGTCACTTAAAGGACTTCACAGACATGGTGAGACTATATACATATATTAAGATTTGTTGATGCTAGTTTAAGTCACTGTGAATATGTAAGAATAAAATTGCCACACCTTAAGATAAATTTTCGTAACAAATGTACATTTTTTATGTATATCCTAACTTCGACACCGTAATGTACAGTATCCAACAGTTTCATGCATTTCCAAGTACTACTTCTTTGGTAGCATCTAAAGTTTTGAATGTAATATATGGTAAAATTTGTCCAATGAGGGTCCGGTTTTTCAACATGGTGATCCTTGATTCGACACCCTTATTTAAGTTTAAGAATACATAAAACAATAAAGCACAAAATGAATTAATGCAGAATACATAACACTTTACGACCCGTTTACGACCCAAACATAATTATGAAAGAACAATATTCCAAAAATGTTGATCACCTCAGCTCTTTAACCAGTGAAAAATGTGTATGTTTAAATATGTCTTACACGCGTAATTTACAGTGAAATACTTAATTATCAATCTTTGAAGCCGAGATTCCAATATTATAGGGTCACCATTGTATGTTATTTGCTATGGAAAGGCTGGACACTGTTTGTTTGTTTGGGTTTTACGTCACATAGACACAGTATAGGTCATACGGCGACGTTCCAGCTTTACTGGTGGAGGGAGACCTCAGGTGCCCTTCTGTGAATTATTTCATACACGAACGGGCACGTGAGTAGAACTACCGACGTTTCGTAAGCTAGCTGGATTGCTTCCTCACATGAAAGAAGCCAAAGTCCCTATCGGGATTTGAACCCACAGCGGTGAGGGACAAGTGGTTTGAAGTCAACGACATTAACCACTCGCCCACGGACGCCCCAGTCTTAGTTTAAATCATCATCTGGATACATAATCGGTAGAGTTCATAGTCAACATTATTTATAGTTATTTAGGTACCTCTAGTGGCCCAAACTTATAGCATGTGTCCCACTTAATTAAAGGTACTGGTATTTGAATAACTGATCACAGCTAATGTTTTCCGGAAAAATTGTCTTCTAAAAGTGTTTTCCTTCCACTATGATCTTAGATCTGTCAATTTTCTTCACAACAGATAAGCGGATAACATGTAGACTATATAAATCTTATATAGTCTACCAGAACAATATGTATCGCCGTCAGTAACCGGGATTCGAATCTGTTGGTGCATTCCCAATAAGCTTATCAGCCAGGGCTGTTCTCGGTAGTGCTAAATAGCATTGCCAATAGTACCTCCTTTGATATAACACCACTTGAACTATAGAAGTGCGTAGAATCAACTTTGATGGCGAATATCTGCAATATTTCTTTTCATCAACTTGCCTCGACATGTATACACAATCAGACATATATGTAATTTAAATCACTGATATACCTATTGCTGAAGTTCATTTTAACCAAATGTTAATACTAAAAAATATTTCAAATAATGAAAATATATATGCGATACCTGAAACGTCAATTTAGAACATCGTTAATAAAGTAAGATTTGATGCTTATTCGTTCACAGTCAAATACAATGTAGGTAATGTCATATTTGGTCAGTTTGATTAAAGTGAGCTCTAAATTAGTTTAATTCTGTCACACGTGTCGAATTAACGAACAACCTCTAAAGTTTGGCTCTTTAGTTTGACAAACGCCTTGGTTGGAAATATAACTCAAGACACGGTTTTGATTGTCCAGTTTGAGGAACATCTTTAATGAATGTGTTTAAAAAGTTAACAATAGTATAATTTGACAAAAATTAAGAAGCGATTATACTTTTTTCATGGGTCGACCTCTAACATGTTTCTCTATGAAGTGAGTTTTGTTATTTTCAAATTTTCCAGCAAAACGTTCGTACTAACCAATGTCAGCGAAATTGGCGCCTGCACTGTGTGTTGTCCGAATTTTTTCATGGTGTCATCAAATGAATGATGGACGTAAGTGTCGATTAAATTTCTGTTAAAACTATGAGATTTTTTTCTATTATGTTTGTAAAAAGTGTAACATATTATACTAAGCAATAGAAATATTTCTCTTTAGCGCATACAGTTAAAAAAATTAGTCTACTCTCGGTAGTTTCAATAACAAGGTATTCAGGAAATCAGCATGGTAAAAGTTAGGCTGTGACAAGGTTTGAAAATTGGCCTTTGTTGCCAAACCTATCAACAGCACGAATAGCAAATATATACGGTTTGTCATTGCCAACTGTACTCCATAGAAACGTTTCAATTTCAGTTCCATTTGCACGTGCGTTGAATGTTTCTTGTATCACGTTACCTTGACCTTTGTAATCACCAGAGGAGAGATAGTTCAAAAAAAGACGAACGTCCTTGACCCCACAACCGACAACAAATTCGTAGATATCAGCTGTAAAGTAAAACAGGATCTAAAACACTAGATCTAAATGACGATGGTAAAATCTGGTGATGAATTATAATTGAGCCGCGACATGACAAAACCAACATAGTGCGTTTGCGACCAGCATGGATCCAGACCAGCCTGCGCATCAGCGCAGTCTGATCAGGATCCATGCTGTTCACTTTCAGTTTATCTACTTGTTAATATGGTTTGTAGGCGAACAGCATGGATCCTGATCAGACTGCGCGGATGCGCAGGCTGGTCCGGATCCATGCTGGTCGCAAATCCACTATGTTGGTTTTGTCATGACGCGGCTCATATATAAAACGTGCCATACATATTTGATCGAGCCTCCAAATGTTTTACTAAGATCTAACGCCAAGAAGCTCAGGGACATTTTTACATGTCAAGATTATAATATACAAGAGGGCCATGATGGCCCTGAGGTCGCTCACCTGTATATAGGCCCCCGGAGCGGGGCCAGTTTAAACCCCAGGGATTGTATTTGAACAAACTTTGAAGACACACCTTAGAAAATGTTTCATGATGTTAAATTTTTACTACACACATATAATGAAAAAACAATGACCTCCCCCCCCCCACCCTGCAGGGCCAATTTTAACCCAAGGGCTTTTATTTGAACAAACTTGGTAGACACCCATAAGAAGATGTTTCATGCTAAACATCTAAGTTCTAGCTCATTGGGTTCTTTAAAAGAAGATTTTTTAAGTTTTTACTATACACATATAGTTAAAAACAATGACATCCCAGGGGCGGGCCAGTTTTGACCCCAGGGCTTTTATTTGAACAAACTTTGTAGACACTTACTAGAAGATGTTTCATGCTTAATATCTAAACTCTAGCTATTTGGGTTTTTTCAAAGAAGATTTTTAAGTTTTGCTATACACATATAAGGAAAATCAATGACCCCCTGGGCGGGGCCAATTTTGACCCCAGGGCTTTTATTTGAACAAACTTGGTAGACACCCATTAGAAGATGTTTCATGCTAAATATCTTAGCTCTAGCTCTTTAGGTTCTCTAAAAGAAGATTTTTTAAGTTTTTAATATATGCATATAGGAAAAATCAATGACCCCCTGGGGCGGGGCCAATATTGACCCCAGGGCTTTTATTTGAACAAACTTGGTAGACACTCACAAGAAGATGTTTCATGCCAAATATCTAAGCTGTAGCTCTTTGGATTTTTTAAAAGAAAAAATTTAAAGTTTTTTCTTTCGGTTGCCATGGCAACCAGAGTTCTGCATGAAATTAAATTCTTTGAACAATTTTTAAAGGTGACCACCAAAGAAACATTCCTGTGAAGTTTTGATGAAATTGGCTCAGTGGTTTATTAGGAGATGTCATTTAAAGTAAAAGTTTACGGACGGACGCCGGACGAAAAGCGATCATAAAAGCTCATCCTGTCACTTTGTGACAGGTGAGCTAAAACTTATAAAAATATATTATGTAACCTGAAGCAAAGTTTTGGAATTATGGAATAACGTGTAAATTGTATTTGATTTATCATTACAGTAGACTGTGTGCATGATACAACAAAATTTGCAGGATTTGTATCTTGATTTTATCAAAATTAAACCACATCTTTGTATTTACGTTTTCCGTGATCATGGTCGTCGCCGGGAGCTGTCCATTCTAACACCATTGTTTTTCTGTATGGAACATACGTCACCGCTCTGAGATCAATAATTCTTGATGGTGCTATGACGTCAAAGATGAGGTCATTAAGATTCGAGGAACGCAAGAATATTGTTCCACCCGAAATTTGCCTTTGAATGTTTCCGTCTAATGGTATCTTTCTAACGGATTTTCTGACTGGATTAAGCTCTGAAACATTTCAAACAAATCAGAATACCGGTAATCACTTCTTGCTCATGTTTGGCAATTCGTGAAAACAACTGTACTTTAGCCAAATTTAGGTCTAGTATACTCAACAGATTATCCTTTACGTATCAAACTTAGACTAAATATTATGATTTGTATTTCTAGTCTGCGCGAAGTCAGTGAAACGAGACAGCCTTGGAAATTAGTGTTTTGGCTTTGTTTGTCTAAACTGTAGCGTTCACTTAAGAAAATGAAGAAGAAAATAGAATGTTTAGATCGAGCACTTCGTGATTTTAAAAATAATTCTTGCGAGTAGATGACATTCATATTTTATTCTAGATACCTTTCTAACAGCAGTGGCTTTAATAGCAGACCTTGTCGAGTGTAACTGCAGATAATTGCAGAACCTTTTTTACATTTTTGAGATTTTATGTATGCATCATATCTAGTATATTTTCCCCTAAAAATTGAAATACTTATATTTATACCATCATTAACGACTGACGCTGTTTCTTCTTTCCTGAAAACAGACCCAGAACCACCAGACGACACTATGAATGTCACGTGATACGATCCACTTAGTTTTGGCGCTATGTAAATACGCGAGTAAATGCCATCGTTCTTTGCTATATCAGCTCCTACGACAAAAAACACACAATATCTGCTAGTGACTGATCACTGGGTAAAATAAAATATCTAAGATCTCAAATATCATAAATTATGTAGGTTTACTTTCATAAACCTTACATTTATCTATCTCTATAAATAAGGAAAACAAAAGTTTCTTCTTACCGGTTTTGAGCATATTGAAACATTCAGTACAAAAGGTTAACCTTAAAAGGCAAAATTAGATTTATGCGAAGGTATCAATTTGTACGTTTTAATATGAAACCTTCTTTATAAATGCAAACCTCTTTATTCACCTTTTATGACAATAATAAAAGTATCTTGAACGCAACTTCAATTTCATACAAAATATTGTCATCGCATAAATAAGATTATCAACTACTAGTATTTAGATTGTATTCAAACTTCACGGGATTCTTTAGCTATTGTACCTGCTCCATTATCTAGAAGTGTCAAGTAATCCACTGTTCCATCTGGCGTCCCTACCTTTGCTGTGATATTAAAGCCTATCAAGGGACTCGCCCCTTGTGTTGCGTCAACATGAAGAATCACAGATGTATTTGTGTCGTCTGCAAATTTTACAGACTGCCGCAAGACTAGCGGGTCTTCGTGTTCAGCGATGTTTTCAGAAATAACTGTAACACGTACTTTTTGTGACGTCATCGATGATTGTGACAAGGTGTACGTCCATGTTCCAACCTGTAACGATTAAACTATCTAAGATAAAGTTATGTAAATAAAAACATTGATAAATCAAAATAAAAAATGAACAAGATCTATGTAAATAAACTCTAGGCAAATTAGGCGTGGTCTTTACCATGAAAGGAAGATAATTTTTTTTATTCTAAGCAGCATGCCTCCATATTCCAGCTAATTTTCATGAAATTTTTCAAAAATGTATACAAAAGTAAAACATTGTGAAGTGAACTAAGAAAAGTAATTAACACATTGCAAACGGCACTTTACAATCCACGTCAATGAACAAAAGGAGGTCAAAATGTGCAAAAAATAGCCTTTATTTGTTAGTCACGCAGTAGAAATATGGTGAAAAATACTGCAAAATCATCAATCGCACAAAACAATCACGTTAATTATAACATGAATCAGTTTACTTTTCTTTCAACTCTTAGTACAGTTTTCTAAAGTTTAATATTTTCTTAAACTATTTTGGCTAATATGGAGGCATACATCTATATACATGTTGTTAATAAATTGTCTCTGATTCTAAAGAAGTCGTAAAAGACGCGAGTTTTACCTGTATGTGCGGGAAATAAAACTGAATCGCTTTTGAAGTTTCATCAACAGAGTAAACGTTTGAGTCAGGTCCGTAGAGAGTACCATTAGGTGATGTTATACGAATGTAAGGCAGCTCTTCTTCAAAATGAAAGATGAATGAAATTTGCATTCCAAGAGTTTTATCTATATCAACTGTTCTTGAAACTGGTTCATTGCCTCGTAATTCAGTTTCCTCTTGACCTATCTATAAATTAGATAAAAAATAGTCTAATCAGTTAATGAGGAACGTACGTTATTAATGAAAATAACGTCATTGCTAAAATTGACCAAACGCGTCATGTAACGAGATTGATTGTTCAATAAAAAATCAGGAGTAAATGAGTTGATTTAATATATATCGATCCTATCATATGAAAAGGAGTGACTTTCAATATATGTCAATATATGTTGTAGTTTTTTTTTTGGTTTGAGAGATAGAGAATTTATGTTTCCAGTTATACCATCGACGGTTTATTCTCCCAAAGATGTATAAAACACTCCCAAAATACTTGCTTTCTTGTACGTCCCTAAATTCGTTTTATGATAATATACTAGTATATTGTTAGTTAAAATGTTGTGTGCCATGTTACATGGCACGTGATAAAGGGTTATATGCGTACTAGTTTTTTAACCCGCAAGGTGAGGGTTATATTGCAAACATCAATTTATACGATGCCATATAACATGTCATACATATTAATAACAAATTACAAATGCAGCAAAATTACTTTATTTGTAGAAAAAACGGAAACCAATTAACAAGTTGAGAGCAGTCGTGTATAAAGATTATATTCAAACCTGATGTTTATCCAATGAAAAGCGAAATTACAATCCTGCAATAGTTTACAAAATGACCACTCGTGTAATATTCAATAGTTTACTGATTATCATTTAAATCGGATTTAGGAAAGTAATGATGAATCTGTTCTTCAAGATGACGTATTTATCACGTTGTAAAAAGAAAAACGTACCAATACAGTTTTTACGTTATCTACCAAAAGTACATTTCTCAGTCTATCTAAAAGTGTATGGCCTATAGCTCCTCCAGTATGGTGCAAGCTGAAATGTTCTGAAACAAAACTATTATTTAAAAAGCTCCGCAGATCATGTAATGAGATGAACTAATCTTATCATTTTAATTAAATAATTTTACCTTCCCTAACCTGTAACTTAAAAAAGATAATCACTTCCGTTCCTAGTCTGAAAAGTAAAGTATTTGTGGAATGAAAATCTTTAAGATTAAACATAAAAAAAGAAAAAACACTTTAAAAGAAGAAATAAATGATGTGAAATGGGAATACACGACTACATAGAGGATATTTGTTTGTTTGTTTGTAAGATGAAATTTCATTTCATCGAGTGGGCTTTAAAAACAGTATTCTCACGAGTGGCGTAGCCACGAGTGAGAATACTGTTTTTAAAGTTCACTCGATGAAATAAAATTACCTCTTACACAACAAACAAACATTTTTTTTTTATTTTATGCTTAAAAACAAGTTAAAACGAAATTTCCTTAATATTTACGTTAATATTAAAATCTGTTTCCCCATTTAGAGCCTCAAAAAAGTCGAATTTCTCATTAAATACAAGAAGTCATGGGCTGAAAAATAAGTTCCACAATCAACGTTAAATGGTGTTGATAGTATTCATTTTATTTAAAAAAAAACATGTCTGATCGCATGTTTATATAATAAAAACAAACAATTCTAGTAGGAGAAAAAGTCCAACCATCCATCCATATTTCTGTTACTGACTGCGAATTTATATTAGACCTGGCTACGTTAAATGTAAGCGGCCGCCATTTTTAAAGTTGTGTATTTCACTGGAGGAAAATAATTGTGTTTGATTCAGATGGATATCATTTGGATTTGTTAGTCATACACCTTTTTAAAAGAAAGAAAACTTATTTGAGGATTGTAACAGACAATAAATAAGTGTTGACAGATGTGTAAACATTCAAAAAAAGTGGATAGGAAATTGGAAAACTTGGAAGCCTTGCGAACGCTGGGTAAAAAATGTTTACATATTCTTCGACTGAAAGCTGCCATTGCTTTTCAAGTTTTCATAAAGCATACGGCAGTTTTTGCTCGTAGGATACTTAAATATTCCCAAATGTCATCAAGAGCAGTTTTGCATGTGGAAGGAATGTATTTTTCAGACTGTAAAAATGAAACAAAAAATTAAAGAGACGATATTTGGTGATTGGTAATTTGAATGAATAGAAGTAACTTACTGTAAGTTTTCTTCTTTTTATTACTTTTGACATATAAGTTATCAATTTCAGCTTTGCTTTTCTTTAAACAGCCTGACATTGTCGGAATAGTCAGCAAAAATAAATTTGAGGTACCAAATGGGGAAAATCTTAAAAAAGTAGTTTCGTCATTGAAAAGTGTGAAATTATATTTTGATAATTTTCATTGTGAAATTATCAAATATGATTTTTACGGATAAATCATTAATCCACTGAAAAGCATAAAATAAAATACTATAATACCAAAATGATCTAGATGTTTTGTTGTTGTTGTTGTTTTTCCCAAACAGAAGGAACGGAGTTGACATTTTGCTTTGAACTGCTAAAGCCCTCAACTTGCTTTCTGTCAATTTTTATATGAAGTTCAAAAAACGTAAGCAAAAATCTGTAGAGGATTAGAGGCAAAACAATCATATTATTTAAATGAATGTGACTTTTTATCATTATTTATCAAATGTATCATGTAGTATGGTATTGTCACAAGCATCTCTGTGTAACTTTTCTATATACCATGGTGGTCGTTGGTCATCTCGTTCGGATCGCCAGAAACCACAGAAACCTTCAAACCACTTTTACTTTTGTCAGTCAGAATCTGCTTCATGTTTTCAGTCAAGGTGTCTGTTACAATAACTAGATCGCCATCATTTATTTCGTCTAGAGTTTTATTCTGTAATCATACAAAGTATGTTATGATATAGGTATAGCTAATTTATTTTAAAACTTTAGTTAGTGTAGTACGTCTCCATTTTTATTTTAATTTTCATATTCAGACGGTATTGATCGTCTGTAAGTTCAATACTGAATTTATTGAACGAATTCAATAAATTCAGTAATGACCCTACACAAATATATTATTCTCTTTATCATATACCCAAATTAAAAAACCGTTTAAAGTGAAAAACATCACCTTTTATTGACGCCCTATAGTAAAGTGTCACGTTATTAACTGCATGAAGTATTAAAAATCTTACTCAAGCATAATAAATGATTTAAATAATTAGTTTTATTTAAGTATTTTTACAATTATCAAAATTAGCAAATGCATGTGCTTTCATATCAAAATATGGGCTTTTTATACTGTTTAAATAATAAGATGTTTTTTTAAACTAGATGAACTGTTTTGTCTGTAGTATTTAAGGATTCATGTGTATTTCAGTTGCAGGTAAAATAACTTTTTTTGTTGATAGTACCCCTTGTGAGTACAAGAAAAACACATTAAAATATTGACCAAAATTCAAAGTGTTTTCGCGTCTAAAAAGCTGAATACATTGATAATATATAATACTTGAAATGTCACTGAATCATCAAGTTGTTCGCTTTTTTCTCTTATGTTTCTTTTTGAAGATATATTCAGAGATAAAATGTCTTTCTTTTTACATTTAACTTTATTGAATTTGTTAAGCCGATCATTTAATAATAAGGACATAAAGGTCACCTTCTATGTTTATCATCTTTTCTTCAATAGACTCTTCTTTCACAATTTACCGATAAAAACGGACCACCAAAAGTTGTTTCAAAAATATCTTTTCAAACAGCATAGAAAAGATGATAAATCTTTAATAAAAAATCTACTTCAGAATCTTATCTTATTTTAGAGACGTAGAGATTGTTTTGAAAATAGACAACTAATCCGTTCTTTTTGCCACTATAACTTTGACCTGTATCACTGGGCGTTATCTTGCAATTTAATAGAAGATATGGCTAAACAAAGTGTCGCGTATACAATTCTTTTGTTCCATACTGTGAGTGACGCTCATCTTTACATATCAAAGGTTCAATTTGCTTTTATCAAAATTTCTCATTTTTATAACCATCTCGTGCAATTTCCTGTCTTTTTATATCAAATGAAAATGATCAATCAGATCAGATAATTACATGTACAAGAATCAAAGAACGAAATACATTAAAAAATAAAAAGAAATGATTTGATTTCTTGAAGATCTGACAGTAAAACTATCTTTACCAAATCAAAGATAGTCTTTATAAAAATATAAAAAAGGAAAATTGTCTTCAAGGGGACAAATAAGGTTCAATACACATATCTCTGTTTTATGATAGAAATAGTTCTAAAATCAATTTCTATTATTATCATTATCTTCTTAATTGTCTTCTTATAGAGTTTTCTTTTTCTGTTTGTTTTTTGTTGTCGTTTTTTTGTTTTTTTATGGGGGGGGGGGGGGGGGGGGCTTATTTGCGGGTATGATTTGTATTTTTTTTTGAAGTCATAAAGTGTAACGTCTTACCAAGGAATTACTAGTGGCATATTTTACAATTGATTTATACAATAGATACTGTTTAAATATCGTTTGCGGCAAGATGGTAATACTTTAATCTGATTCTTGTTTACATACGAAACCATCATAGTTGAATATGCATTTATTTTCTTTCTTGGTCAAATACATATTTTTGGACTACATCAGTAAATAAACTGTCTCTTAAAATAGTTTTATCCAATTGAATCAAGTTGTAACAACATCAATATTTTTGTTGTAAATACCTTATTAACACTATCAAAGTTTTGTTCAAACCGGTCCTGTTCATTTAACGTATTGCTCTTGTACAACTTGTGACCATTGCCTTCATCAAATATTCCCTGCATACTGGTCATTTCCTCTCTAAGAACTGATAACTCTAAATCTGTCTTTGAAGCTTCGTGTTCTAAATGTTGGAGTGTTTGTTCAATTTTGTTTGAAAGTGGCCCCTGTCACAAATATCAGAAAATACATCATATCTAACTACAATAGTTGTTTTTGTAACACCCAGAAGGTAACATCTATTAGCAAGAGATACTTAATATTAAAGTAAAGCATGGTTAGTAAAAAGGATTTAACCGAAAATTTTCTCACAAGGACAAAAACTTAGATTAATGAATACATACGTGGCTTAGTCATTTTAAGTAAGAGTATATCTTTAATAGTTTTTAAAAATGTATAAATGTATCATAAAATAGTAAAACAGCACCGCCTTAATGCTTAACTTAATGTCGAATTAAGAAACATAAAAAAAAAATCACAGATATACCAGTATTTATATTCATTCATCTTTCATCCATATTTCATAAAATATATATTCAAGGTCATGATAATAAAATATACCTCTGTCAATAAAGATGGGTTGATTAAAACGGCAGCGCGGCGTTTCCGTGAAGTGGCTCTCATAACGATAAAAGTTGGTTTAATTTGATCATCTGATAAAGTCGTTGGAGCGTTAATACCACCCCTAAAATCATCGGTTTCAGTGATGATTCCCCAAGTACTCTTATGTCCACACAGTCGGTTATGTTTACTGGGAGCCTCGCTGTTATGAAATGTGGCGTAGTCTTTTGGATCGTCTCCACAGAATGTAACAAGCTGTGTTAGACAATGGCCGTTTAAAGAGTTTTAAGACTTACAAAGGTTTGGCATGTGAAAATGTTTTATACAAAAGCTACGCATGAATTTAAGGATGTTTATATAGTTTTCAGTCGAATCGGTATCGACAAAATGAACAAATATATATACATAAATATATATATTGAAGCAGTTTAAAATACTTTTTAATACTGCTACACATTTGTGTCAGGATATGGATTGAGTACTTATGATGTAAAATTAGTTTTTTGTTGTTGTTTTTCTTAATCCTATAAGTCAATTCTGGTTTTATCCTGGGTTAAACTGTTTTTACTCAACTGCTAGAATACAGTTGTTAATCTAATTTCTAAATATGTTTCATTAAATCAAACATATTATCCGTATTTTACAACCATTTGTAGTGTGGGGTATATTCTCTTTTCTTTTTCTTCTCTTTTATAGGATTTTAAAAATAAATAAGATTAACAATAATATACTAGTTCTTATATGTTTTAAATGTAAATAAATTGTTTGTGATAATAGTTACATATGTCTCTTCAATTGATTGGTCTTACATGTATTTTAAATGTATATTTTTTATGTACAGTATTTGTAAATGTGAGAAAGAGACTGAAATAAACGAATAATAATAAATATGATATTATTGAACAAAGGTTGTTTGATTGAACGTTTAAAAGGATTGGTATTTCATTCTGTGTGATTTTCGAGGTACAACCTTGACACTCATATAAACACTATATTATAAAGAAAACATACATCTAATACTTTTACTTAATTACTATATGATTTAAAATTACTTTACGACACCTCTTGAATAAACTGATGGTCCATTATCGATGCCTTTGTTCGCTGATGGTTTGGATATGGTCTCCATTGACAATCAGCGTGATATAAACCTGTTTTATCATCTATCGAAGCAATTACGTGTTGTCTGTCTGCTAGAAGGTCTGTGAAAAGCAAAAGCACTACGTTAAGTGACATATCTTTTTTTTAAACAATAACAAAAACCAAAAGAAGCCAAATAAAAAGTGTTACTTCTTTCGTTTTGTCTGAATACATTTGATATCAGTTGTTATGTTTTTTTCTTATATAGGCTATTTTGGTCTATCAACATTGCTAAATAAAAATAAAACTGTATCCCTAATAATATTAATAAGCTATTGCACATTGTGTCTAATTAGCGGATGTTTTCAACCTACGTGAGTAGCATATTGTGTGTCGAGCATCATTTTTTTGTACCAATCCTCGGATCATGATCGTGCATCTTATGGCTTCTGGTTGGCCAACTGATGGCGACATGTAAAAAACATTCTCCCCTTCTTCGGCGTATTCTTGAAATACTCCCCATCTAAATTGTGCAAAAGCATGGACAAAGAACTTTGCTGAAAATGTTCGGATAATTAAGCATTTATAGTTTTAATTGCCGATGATATGGTGACATTAGGTGAAACCTCCCAAGTATTTTCAAATGCATTCAGGTAGATGGCATAAATATTGTTAAAATCGGGGATTAGAAGGTAAATTTATATAAAGCTAAAAATTTGTATTTGGGAAAAGAGGGGTTAATTAAGAAATACGTTTTGGTTATACGAGAATAATGATATTGAATGAGGAATACGGTAAATGTAAAGCTTTAACATGTAAAGCGTTAACGGGGCTAAATGTTTTTGCTTTTTAATTGTAAAAAAAGAATATTTTTTACAAAATCCCGAGTTATTATGTCAGCTGTTTGATTCATTTGTTTGAAAATGAAATTGAAATGATACATTTAATATTTGTTTTTTTTTGTCAGTAAGGAATACTGCTTACTAGTGTGCATTGAGATCTAGATTGTTGATTTAAGTTGCACACTTACAATATTATTTTACACTCAGTTTATCAGCTAGCATTGAATGATTGACATGAAAGATTATATAACCTTGTAGCGTATGTTTAAAAAAAAACCTTTGCATGACTATGGTTTTACATATGTTTGGAATATATAATTAATTTTAAAATCTTTAATTTATTCCTGTAATTAGACAGCGAATTATTGAATGTTTCATACAAGAATGATATGTTTCTAATGAATCAAATGATATAAATGTGTGCATATGATAAATTCTTAAAACGAAGATTAGCTGGATATGCTGCCTGAACAATTGAGACGACTAATTACTAAATTAAGAACCATTTCAAACAACTTATTAAGGATGCAAACTTGAAGATGTTCTTGAATTAGAATACAGAGAAATATACGCTACTGTCAATGTTGTAATATAAGAGACTTAGAAGAAGAATTTCATTTTTATTCTTATACAAGTATTCTTAGCCTTAAAAAGATATCGGTATTATTTTGTAAGTCTAATTATGTATAAAATCATTGCACTGTTGCACAGCTATGTAAACTAGCAATTACAAAAAGCTATTGCTGTAAGAACTTAAATTTCAAATAATGTTCAACGATAAAAAAAAATTTTTTTTTTTTTATTTTTCATCTTGGAGGGTTTTTTATATTTGTTCATTTTCATTTAAATAAGGCTTAATAATTGCCATAAAATGATTTTGTTACTCAGAAGTTATGACGTATATGATGATGTACTATGTACAAATCAAAAGAAATAAAAGTTCTGTTCTGATCTGCTCTGAATGATCATATAAGAATTTTAACAAAACACTTTAATTTCGCTATAATGTAACCGCGTCAACAAATGATTTGTTTTTCTCACCAGGGTTATTTAAATACGGGTCCGCTCTTGGTGTAGTTAGAAATTCTTTAGTCAAAAGAACATGGACTCCTTGTTTACCGCAACCATCATATGATCTTGTTTGTGGTATGCTCCTCTTGCCTCGGATTGGATCTGTTATAATGACGTCAGCAAACCTTAAGTTTTCGCTCGTGGGCGTCTGGTAAGAGCCGTCGTTTGACCAGGTAGAAGGAAGTAGGATTTTTATTTCTTTTAAAAATGCTCGTTGTTTTGTAGCAACATAAAGAATTTTTGATGCTTTTATCATTTCATCCTATTAAAAAGTAAATGTCATATTTTTGTATGATGGCTATAAATTCTTCTCACCCGTATAAAATTTCTAATCCTGACAATATACTATTAGGTCCACCGAAAATAATAGCAACAAAACAGTTTTACAATTTAGTCTAAGAATGTTATCAAAATAAATTAAGTTACCCCTTTAATTTATGTATTCCATCACTATTCCAATCCTCAGATAAGCGTCATATAAATTTATCATATGTATACATGATATATATCATACCGGTATAAAAGAAAATTATTCAATTTCATGCAAAATCAAAATCATAGATTTTACCATGTGAACAGTGAGTTTAAATATGAGGAGAGGAGAATAAAAACTTTAATACCTTTAATGTATCAATGAGCGTCTTATCCTCCGGAACACTTTCATGGATTGCAACAACGACGTTTGTAAAACCATTGTTTTTTAAAACAATAGTTGATGGTCGGCTTAGGCCAAACGCTGGCTTAAATAGCGCGAGCATGCATATTCCGACAATAAAAACAACCATTCTCAAAAACTTTGACATGATCTCTAACTCGCTTCTGTTATCAAAGTTTTCAGTCAGATAAATCAAATCAAATAAACTGAGTTCATTCAATTTTTCTTTCCAAAACCTTACCAATTTATTATGAAACGTTTAAAGCGATAAAGATAGTCCTGTCGTGTTGATAAGTAACCCTCTTTTTAGTGCATACAATATGTATATCCGCCTGCATTAAGGGGGTAAATCAACAGGTTATCTCGTCCGCGTGCCGTTATCACCACGAGCAAACTGCACGAGCCTTCGTTGTCTTGTTATTGTAAATAAATTATATTTTGTTTTGAATTTGAACGATATTTTATTTACTCTTATTCAATATGTTTGATGATATAAAATGATAATGTCAATATTTTTTAACTTTGACACCTTTAAATTACGTATGGACAACTTTTATGTTTTCATGATCAGTAAGTAATATAGGAAACATACTTTGTTCAAGACCCATTAAGTCTCAAAAGTGCAAATTTTATTTTTCAAGACCTTTTTTATTTCTGTTATCATTTAACATATTCTAAACCGTTACTCATTTACCACAAAGCTGCGTTTGCGTACAATTCAAGTTTTTGCGACGGACGCGCCCTCAGGCGCGTTCAGAGCTATGTCATCTACACATAAAATTTCGTCGGCTACAATCGAGCAAGTGTCCCCAACCGAATAACAGCCAAAGAAATAGTACATGAATTTTATCCTATGAAACTCCCATACTTTGTCGGAATATCTTAAAAACTTCCATATTTTGCCTTTTCATTTTCAAATTAAGTTATCCAAGTTAAAATATGAACGTATTTGATTGATAAAAACGCTGTAGCCTCGTAGTATTATTGCGCAATATGCAAATAACTGCTGAACGATTTACCGCTGTCGAAAAAGTAGGATAGCAAATTATGCTATAATTAAGGAGTAAGCTCAATAATTCCTTGAAATTATAAGTATTTCTCAATCAAACAAAACATTTTTATTAACAGATCAAAAGTTTTTCGTGACTCAGCAATTCTAGAATATCTCGCATATTAATTGCATTATTTTCTAGGTCACGATATGAGTTAACCTGCTAATATGATTTGTGAGAGATTATAATAGCCTTCGATCTGGGATAACACTATTCTAAAAATAGATTTTTCCCAATCACCGCTACATCACCTGTGCTGACTTTCGGACAAACAATTATGTAGTACGCATTATACATGAAATAAATCAGCGGATACTTACTTTGTTTACATGCAATACTTAAATTTCATACAATTGTAAGAAGCAAACAAGTTGAATAATAAATAAGTGTGAAATTGAAAGGGACAACTAAACACTGTACGTAGTGCTTAAGTGACATTTAAATTAAAATTAAAACAATGTGCTCTGGCCTCTACATCTTTACCTTGTAAATGAAAAAAAAATCTAAAAAATACACCATTGATTGCTGATGGTTTTAAACAAAAATATTTTTAAAGAGAAATAAAAATACTAATGACATATTTTATTATCTATATGCCAACTATGATATAAAACGAAGCTATTCTAATTAACATTCTCGCATAATTATGTATTATGCTTGAAGTTTATTTGCATGGTTTTTTTTTAGAAATATTTTGTTGACAATTTTTTTATTTACAAATGAATCGGAGACACTGATTTACAAGTTTGACTAGAGTTTTGAGGCATGAATTTTATTCTGTATTTAAAATTGTGGACGTGTTCTGTTTGAAAGTAGAAAATCTGAATGATATCAGATTGGGACACCTAAAATAGATTGCTCTACAAATCTTGAACTTGTATGGAACAAATTGTCCCTGTTATATCTTTTGTGGGTTTTTTTTCTGAAAAAGCCTTAATGTCTCCCCGGTTGCATGTCCGTCGCATTTAGTGCATTCAGCACTTTGATTTGTAATGGGGTCAAAATGATTGATAGCATTTTTGCATATAATCACAATCATTTAAATTTCAATAACGTATGCATTATCATTTATTTGCTTATACATTTTTAAATTATTGCCTTCCCCTGAAATATTAACAGGAACATAAAATTGAGTCTTACACTTTCTACAACGGTCTCACTTTTTTGTTCTACACGGAGCACGCATGTGCACAATATTTCTGCTATTGCGTTGAGAATATCTTAATGTAAAGCGCTCTCACCAACAGCCAAAATCACTTTTCATTTAATTAAGGTAGTATGTATGAAGAAATTGTCATTTTCAGCATATATAAATGACAAACTTTACTTGTTTACAAATTTATTTAGTTTATTTAACAAATTAACGTAACAATTTCATGTACCTGAGCAATTATTCAACAAATTAACGTAACAACTTCATGTACCTGAGCAATTATTCAACAAATTAACGTAACAACTTCATGTACCTGAGAAATTAATATCAATCAAAATAACAGCATAGAACCGCCAACCTGAGACATAATATTCAAAACAATGAGGTCATACTTAAAGTGATAGAGATATACAAATTTAAAAATAACTTTTTTACAGGAAGTCAGAAAACCGCTATGGTCTTAAAGTAGTTGTCGTGGTAACAACATTTGAAATATCCCCGATGTTACCACTGTCATCGAACGCACGCACAGCGAACACATATGTCCGAGCAAACACCTTGACGTCCCACAAAAAGATCTCAGTCTCTGTGGCGCTTGATTTCCCAGCAATCGTCTCATTTGCAACATGTCCGGTGCCATCATAACTTCCGGTAGAAATATATTTTAGGAACGAGCGTACGTTATTGATGTCATATCCTATATAAAGGTGGTAGCCGAAAGCTGAAATAATACAACTAAAGTACTTGTTCGAATATCTAAAAAGATATCTATGATGACTGAAGCATAAATATAGATATAATGAAGTTAAAGATTAATATATATCCGTTTAACATAATTTGATTTCTTTCCTTTTCCTTTAGTCAAAAAGATATAATACCATATAAACACTTGTATATCTATCAGAAATATGTGGTTATTATGTTAATGAGTGCAGTTACTTTTATCGTAGTACAAGTCCTTAACAAGTTAACCATTCCGTTTTTAAAAACGCGTGAGTGGTTTCTTTACACTCACTTGAAATATATCTTAAAACACATTAAATCGTATAATAAGAGGGATCTTGATATAAAGGGGAAGTACTCACGTTTTCCATGATCAAAGTCATCACCAGGTGTTGTCCATTTTAGTACAATACTGTTCCTATATGGAATAAACGTTACTGCTTCCAAGTCGGTCATCCTGGATGGAGGTATGACGTCACGATCTTTGGCATGCATATCGTTTATCCCTATACAACTGATGTGTACTGTACCAGCTGGTATTTGGCGCTGAAAATTGCTCTCAATTAGACTATGAGTGTTATCCTTCTTTGTGTAACCTTTTTCTGTTGATAAAGAACATCACATATAAGTAAAATATCAAAATTATTTAACTGAATTTGATGTTAATGGATAGATCTTTATATGACCCTTACCTTTCTAAGTCAAATTATTAGTGCATTTCAATAAGAATTTCATCACAAAGTATTTGTTTAAGCCTCAGTCTCACTTACTCCCGGCAGTGCCCAGGACCATCCCGGTAAGTAACCGGGATGATCCGGGACGATCCGGGATGAAACTATTGTTGCGGTCACACTTACCCCGGCAGCACTTCCGTAGTTCCCTACTAACCACCCAGGATGCGCTCCGGATTATCCAGGCAGAGCCCAGGTGAAGCTACGGTTCATGCCGGTGCTTCCCCGGTCGTTCCCGGATGACGCCGGAAGAGCCCCGGTTGACCCAGGCAGAGCCCCGGTCGATCCAGGCAGAACCCTGGCAGAGCCCAGGACGATCCAGGCAGAGCCCCGATAGAACCCCGGTGGATTGAAAACGCCCGAAAATGATAACATTGAAACATAATTTTTATCTAATATAATATTTATTATTTCAGAATAGTAATTCATGATGATTTTCTGAAAAATTCTTATGCTATACTGGATAGAAGGGAAATGGGAAGGCTTTTAATGCAAACAAGTGCAATCATCGCAAATTGTCGTTATTCTTTTGAAATGATCCGGGCTTTGCCGGGGCTCTACCGGGATCAACCGTAGCTCTACCTTTATCCTCCGGGGCTCTGCCTGTAGTTACCGGGGCTCTGCCGGCATATACCGGCGCTCTACCGTAGCTCTACCGTAGCTCGACCGTAGCTCTACCGGCTATATCATACCCCGGATCATCCCCGGTTTGTGCCGGCAGAGCTACGGTGCTTTCCCGGTATAACCCCGGTCGTTCCCGGCAGAGCTAAGGATGAAGCCGGCAAAGCTATACCTTCCCGGATCATCCCGGACCACCCCGGGGATATTAAATATTTTATTCCATCCGGGTTTGAATGCCGGATGTTCCCGGATCATCCCGGATCATCCAGGACGTTGCCGGCAGAGTTACGGACGTACCCCGGTTGTTCCCGGTCGTACCCCGTTCGTTCCCGGATCACCCCGGACGTCTACCGGGGCTCTGCCGGGATGTAAGTGAGACTGTAGCTTTACAAAAGAACACATGTCAATGTTTGTGGTTTTCAAATGAAAGGTCAGAATAGGGATCTATGGGTTCTGTTTCCATTTCTGCCATTTCTAACATTCCTTCAATAACAATGGAACGTTTTTCTTTATTTTCAGCTTATTACTTTCTACACAAAGCCGTGGTGTACACTTACTTTGATTTTTCAACACACAGAATTAGTTTGTTTTTTCTTCTTGCATTTGGTAAAATATTAAATGATTGAAACTTTTTTGTACACTGTATGTTTGTGTAAAGATATACTATGAAAAAATATAGAGGGAAACAAATCAAACAAATCAAAAACCTCAACCTTTTTGTCTTTGGTGGATGCTTTACCTTTCTGTGTGTCTCCTCTAGAGTTACTTGTAACCATGTAAGTCACGTGATATGATCCATTGATTCTTGGAGCAATAAATGTACGTGAATATATTCCATCATTCTTAGAAATGTCGAGTCCTGAATCAGATTGGTGCAAATAAGTAACTTGGAAGATGATGAAAACTTGTTGTATATTTATAATATTTCATAATTTTTCAACAATATAAAATGTAAAAATATTTATATAACATCATATTTTTCAAAGTCTAGGTGTAATTCGGTAAATGTCGCTGTTTTGCAGTGTCAAAAGATATGAAAATTGTTTAAGTTACCATGGAATGTTTAGTTTAATTATTTTTGGTTCTAGCAGGTTAAGCGGTAAGATTAAAGCAACTCTGTTAGGGATTTGGTTTATTTGAATGTTAAAGGGATTTATTTACCTGCTCCGTTGTCCAGTAAAGTGACATGTTCTACTTTCATTTCCGGTGTCTCTATCTTGGCCACAACTGTTAAACCTGTTAATGGACTCGAACCTTGCATTGCATCAACATGTAGTAAAATGACGTTTTCGTATTCTTTGCCAGTTTTTACTGAATGTTTCAACACAATTGGGTCTATTTCGGTTTGTTCTTCTTCTGATATTACTGTAACACGCACATTCTGAGAACTCCGGGATGTTTGCATCACCGTATATGTCCATGTACCTACCTTTAATAAAACATATTGTCTATAAGAATGCAAATATGCCAATTCCGTAAGCACATGTTTATTTGCACATATTATTCGTTATACTCTACTTTTGAAAAAAAGTCTGGTTTAAACATTAGAAAGAAAGAATTGGCCTTAAAAAATAAACTATACCAGGAAAATTATCGACATGCTACTAGTTTCAAATCCAAAGTTTATATATATTAAATTCTTATTACTTCCAAAACCATTACTCTTCAGTTACAATGATAATTTCTACGAAAGATTGCAAAGCTTAGAAAAAAATACATATCACCCTTACCTCTGTGAATTCCAGATGAAATCTAATCACTCTTAGATCATAATCTATAGTACATACATCGTCCTCCACACCGTAAATAACATCCGACGGTGATCTGAGATCTATGTTCGGCTGGTCAGTGTCATAGTGAAATATGAATGTCACGTGATTCACCAATGTTTGATCAATCAATACAGAGTTTGAAACCGGTACCATGTTTGACAGATGTATTGAATCCGTGGTAATCTGAAATGTAAAAGTATAGTATTTGCTATGTATGTGTATAAAGCTATTTGAAAAGTATCTGCTGACTATAATTTAAAACATCATTGTTTGAAATTCAAAAATGAACACTAATCAGTTAAAAATTTGCTTTTTCTCATTCAGCGGCCATTTTTTGATGTTTTCATTACTTTTACTGTAGTTTAAAAATAAAATGTATTAAGTATACTTACAACTATTTTTCTTGGTGTTTCTTCTAGGATGATATTCCTTAACCTGTCTAAAAGAGTATGTCCAACTTTCTTTCCTACAGTATGAAGATTGTCTGAAATACAAAATCGCAGTTGTTGTTTACATCATTTTATTACATGTTTTGCAGTAGATTACTGAATTATAACGATTAATTATATTCTGATAATTTCACAGTAATGATTACCAAATATAATTTCACAGTAGCCGAACTATATTTGGCGTAAAAATAAAATATTTATCATTAATGAATGTTTTTTTCAGCGGAAATGTAGTCAATCATAAAAAAAATGTACGTGATAACTGTAGTTCGTAAATATTTACGAACGTTGTGCTGAAAAACATCTAAAATCTAAAAATAATCATGGAATTATATTTTGCTTCAACATTGTGACGTCATTATTTGATGACGTCATGAAGATAACAGCATGACGTTACGCGGCAAAAATCAGTAAAATGGTGTTAAAATCGTTAAAGAATCATGAAATAAACAGAAAATTTGTTTGTTTTACATGTAAGATCAATAATATTTCACTCGTGAACCCCAGCTATTATATTTTCACTCGTGGCTACGCCACTCGTGGAAAATATTGCATCTGGTGTTCACTCGGTGAAATATTTTTCGATCTTACACTGAAACAAACAAATATCCTCTATATTATTATTATAATTATCATAATTATCATTGTTTTTATTATTATTTAATCAAATCTTTGTAAAGAAGGCTGAATAATCGATCGTTTATAACACTTTGTGCTTGAAAAGAAGGCTGTAGAGTCCAATCAAAACAAATGGATACTAGTACTCAATCATAAGTGCAATTTATACATTTATACGTTTTATAAATTTGTAATATTGTATTGTAAACAAGGAAGAAATACATATTGTTTAAACCAAAACGGACGGATGGACGGACGGACTATCGGACGGACGAACGGACGCTCGAACACAGATGCTGAACACAGATGCTGTTCTCAGAGAAATGATTCAACGATGCATTTACGTTTGTTTCATTTCATTAAAATCGTTTTCGTTTGAAGCTAAAAAATATGTATTAATTTACAATATATAGCATTATTAAAAATGTTCGTATAATATCACTTTTACCAGTTTTGAAAGTTAAAAATGTATTTACCTAGGTTACCAGCAATGGGGTTATATTTGTTTAATATTGCTGAGAATTTTAAACCCTTCTGTTTTGACTCGGTCAGCATTTTCTTGAGTTCAGATGATTCTTTGTCTGTGACAAGTATTAAGTGTGTATCATTTTCTTTTGCCTCTTCTTCCATCATCTTTAATAAAGAAAACATATGAACAAGAATTAAGATTTAAAAAAGCTAAGATAGTCAATTTGTGTGTGCACTCAACACGCAAAATTCACTTCTTATATTCTTATGAAAAAAATACAGAACGTCTCATTCATTAGACTGGAAAAAAAAAATAATTATAGTTGTTCCGGGACGGTTGGATTTGTAGGTTTTGTAAGATTTCCAAATTCTTTTCCGTTGTATTTAAAATTTTCCGAAATAGGCAGTTGTACAGAATGAATACAAATGTATATGTGCACAGCAATTATTTCAACTATACGTCATGTCTAAGGTTAGTTATTTTAAAGATGCATACCTCCAGATAAGCCAAAATATTTCATTAAAATCAAACCTGATAAAAATGTTCCAAGATTTTAGAAAAAGTAAAAAAATTCAAGACTGAAGTAATAACTTAAATGTAATGTGCGATAAATGATTAATTTTTCAGTATTTACAACCATATTTCTACTGCGTTACTAACGCAGTAAATGTTATTTTCGATCATTTTGAAGTTATCTTAATAATCTACGTGGGTGGTGATTGCTTTTTGTATTGTGTAAATTGCTTCTTTTTCGTTACTTGATATTTTTTTAACTTTGAAATACATTTTCAAAAAAATTCGGGAAACTTTAGCATAATCTAAAGTCATGCTACTTTAACCTTTCTTCCTGTACCAAGTTACCTGTACTGTCTGTGTAATTTGGTCAGTCAAACTGACTTTGTATGTAGGTGAATGGTGTTTCAGATATGATTCAATATTTTCAACAGATTGAAGTTGCTGGTGAGATATCCTGCCGTCCACATGTTTTACTAGAACTATCTCTATATCATGGATGGATGATTCCTGCTTAAGATGGCCGATGGTTAGATGAATGTCAGTCTAAAATATAAACAGATGAATGTCAGTCTTAAATATAACTGATTACAATTAGGCAAATACGTTTACTTTTTATATTCCTTAAACTAGTTTACATTCACTTTAAGAAATCAGTTGACTGATGTCATTTGCTAATAGAAATAAATCATATATACTATCTTTAGATTTTTATCTTTTGTCTTAAACAATACAAAATACCGTTCATGTTTTGGTTAAATGTTTATACCAGGTACTAATGGACAATTTTTAGATAAGCAATATTAAAGAGTATAAAACTATATTTCTGCGGTAAAAATATTGTTTGAATTTTGAAGAGAAATACTTAAAAAATGCTTGTATGTAAGAAAAATGGTAGTATCTTGCCTAAACTGCTTGCTTAACGGGCAAAACCCTACTTAGGATAGAAGCATAATATCTGCATAGTTGAATAAGAGAGACATTCTATGTTACAACTTTTTTGAGAATCGACTATAAGATTATGGGAACAAAATAATTTTACTGTTGATAAATTTTATAAAAATATTTCATAAAATATAGCTTTATACCCTTTAAAATGCAAAAACTTTTAAAGTTCTTGGTGCTTATTTTGTTAACATGAATATATAAAATATCACCTGCTTCGTCAAAGACGGGTCTATCAATATGGCTGCCCTGCGTTTTCTTCCAGGCGCTCTCATTACAATAAAAGTCGGTTCTAGTTGAGCGTCTAGACGACCATGAGGAGGATTTCTTCCATTTCTAAAATCGTCTGTTTGTGTAATTATATTCCACGTGCTTCTGTGTCCACACAGTCTGTTGTGTTTACTCGGAGCTTCATAATTGTGCTCTGTCATATAGTCCGTATGGTTGTCGTCGCAAAATGTTTCGATCTTAAAAGATATCAAAGACAGAAAATGTTCAGTATCATATTTATTAATCATGGCACATGTATTTTAGAAAACCTATTGTTTATGTATCTTACTATGTATCTTACTTCAGTGTGGTACTTGAAAATTAAAAAAAAATGTTAACATCGTCTGCGGAGTACGGTTGTAGTTATTGGAACTTTGTCGTTACGGACGATAGAGAGTAGCTAAATGACAACAGTGACGCTGAAAAGTAATTCATTAAAGTTAAAGCTGAAGTTGAAGGAAGAGAAATTAAAACATAAGTGTCCTCAAATGATACAGTCAGCCTATTGAATATTCCTATTTATAATTAGAATTGAATTATTTTTACGAGTAAAAATCGCATGTTAGGGCTTCATGAGTATTTCATTTATTCAATCATAACATTAATTACCGGTTGCAATTTGGTTTTTCATTTTTTAATTTTTTTTTCCATTTAAAAATCCAAATCACTATTTTGATCTAATTTCTTTTCTTATTTAATATAATCAACACAATTATTAAATATAGATATGTTACATTAGTGATATATTGGTGATCCATTATAGATGCCTTTGTTCTCTGTCTGGTAGGATACGGTCTCCAAAGACACTCGCGTTCATACAAGCCTGTCACATTGTCGACGGATGCCACCACGTGAGCGCTCTGTGCCTGAGATGCTTAAATAAAATTGTTTTAAACATAGAATTAAAAAAATGTCAACTCGCTCTACCGGTAACTTAATCGTATTTTTTCTTTTATTGCTTTCAAGTAAATAGTTTTATTCTCAATTCTTTATTAAATTCCAAAGACGATGATAGCTAAACACAGTTGTGTATATAAACCTGCAACTAGGTCTATAAAACTTTTGACAATATGTGACTGGAAACACTTTTGTAAATTCCTGAGAATCATTTTACTCTGTTGTTATCTTCTAAAATTTAATGAGTTCATTAAATAACTGTTTACTAATATTTGTGTTGCTGTGATTACATTATGACCACAGCAACAAGATGATGATTATAAATTGGAGGCTGACTATGAACAACCACATACTATGATGATAGTCATGGTGATTATGCTGAATATGATAAATATGATGATGAATATGATGATGATGATGAAGACATGATTTTTTATGAAGATGATGATGGTTATGATCATAATGAGCATGATTTATATGATGAATATTATTGACGACGACGACGATGATGATGATGGTGATGGTGGTGGTGGTGATGATGATGATTATGATCATCATTTATATTGTACAGTGTATATGATAAATATGATGATGGTAATGATGAATATGATGACCATGATGAACTGGAAATACTTACGTAAGTAACATATAGTGTGGGCGGAATCATTTTTCTGTACCAGTCCTCTAAGCTGTATGGTACATCTGATTGCCTCTGGTCGCCCATTTGTCACTGATATATAAAACTCGCTTTCACCTTCTTCGGGGTATTCTTGAAACACACCCCAGCGGAATTGGGCGAAAGCGTGGATAAAATACTTTGCTTAAATGAACAAGGATGGTGACACATTATTCTTAAGACCGCACAGACATAAATTGCTTTAAAGGCACATCATGCCTAAAATCAAATAAATTGTTACTTCTTTTGAAAGGGAATACATGAATTTAATAATGTTTAAATAATAGTTTTTGAGAAATGATAGATGTTTGAAACCTAAAAAGTAGCGATAAATGTAAAATAAATTGTCATAAAAATTGCAAAACTTAAGGGACGTCCGTGGCTCTGTGATTTAAGGTCGCCGACTTCAAACCATCTGGCCCTCGCCGCTTTGGGTTCGAATCCCGACAAGTACTTTGAATTATTTCATGTGCGGAAGCTATCCTGCTAGCTAACGGAACGTCCGTGGTTTTG